>NC_092427.1:21179182-21483282 GCF_036169615.1 Heliangelus exortis | reverse complement strand
AGGCCTGATTGTGGACACCCAGCATCAGAGGGATGGAGGTAGGGAATAATTTGGGAGTGGAAATTGCTGCTCTGGGTTACCTGGTCTTCTCAGGGATGCAGGTTTCTATTAAACAATGGGCCATCCTGCACTATATCACCTCAATTATGCCCTACAGCCTTTTCCCAAAATCTACCATGCAGCTTTTCCACCCAGGGCAGGAATTATTATTTGCAACTAAAGGGAGAGAAGAACACCCCATGTGTAACACATCCTGATTCAGCCCTCACATGCTTCCCAAGGACCTCCTGTCCCACAGTGGAGATGAGAGGTGTCTCTCACAGTCTGACTGGTCTTCCACAGCTTCAAGCCAAGTCTATCACTCTTCCTCATGAGTTTCATCAAGGAATCACCAGAATGCCAGGAAAAGCACAGAAAGCTCTACTGGTGCCCAAATATAGACTCCCAAGTTGAGGGCTATAACATTGCACATCTCTTGCCAAGTGCACTGACAAATGCATGGTCATATTGAATCAAATTTCCTTCTGGACTCTACTTAGGAGAGTTTATTTCTGGAGGGAAATGTTAGCTGAAGGACATCTAAATGAAATCAAATGAATTCCTGAAAAGTTTGGAGCCAAAGTCCCATGGGCAGGTTTGAATCAGATTCCTCTGCACAAGATTAGGTACAATTTTGAAAATCTGCTCTCAAATTCAAGACCAAGAGAAGGAAATCTCTGGGATTCATTTGCCACAGATCTCTTGCAGAACTACAGAGCAAGCTGACATGTAGCAAACCAGATGTCCCTTGCAGAACTCCCCCATGTGCAGAATATGCAAGCCAAATGAAATTGAGATGTTCTCTGAAAGTCCAACCATGATGGAAAAGGTACCACAAGATGCAACTCAACACAGTGCTCAGTTTGCAGGCTGATGAAGGCAAATGGTGCACAGGTACAAGCATAATTCCTAACCAAGCAGTCGGGCTCTCTGTTGAGAGTTCATGAATGTTAATCTGTGAAAAAGTTTAACTATTAACTTCAGATTCATGGATTTATGGGAAGAAGGGATTAAAATGGTCACTGAGTCTCAGAGAAGACTGACCAGGAAACAGCTTTCCTACCTCTTCTGAAATAAATGTTAATATTTTGGGGGAACAAGGAAGTAAACAAGTAAAAAAGCAAACAAACAATTTATTTTTTTTAACTTGGAATCAAAGTGAAATCAAATAAAAATGTGACCAGCTGAGATCTGCAAGGGATAAAAGTCTATTTCAGATAAATTACGATGCTTCATTTATTTAATTTCCCTCTTTTTTTTCAACAGCCTCCAGCCCCAGTAAAACTCAGGCTGGGTGAGGGAGGTTGGTCTCTCCTCCAAAGAAACAAGTGGTAGAACAAAAGAAAATAGCCTCAAGTTGTTCCAGGCAAGTTTAGGTTGGATAATGGGAGCAATTTCTTCCCCAGAAGGGTTGTCAGGCCCTGGCACAGGCTGCCCAGGGCAGTGGTGGAGTCCCCATCCCTGGAGGGATGGAAAAGCCATGTGGATGTGGTGCTGAGGGACATGGCTTAGTGGTGACTTTGGCAGCTCTGGATGAATGGTTGGATTTGATAATCTGAAAAGCCTTTCCCATAAAAAAAAATGACTCTGATTCAGTTATTCTCAGATGATATGCAATGGCTGGCTTCAATCTGCAGGGCTCGGCTGCTCTACCCCAGATTTTGCCAGGACCAGGCTTGGTCACCTCCAACAACAACTGAGACAGAAGTATTGATCACTTGGCATCCGTTCATCCCCCATGCTGACACCTGACAAAGAGCAGTCCATGGGGCTGGACTACAACCCCCAGAAACCTTCAGAAGGTTTCCATGTCAGAATAAACAGTCCTTGCTCAAACATGTGTGCTGATAACCCTTGTGTTGCTTTTACTTGAGGGAACAATGTTGTCTGAGCAGTGAATTGACTTTTTTTTCACTAAAAAATTCCTCCACCTTGGGAATGCCACTTCAAAAATAATGCCAACACCTCCTCCAGCTACCTGCCAGGCTCTGAACAGTGGAGGTCTTTTTCAAAAGGCATTAAAGAAGGTCTATCCCAGAGTCCTTTGCTTTTAGAGAGGTCTGAGTATCACACAGACACATTCTGGGAGCAAGAGGAAATTTCTCCCAGGTTGCCAGATTGATTGATAATTGCTGGTGGAAAAGAAAGAAGAAAGAAGAAGGAATAGCCTGCAAATTTGAGAAGGCACCAGAGGATTTGGTAAGAGAAGGGAGGAAAGGTGATCCAGGTTGTGAAGCCAATAAGGGGAATTTGCCCTGTGAGTAGTTTTTTTATTATTATTATTTTTAATGGTAGGTGGTGGATTTTAGAAGTCTGAGGGTAAACCAGGGAAAATTGGATCTATGGCCAAGTCAGCCACAACAAGGAACCAGAGTGAGCTAGGGGGAACAACCAAATGAAAACTGAAAGTTTCAGATGGAAGGAGGTGAAAGAGGGATGTCTAAGGAAAAGAAGGGCTGAAAAGCTGGGGATTAGAAAAAGCAGCAACTGAGAAACTGTGAGTGATATCTTGGAAAGGATCAGGGGAGTTCACAGGCTTGGCTGTAGAAAGAAAAAGGTTAGCAAGTAGCAACATGTATTAAGGATCAATACATGTACATGTGTCCTCACTGTGGCAGACCCACACTCCCAGCCAACAACTCTTCCCAACATGGTTGGGAAGCAGTTCTTATGAGAAAGACCAACAAGGATCCTTCCTCCAAGTCATGGCACATATTTAATCCCCAATTCTGCAGCCAAAATCTACAGAACTCCTTGAGACCAATGGAAAAATAATGAGGTTGAACTGACCAAATTTTTCTTAAATCTTTCCCTCACTCTTCTGATCTTTATCAAAAAAAATATGACATGCTAAGTTGGCCTTTTTTAAAAATAACTTCTCCAGATGGAGATGGACATGCTGTATAGTGGTGGCTGGCTGACCTTGTGACACAAAGAGAGACAATCCAAAAAATGGAGCTGTGTGAAAGGGAGATTTTCCTTCTCCAGTGCTCAGCTGTTAGAAATAAATTGGTGCTGCCATTGCCAGACCATTGGAGATGATGTTGGTGTATGGCTCATCCTTGATCCAGGGGTGGTCTGGGATGGTGGAGACAAGGATGGATTGTACCAGCCCACCATCCAAAGCTGGGCAAAATTCCTCCTTCAAGGCAGAGTTTGTGTTTGATGGCTTTGTGTGCAGAGGAGCTCCATGTGTCAGAAGCACCTTTGATGCACAATCTGTTAGGAAATGTGCCTGAAGGGAAACAGCCAACACATGAGCAGATCTGGATGTCCTTTGTTTCAGCATCTCAGGGAGACCTGGACTCAGTCAGGCTCGGGATTACTCCCCTGGAAACTCCCTCCAAGTAGGAGATAGTTGGGACCCTTCAGACTGGGGGTCCCTGAAGGAAATTACCCTGGCTGGTTTACTTCTTGGAAAAATGAATGTGCCATGAATGCTCCATTGTGAATCCCTGGAAAAGGCACAGAACGTCTCAAAAACCTGAGTCAACAAAAACACTTGACTCTTGATGGAAATGCATCCCAGTCAGACAAGTCTGGATCCCATAACTATAAAGGTGTTTTATTTCCTGGAATTCTGACATCAAAGGGCAATTTCTCAAGACAAATAGCTGCTATTTTCATTTCTCTGGAGAAATCATATGATGTGATTGACAATTAAGATCAGAAAAAGATTTGATGGGCAAAAGATCAGGAAATAAATCTCCCCACACCACCAAATGCAAGACTGTTATCAAAAGCTATTCATCCCTGCTCAGCACTATGAGGATCACAGGAATTTGGGACCTAATTTAAGGGTATTTTTTTAGTAACACTAACAGAAGACTGAGGAAATTTGGCTTAGCTTTCCCTGCTACAAAGCTCCACGGGTGCTGGACTGAAGGAAGAGATACTGAGCCAGATTCCCTGAAGATGGCACAAGGGAGACATGAGAGTGCAGCATCCTCCCCTGGACATTTTAAACCTTTGAGCTTTTCCCACATAGTGAGCAAACATGACCACTTTTCTTCATTCTGATTTTTTTCAGTCAATGGAAGAGTTATATTACCAGAAAAAAAAAAAAAAAAATTAATTATTATTCCAGGCTGTATTCGTAAATGGCAGAGACCAGCATGCTGGGACCTGTGGTTACTGGCTGTGATCTGCTCAGGGATGGTAAGAGGGAAGTAGAGAGCGTGATATTAGTCACAGGAATCCCCAAAAATCAGGAGGGTTAACAGACCTACATTTCTACAGCTGAGCCTGTCTCCACCCGTCTCTGACCATTGGGGAACTTGGTCTGGATTTGACATTGATTGACTGTTTTACTCTGAAGAAAGAACATTTTATTTCCTGAGACCATTACATTTGTGTGTCTCAACCACATAGTCCAGATTCCTCTGGTAACAGGCAAAGGCATCTGGTTTTATTTCTCCAGTAAGCCTAATGGTGTGCAGGAGGCAAGGGTACAATGCTGTACTGGTTTTCCCCAAGGGAACCCACAGACAGTCCTGATTCCTGATGGATGGTACAGGTCTGGGTCCTCTGTTGTACTTTATTCCTGTTTTCAAGGGTCTTTGAGACAAAAAAATGGATAGAAGGCTAGCAGATCAGTTCTGTGATGGAGGAGGTGCAACTGACTGTGATGTTCCTGCTGGCTGCTATTATTGAGGCCTTGGACAGGGAAGGGAATGGAAGGGAAGGTGATCTTCTCAGTCCCGTGACCCTGAAGTAGCTGTGGCTGCCATTTGAAATCCAACTGTGGAGTCAGATCCAACAGTTAGGTTGGGGCTGAGAAATCCTTCCTCCCTCCTGCATCATCCCTCCCTCCAGATGGAGATGGTTTGTTGCTGGTGGTGGTCCTGTCAAACAGAGGGTGCTCTTCTGATCTACCATCACCTTCCACTTTACTCAGAGCTCTTCTGTGGCCCTCTGAGGTGTCCAGATCCTACAGTGACATGGGGACACTAACACTGCTCTGCAGCCCAGAAGTACTGTCAATCACCTGCTGTAATAACAGCAGCTCTGGAAACACAAGAGAGACTTGTTCCATTTACTGTCCACGATCTGGACAGAGTTAGATAAAACTGTTTTCAGGTGGAAGACTCTGCCACTGTTGGAACAAGCAGATGACTTTCTTTTTCTCAATTACTCTTTTTTTTTTTTTTTTTTTTCAATATCTGCCCAAAGACAGTATCATTATTTCCCAATTGTTTCAACCTGAATCCAGGAAAGCACCTTAAGCACATGCTTAACTCTGGTATGTGAGTAATCCTGCTCCTCTTTGGCAAAGCACTTAAGCACATGCTTAATTTTAAATTTGTTCTGGAGCACAGTGAAATATAAGCTGGTGTTTGAGTGCTCTGCTGGATGGGAGCCAGAGAGCTCAGCACCTTAGAGGGCTCAGTTCCTCAAAGAAAGATGGCATGATTCAAGAAAGCTGTTAACTTTAAGTACTTGCTTAAGTTTCAGGTGTAATGTAGTATAAAGGCTTAACCTGTGAAGCTGTAAGTGAGTAACGTGGACAAGTGCCAACCAGAGCTGGGAAAAGAATGAAGAAAAGTTCCTTCATTGTTTTTCATTGGTGTTTCTCTTTTTCCCAGTATATTGTGTTTTGGGAAATGTTGGCAGCTTTCTACATGATTTTAAAGTAGCTAAATTTTATTTTTAAAAATTTTAAAAGATGCTCAAGATCTCAAAAGTTCCAATTTCATCACCCACTTGAAGGACAATGACCTCTTTTATAACTTTGTTATGAAGTCAACATGTATGTGTTGCAGAAAACTCTGTTTTCAAAGAAGGAATTGATGTACCTGTGCATATATGTGCATTTTAATATATTTTTAGATATATTCCTCTTCCCAGAAATCCCAGGCATTTGATTAACAAGGGGTGCAACTGTGCAAGGGTATGAGAGGAAAAAGTCAGCTGCAAAGAGACCTTCACAAAATGCCCCAGCTCCTAAGGCTTCCTGAATATCCCAGCATGAGAGGGTGCACTGAATTTCTTTACGAGAAATCTTGTCTTCTTGGTGGTTTTCAAGATCCAGTGGTTTGTGAAGCATCAAACAAGTCTCTGGTTAAGATCTGAATGTTGCCCATCTGAGCCCACGTCAGTAAAATTTTATGGGGGGGAAATTCCATATTCTGAGTAAAAGAAAAAAGAAAAGAGCAGAAGTTTGGGTCTGGTTCTCTTTAAACAAAAATGGGAGATCCTTGGAAGCTGCCTACAAGTTCAAAATGTTAGAAGCTGGTATTAGGAGCTCAAACCTGGTGTTAACAGAAATGCAGGAATGGTATCACGATCACATATGTGATACTGATGCAAGAGCTGATGGGAAGTCAGACAGAGTGCTCTCCTCTAGATGTAACATACTTGTAAATTATGTTTAGGGTCATTCTCAGTCTTTTATCTGCAGAAGAGAGTCCTGCCATCCCCAGGGTGTGATAAAAGGCCTAGCAGTAGACCTGAGGTACTGGTGAAGATCATGATGGGGGAGGAGGGTTGATTGCTCCTGTATGATGGCCACATAGACATGGGAGCTTGTTCGGAAGCCAATCAGAAATCAGGATATTTTTTTCCAACAAAACAAACCTACCATGATGAATTAAGGTGAAACAAAACTGTTTTAATTAAATCTGGTGTATTTTGGATACCTTCCCAAGTCAGGCCACTTTTAAAAAGAAAAATAATACCAATCAATAAATATTAACGATGAAATGAAACGTTTGAAAACTTTCCAAATGAAACCTTTTCATTTTTAATACATCAAAGCACAGTATTTTGACACCTAAGAAAATTTAAACATGTATTTTTCTCCTTAAAACCCACTGTATTGCCAAGCCTTAATCCCTTAATTCAGCACATGATTCTGCTCTCTCTAAAATGCAGGTTTTGGTGGTAGTAACTGTTCTGACAATTCCACTCCTACAGCAGAGGCATCAGAGGAAGAGGAAATGTCTTTTCATAGAATCATAGAACCATAGAATTCGGTGGGTTGGAAGGGACCTCTGAGATCATCAAGTCCAACCCTTGATCCACTACCACTGTGGTTACCAGGCCATGGCACTGAGTGCCACATCCAGTCTCTTTTTAAATATCTCCAGGAATGGAGAATCCACCCCTTCCCGGGGCAGCCCATTCCAATGTCTGATCACCTTCTCTGTAAAGAAATTTTTTCTAATATCCAACCTAAACCTCCCCTGGCACAACTTGAGACCGTGCCCTCTTGTCTTGCTGAGAGTTGCCTGGGAAAAGAGACCAACCCCCACCTGGCTCCAACCTCCTTTCAGAGAGCTGTAGAGAGTGATGAGGTCTCCCCTGAGCCTCCTCTTCTCCAGCTGAACATCCCCAGCTCCCTCAGACTCACCTCACAGAACTTGTGCTGGATCCCTTCACAGCCTCCTTGCTCTTCTCTGGACCTGCTCCAGGACCTCGATGTTGCGGCAAGCCTTCTCTCGGGGACACAGCTCTTCTTCTGGAGCTCTCTTGCCATCCCTCTCCTCAGGTGTCTTCATCTCTTCCCTCTGCTTCTGGGAGCATGCCTTTTATTTTGCCCTTCAGCCCCACCCATTTCCGGCTGGGGCAGGCCCTAATTATTGGGCACACCTGGGCCTAAGCTCCCAGTTCATTATCGGCGACACCTGAGGACCTGTGGTTCTCTCTACACCTCGATATCCTTCCTGAACTGAGGGGCCCAGAACTGGACACAGTACTCGAGGTGTGGCCTCACCAGCGCTGAGTACAGGGGCAGAATCACTTCCTTGGACCTGCTGGCCACGCTGTTCCTGATCCAGGCCAGGATGCCATTGGCCTTCTTGGCTACCTGAGCACACTGCTGGCTCATGTTCAGCTTCCTGTCAATCCAGACTCCCAGGTCCTTTTCTGTCTGGCTGCTCTCAGCCACTCTGTGCCCAGCCTGGAGCTCCCCATGGGGCTGTTGTGGCCAAAGTGCAGGACCCGGCACTCGGCCGTGTTGAACCTCATCCCATTGGAATCAGCCCAACTCTCCAGTCTGTCCAGGTCCCTCTGCAGAGCCCTCCTGCCTTCCAGCTGATCCACACTTCCCCCCAGCTTAGTGTCATCTGCAAATTTGCTGATGATGGACTCAATCCCCTCATCTAAATCATCAATAAAGATATTAAACAGAACTGGGCCCAACACTGATCCCTGGGGGACACCATGGCTGCCAACTGGATGCAGCACCGTTCAGCACCACTCTCTGGAGGCCTCCAGCAGTTCCTAACCCAGCACAGAGTGCCCCTGTCCAAGCTGTGGGCTGACAGCTTTTTCAGGAGAATGCTGTGGGAGACGGTGTCAAAGGCTTTGCTGAAGTCCAGGTAGACCCCATCCACAGCCTTCCCCTCATCCACCAGGCGGGTCACCTGATCATAAAATGAGATCAGGTTGGTCAGACAGGACCTGCCCTTCCTAAACCTGTGCTGGCTGGGTCTGATCCCTTGTCCATCCTGTAGGTGCTGTGTGATTGCCCCCAGGATGAGCTGCTCCATAACCCTGCCAGGCACTGAGGTCAGGCTGACGGGTCTGGAGTTTCCCGGGTCCTCCTTCCAGCCCTTTTTGTGGATTAGTGTGACATTCGCCAACTTCCAACCATCTGGGATGTCCCCGGTGATCCAGGACTGTTGGTGGATGGTAGAAAGCGGGTTGGCGAGCTCTTCTGTCAGCTCCCTCAACACTTGAAGGCATCTCCTCCTGTGAGGACAGTTTACTATCCTTTTGTTGGGAAATACCTTTATGTTTATCAAGTTCCACTGTTAACACAGTGCTGCCAAAGCCACACTTCCACAAAGCCACCATGTCTCCAAGCACCCCTTTTACACAGCTTTTCAGTCCCTCCAGGGATGGTGACTCCACCACTGCCCTGGGCAGTCTGCTCCAGGGCCTGGCAATTTCTTTGGGGAAAAAAGTTCTTCTCTGGGGAAGAAATTGTTCCTACATCCAATCTAAACCTCCCTTGGCACAACATGAAGCTGTTACCTTCTGTGTGAAGCTGGTCCATAGCACCTGCAGCAAACATCTGCCAACATCTGCCTGTTCATTCAGGTCTGGATCTCCAGTTCAAGCCCTCCTGAGCACCCACTTTCCCAGGGAAGAATGAATGTTTTCTATTTGTAGGAAGCTGTCAGAGCAAAGGGTTAGTGCATCTGCAGAATAGCCATGGGTGACGGGAGAGCCAGCAAGCCCAGGTCTTTCCTGGTGTCTGTCACTGCAGGATCTGTCTTTCAAAACCTATATAAAAAAACCTTTATAGTAAACTCAGCAATGCTGTCATCATAAAGGCTGGCAGCCTTTCCCGGCAATAAAATAAACTCTAATCATTTCTTCAAATAAAGCACAAATAGCAGCAATGCAGGCACAGGAGGCTCTGGACAATTTGGCTTCCCCACTCCCAGCCCTCCAGCCACCCTGCTGTATGCGTGCCATGCCAGCCCGTGACGGATGGAGAAAGGCAGGGGCACTCATTCCACTGCTAAATGCCTAAAAGGAAACAGACCCTGTGCCTCTATTGTAAATCAGGAATGGGCAAGGAGCTCCAACAAAATAAGGAACCACTCTAATCCTCCTGCCACATGGCTCAGCCAGACCAAAAATATTCTTGTCCCCTCCATGAATCCCTAGAATGTTTTCCTTCCCTTTCTCATGCACACCTATTTCCTTATCAGCTTTTCATTCCTGTACAAGAAGGTCTCATAATCTCAGGAAAAAAAAATCTCTTAGCATTTGGTTGATCCAAAACTGTGCTTTGTATCACTCAATGGGCAGCCACTGCTTCAGGAGAAGGGAAGCCTTGAGTCAAAAATGTTTGCCTGTCAGGGATGTCACATGCTTTTTCCTATAGAAAACACACAGAAAATCAGGCAAACATGAGCAGAAAAGATCACAAAAGTGAAAAAGAAAGAAAATATATCAGGTGTCCCTCTGGTCCCTGCCCTGGCACAGTACCCTGCTCACTTGAGGCTTTGTATTACAAGAGGCTGAGAAAGAAGCAGGCTGAGAGATGGGCTTGTTTAGCAGAGGGAAGAGAAGTCTCTGGGGAGACCTTAGAGCACCTTCCAGTACCTGAAGGGGCTAAGGAAAGCTGGAGAGGGACTTTTTACAAGGGCATGGAGTGATAGGACAAGGGGGAACCTGAAAGAGGGGATTTAGATGATATATTAGGAAGAAATTTTTTGCTGTGAGAGTGGTGAGAAACTGGCCCAGGTTGTGCAGAGGAGCTGTGGCTGCTCTGCCCCCGGAAGTGTTTGAGTCCAGGTTGAATGAAGCTTGGAGCAACCTGGTCTAGTTGGAAGTGTCCATGCTCATGGCATGGCAGTTGAACAAGATTATTTTTAAGACCCCTTCCAACCCAAATGTGTGAATGCACACTGAGGGCAGAAGAGGGGAATGTTAAAAAAAAAAAAGACAAACTATGAATTTTTTTACAACATTTTATCTGGCATGCTGCTTGTATGTTTGAAGGTTAGGAAAGAAAATGCTATTTTTCTGTACCACCAGCAGATTACACCCAGCTCTTGAAAAGCTTCACAGACTCCCAGGGATCATGCCTGATCCCTGTTAAATACCAGCTCTCCCTTCTGGTTCTCCAACATCCAGCTCGAGGCACAGCCCCACCGTGCACTTGTGTAACATCTCCCTGGACTCCTGGCTCATCTGCATTTGTGCTGCATCACAAACAACTGCTGCTAAACAGCAATGAGCCTCTTGATGGTCGTGAGAGATGGGGGGAGGGGGTGGACAGTGATGCCAAGAGCCCCACAAGAGAGCCCCTTATTGTGCATCCGTTTCAGAAACAAACACATGGGCCCGGCTTCAGTCATCTGCAAAATAGAGCTGCTGGCTCTTGTCCTAGCGCAGCGTCAGCCTCTCCAGATGATGAAAGCACATTGCTTGGGCTGGGTCTCCAGCACAGTCCATCTTCTGCTTAGATCAAAGCAACACAAGTTTTGCCAAGTGTTTTGTGCTTGGTGGAGGGCTTTTCTGCAGTGAAAATACCCAGCTCTGGAAACTTTTGCAAAAGTTTGCGTAAGTCTCGCTGAGCAGCTGGGCTGAGAAATGTTTCTTAAAATTCTGAAGATGTGGGTTTCTTCTGACATATTCTGGAATGAAACATTGTGGCCTCTCCTCCTTTGCTTTTAACGTCTCTATGTTTTGTTCTGTGTCAGGTTTTGAATGCAATTTTCACTTGCTCAAAATTGCAAGGCAGTGTTTCTCTTTGAAACTTAAACAAAATAGTTCACTACACCTGGAATTGCTATCGTTGTTGTTTAGTTTGATTAACTGAAAAACAAAACAAAAAAAATCTATAAAAATCAGTCTAACATGACTTGAATTGCTTTTTTGGTTGTAATGAATTCAAAGCCATTCATTTTGACAGCAGGCATTTGCCAGTCTGGTGCTTGCTCAGCTGAGGACGTGGCTGACATGGGAGAGTACATGAGAATATCTTATGGGCACTTTTATTGCTTAAAAAACTGTAGAGCATCTTCCCTGACAAAGTTTCTGGCCTGGACAAGGCTTAGAAAAAACAAGAGAAGAGATACCCATGGTGTCCACAAACAAGGCAGCTTCAGTAAAGCCCAGAGTTCAGTGCAGACTCATCTTGAGTTCTTGGCAGTCTCCAAGGTTTTATTCACAGAGTAAGTCAGACAGTGTCGAGCTCCACGGCTGGTGTTTAGAGCTAGAGCAGATATGTCCATTCTGGAACACATTGAAACCCTGCAGCAGTGCCATTTGGTGAAAGGAACTTGAGACCCTTTTACAGCTGGTATATATAATATCCCCAGCACCTTCCCTACTGCCTAAACAAGGGTGAAAGGCCATTCAGATAAACAGGAGCAACATTTCTGGTGTTTAATCATGTTCCTTGGATGCTTAAGGAAAACACAGACACCCACCAGACAAGGATGAACACAACCTTACTAGCAAAGCTGAACTTCTACCAGCCTGCTGAGATGTCATCCTGAGTCCCTCACTTAGAAAAACAAGGACCTTCTCAGGGTGCATGTGCTCTTCTGCACGTCCCTGCTTTCCTCTTCCTTACCCATCCTCTCTCTTTCACTCTCTCTCCTCCAACTATGACTTAGAGTGGTGGCAAGAGAACAGCTGAAAAGGAAAGATCCTGCCCTGAAGAACCCAGTTGTGTCACACTTGGCCATTCTTTTCATACCTGGGATGCTGTTGCCTGCCTGGAAAAATTCAGTCTAAAAATAATAAGGGTCATAAAACTTGACTGAGTCAACAATAATTTAAAGTGTTAATTGGAGTCTTTTCTCTAGGAACTAAGAAATAGCCTCTGTTAAGTGTTGTTTTTTTTTTACAAATAAGGCTGTTTATAAGGTAATTCATACTATCAGCTTGCTTGCTTTTTTTTTATTTGTATTATTATTATTATTATTATTCTCAGCATTTGTCCTGGACATCTAGTTGCCCTTCCTGGTTCATATTGCATGAACACTTTTTATAATACTTCTTTCATCTAATTTTAAAAATGCTTTGATCAAAATCTCCCTCCTGAAAACTGAATGTGGTTTGAATCATCAAGCTGTGGCTATTTGTAATAAAAAAAAAGAACTGATTTATAATGACTTTGTTGGCATTTGTGTGATCCAAAAAGAAATTGCTGGGAATATACCTGTAAGTAACAGAGGCCCCTTCATGTTTATTTTGTATCAATTGCTTTTCCAGGATTTTTTTTCTTCTGCTGCTGATGCTGTGAGAATTTTTATAGAGTCGCTCAAGCTTTGTTTGGTTTTATTTTCTAAAAAAAATGCAAATTTGTTTGACTTCAGCTTTTTTCTCTGGGGGGATCTCACGTGAGGCAAATATTTTTCTCTGCAAGTCTGTTTGCAGAAAAATCTGTTCCATAGGCACTCACATTTTGAATTGGCTCCAGAAAAGTAAACACAGGGTGCTATCTGTTAATGAGCATTTCCACCTTTCAGCCTATAGATATCCTTTTTTTCTCCTCCCAAAACTTACATGGCAGAGATCAGTACAACAACTCCCATTCACACAGGACCCTCAGCCCCCCTTTGGTTGTAGGACAATCCCAAGATGTTTTCATTCCCATAGCAAGGCAAAAAAGGTCTATGTGCCATGTGAATCCCACCACATCTAAGACAGCCCTTCTCCACCATGCTCAGCCCCACATGTGTCAGTACCAGGGCTGTAAACTAAGAACCAGAGTCCCATAAGGCTCAGGGCAATCTGCTTTTGTTTTCCCCTGCAGTGGAAGTGCAAGGGCATCTGCTCTCCATTAAAAGTAACTATTTTGGCTAGATACAGGTAATGTGTTTTCACTTGGTAGCCCAGGCACTAAAATCTTATCTAGTGATTTACTAATTTTAGGGGAGAAAATGTCAAAGCTTCAGCTGGAGATGTCCCGTGTTGAAGGACCCACCAAATCTGTAGCCAGGCTGGCTGAGAGCTTCCCTGTGTAGTGGTATCTCTATTGGGTTACAGCAAGATATCTCCATGCCTCTGTCTGCTTTACCATAGAGCTGTCTACTTCCTGACCTAAGACATTGTAGACTACTCTCTTAATCACCTCCAAATCTACAAATCACCTCCTTATCTCAGGCTGTGCCCATCTCTTTTCTGCATCTTAGTTTCCCAGAGCCACCCCCCTCTGTCCGTAACTCTCCCATCCTAGACCTTGGCAAAGCAACATCTCTGCCACCATCCACAAAGTGTGTGCGTGTGAATCATATTTTATGCCTTTTTTACCTCTTAAGACACTAGTTCTGCAGCCTTCCAAACACTTGGTTCTGTCCCTGAACAATACTGCAGTTAACTAAGTGTGGGAATGATGATGTAGCTCATTTGAGGTTTTTGTTTCCACTCAGATGAGAGTTAACCTCCCCTGTGAGTTTGAACATTTCTTTTTCTGATGAATTGTTTATTTTTTTATTCTGGATAATTTCTAAGAATAGCAGTTTGGGTTCCATAGAAATTTACTCTTGTGCTTTGATTCATTGCACTTAAAGAGGCTGTTGTCATTCTCCCAAGTGTTGGCATGCAGTATTTGACAATCTTCAATGGGGAACATTCCTAGAATATAAGAACAAGACCTTGTACTTTGACTTCATTTTCTTTTCCTTGCTCTGCAGATGTAAAAATGGATGTTTATTTTTCATTAGCAATGCCACAGGATTTTGGAAGGCATATTGCCTTCAGTTTTTAGAATGTCCCTTTTTCCGGCATCAGATTTGCCCAGGCTTTCAGCTTTTGTTCTCTGCGGATGTTATTCCAGCAGGCCAGCACTCCCATAGGAAACACAACCATGGCCTTGATGTGCTGTGTGGTTTCCACAGCAGTGTGAGTTTGTCAAACTGGGAGAACTGGCCTGGGACTAGGCACTAACCCATTATTCAATAGCCACAGAGGCTGCCTTGAAAGGCAAGGGCTTTCTTCTCCATGTCTGCAATGGCTTTGCAGGATCAGAATCCAACAGGACACGGGGATGGCACCTGCAGTGGCACTCTCTGGGGTCCCAGGTCCCCTCCTATGATGTAGCTCTCCCCAGCCATGTACAGGCTGGGGCCATCATCTAAGCAGGATGCACAAGGAAGCAGGAGCTCAGAGTGGGAGGTTGGATGGAGCAGCCAACATCTGGTTTTGCCCCGTGGGAGCCTGTGGAATTTCTCTGGTGGGTTTGCAGTGTGAAACAAGACGTTGCCACCGGCGTTATCGCTGGCTCCAATGCTTGCACAACAAACTGTGGTGATGTTAGAGCAGAGATGGCTTGAGCTCTTGCCTGTCCTTTCTCAGCAGACCATACAAGTGGGCATTGCCCAGTAGAGTCTCCACACTAACTGTGCTGTTCATTGCAGTAGAGGTTTCCAACCTGAATCCTGCAGATTTTCTCGTATCTGATGTAAATCTTGGGCTTGTCAGACTCCTGCTTCCACCACCAGAGACACCTCTGCTGCACAGCACCAGTTTGTCCCACTCAGTGATTTTAATGCCTTTTGACCTCAGTACCTTTGTAAGAATCCAATACTGATTCAGTTGATGCCACCTCATATGGATCACCCTAGCTCCAAAGCTCCAAAGTTGTTGGTGTTTTTTTTTTAGTTAGTTTAGAGACAAGCTTTCCTCATCTTTTGTCTCACCAGGAAGCACTCAGGCTTCAGGGTAATGTCAGGTTCCTGCAAGTGCTAGAGAGCTTCCTGGTGGCCTGGATCTTCAAGCCAGCATCCACCCACATTTGTGGTGCCTTTGAACCACTTATAAATAGATCACACTCATGCGGCTGTTTCATGTGTAACCATGGGATGGAGGGGAAGAGGCTCAGATCTCGGGCACAATGTACAGGCTCTGTGTCATCCCAGCCATCCATCAATGCTGAAACCCTTATGAAAACCAGAAGAGATTCTGACATGCGATTTGCTCACTCTGTCACAGGGAGCTGGGGGTGGGGAGAAATTTTTTTTTTTTTAGGGAAGCGAGCGAACAAGCAAACTGGCAGAGCTCCTGCCACAAGGAATGAATTTGCACACACACTTTGATCCCTTTATGATTTTTTTATTTGTGTTAGCCACATCCTCTTCGCTGCACCACTCAGCAAAAGATGCTTTAAATTAGATGAGGCTTGGAAAACACTCTCTTTGTGGCTCTCTCCTCCCCCAGCCTTGCCTGCCCCCAAGGCTTAGTATTGGTCTGGTAGCCAGAGCTTTGCTTAACATGAAAATGGCACAAATGAAAAGGCAGATAAATAAACATCCAGGAATCTTTTTTGTCATATTTAATCCATCATGTTTCTCAAACAGCCTGGTCAAAGAATTCTGCAGCAGTGTTTACATCATTCTGATTGAAAGATAAATCCGTGCACATAAATACCATTCCTGGATGCAGCTCCAGTTTCACACAAACGCAGATATCATCCCAGCTGTCCTCACCACAGAAAAAAAAAAAAAAATTAAAAAATTAAAACTCCTTAGAATTTCTTCATTCTCTCATTCCTGCCCAATCCAACCTCTGGCACTTGCACATCCTTTTTTTTTTCCCTTCATTTTCTCAAGTCTTCTGAGGATAGTTGCCCAATTCTGTGATTTCCTGCTATAAAGTGTGGGTGATGAGCAAGTGGAACTCATCAGGCTGTGAGGAGATCACAGACTTACAGAATCACAGAATATTTTAGGTTGGAAGAGACCTCCAAGATCATCCAGTCCAACCTTTGACCAACACCATAATCTAACTACTAAACCATGTCCTTAAGGACCAGGTCCAAATGTCTTTTAAATCCTCCAGGGATGGTGACTCCACCACTGTCCTGGGCAGGACATTCCAATGCCTGACAGCCCTCTCAGTGAAAAAATGTTTCCTAACATCCAGCCTAAACCTCCCCTGGTGCAGCTTCCATCCATTCCCTCTGCTCCTATCACAGTCACTCAGGAGCAGAGGCTGTTTCCCTCCTCACTCCAACCTCTCTTGGGGCAGTTGCAGAGAGGGATGAGGTCTCCTCTCACCTCCTCTTCTCCAGACGAAACACCCCCAGCTCCCTCAGCTGCTCCTCACAGGACTTGTGCTCCAGGCCCTTCAGGAGCTTCCTTGCCCTTCTCTGGACACTCTCCAGCACTTCCATGTCCCTCCTATAGTGAGGTGCCCAGAACTGAACACAGTGCTCAAGGTGCAGCCTCACCAGAGCTGAGTACAGAGGGATGGGATCACCTCCCTATTCCTGCTGGCCACAGTGTTCCTAACACAAGCCAGGATGCCATTGGCCTTCTTGGCCACCTGCACACTGCTGACTCATATTGAGTCGAGTGTCAACCAATACCCCCAGGTCCCTTTCCAGGTTACAGCTCTCTAACCACACTTCCCCAAGTCTGTAGCTCACCATGGGGTTGTTATGACCCAGGTGCAAGACCTGGAACATTTGGCCTTGTTAAACCTCACAGAATTAACCTTGGCCCATTGGTCCAACCTGTCCAGGTCCCACTCTAAGGCTTCCCTACCCTCCAGCAGATTGACACAGCCACCTCATTGGTGTCATCTGCAAATTTACTGAGGGTACATTCAATGCCCTCATCCAAATCATTAATGAGGATATTAAAGAGAAGAGTCCCCAGCACTGAACCCTGGGGGACACCACTTGTGATGGGTCACCACCAGATTTAGTTCCATTCACTCCCACTCTTCCAGCCCAACCATCCATCCAATTTTTTATCCAGTACAGGGTAAATTTATCCAAGGCAAGTGCCTTAAGTTTCTGAAGAAGAATCCTGTGAGAGACAGTGTCAAAAGCTTTACTAATATCCAGACAGGCAATGGTTAATCCCTGTGCTAATGAGGGTGGCACAATGCAAGGACTCAGACATGCAACCTGGAAGGACAAGCCATGTGTCTGGTGTCACGCACTGGGACTGGGAGCAGCAACCCAGCTCTGAGGTGAGGAAAACCACCAGAAACACACACTGAGCCATTGCAAATGAGAGACATTTTCCATTTTAGTCACTGGAAGGCATGACTGAAAGAGGAAAAAAAAATATTTCAGCACTAGATGAAGGAGTAGGAGGTGGTCACTGACCCTACTATACCCAGACAATAAAGGGCAAGTAACTGTGGTGGTGACATTTAGGAAAAGACCACGGAGAGCCCAACACCTCCACATGCCGTGGGCCACCAAACACCTCCCAAGAGCTCCAGCTTTTCAACAGATTGAAAGCTAAGGGAAAATAAAAAACACTTAAAGGGAAAAGGGTATTATAATCTGCTTGGGATCAGATGGTACGTTTTCTCTCATAAAAAAATGAAATTTTCTGTTTCTTTCTCCTGTTAAAAACAAATAAACAAACAAAAAGCCCTATTCTTTTCCATTGTCACCTCCCCTCTCAACTTTTTTCCTGTGGCCAGAATTAGTCATCACCCTGGATGCAAATCATCCCCTGTAAATTGCATTTTTCTGTGGTAAATGATTTCACCAGAAAATGTCACACTACACTGGATCTGATCCCACTCAAATACACACATTTCTATAAGACACTTTTCCCACTCAATTTCCTTTATAGGATGAATCTGATCTTTGCACTTTGACACTGCCACACAGTTAAATAATTTAGTTTCTTAAGCTTCACCCTGAGCTGGTGGTTTGATTTTTAATCACAGCTATTGGCAGTGTTGTCCAGAGGCTGGATTTTGCAAAGGAACAGTAGACATCCTAGAAGTGTAAGGCTCTAAAAAACTGGATTCTGACTTTGACATCCCCTTGGGTTTGAGAATGTTTCCTGAGCCTTTATCATTGAAAACCTCCAGGCCCAAAAGGAAACAGCACCTGTTTTGTCCAGTCAAGCAGCACAGACATTTCCCAGGTGCCTCTTGACATCCCATGGAATAAAAATAAGGCTGTCAGATGATGCATCACAGATAAATCAATATTTTGCATGTCAGAAAATGTCTACTTCTTGAAATTCTCTGAAATCAGAGGCTCACAGAAGACTAAGACAGACACTGCCATCTTGAGTAACCGCCAACCGTAGAACTTTATAAGAAGTTTTTAATCCTAGTAAAAAAATAAGAGACTGTAAACCCGCTTTTACCCTCCCTCCTTCACCTCTTGCCTACTCCCAGGCAGGAGCTGCTTCTGGCCTCCAGATGTCAAACCCACAAGTTCTTCCCTTTTTTTGCTATTTTTGCCGTGTGCTTTGATCTTTTGCCACGGCTGCCAGGGGAGGTGGGAGGAGGCTCCCAGGGCTGGGGGTGCTGGATGCTGCTGAGCCCCCCCTGAGCGTCACCTCCTCACTTCCCTTCGCCCATTCTAAGGAGGGGAGGGGAACCCAGCAAAACCAGGATGGGTGACAGACAGGGGGAGAGAGGTGGGGGAATGGTGGTGGGAAAAGATGGACCTCCCAGGACTGGGAGGATGTGAAGCGGGGTGGGTGATGGTGTGGAAGGGAGCTGCTGGGTGGGCACAGCTGAGAAGGGGGGCTGGAGGACAACTGCCAGAGGACTCAGCATGAAGGTCTGAGTGAGGTGGGAAGGAGGCTGCCCCTTAGGGCTTTGAGCTAAAGCAGGATGCAGGTTCTGAGACTGAATTGGTGTCTCAGTGCACAGGGGTAGCTAGAGGTGCAGCCTTGAGCCAATGCTTGCCTGCCCCCACCCTAAATAAACCTCACCTGCTTCAGGGACACTTGATCACCCTCTACTTTTACTTGTACCAAGGCTTGAACATGATCCCATGTGCACGCTGTGTCCCTCTCTGAAGCAAGACAGACATGGAGCTGTTTGAGCAAGTCCAGAGGAGGCCATGAAGATCCTCAGAGCATCTCTGCTATGGAGACAGGCTGAGAGAGTTGGGGTTGTTCAGCCTGGAGGAAAGAAGGCTCTGGGAAGACCTCAGAGCACCTTCCAGTACCTGAAGGGGCAAAGGAAAGATGAGGGACTTTTTAAAAAGGCATGGAGTGATAGGACGAGGGGAAATAATTTTAAACTGGAAAATGGGAGATTTAGATTGGATTTTAGGAATAAATTCTCTGCTGTGAGGGTGATAAGACACTGGCCCAGGTTGCCCAGAGAAGCTGTGGCTGCCCCATCCCTGGCAGTGTTGAAGGTCAGGTTGGATGGAGCTCGGAGCAGCCTGGTAGAGTGGGAGGTGTCCCTTCCCGTGGCAAAGAGGCTGGAACTCGTTGGTCTTTAAAGTCCTTTCCAAACCAACTAAGTCTGAGATTCTGTGATTAAAGACAGGGCAATGTGCTATATATAGGGTGCAAATACAGTGACATACAAATCATACACTACCAGAGGGGTATCTGAACTCTAGACATCCCCAAAAGAGATGCGATTCCCTTTCCAAGGCAGCTGAGTCATGCTCAGAACAGTTTCTTCCATAATTCACTGTGTGATCAATGGGTTCCATCACCCCATGGTTTCTTAGACCAACTTAGAAATTGAAACCCATCCTCTTTAAAATAAAAAAATAAAAAATAAATAATTTTTGTGGCATATAGCACAAGAAAAATGAAATTATACTATCGATGTGACACATTCCTGGAGCAAAAGGAAGCAATATTACAGCTGGAGAGCCAACGTTCTTTTCAAGAGACATGAATATCTTCCTTCTGCTTCCCTGTTAATGGTTTATTGTCATGGTGGGTAATACAGGAACCCACAGCAGAGCTCACTTTGCCTTGAGGGACTCACTCAACAACTTCAAGCTGGCAACGGCACTGAAAGGATTGTGTGTCTTGATGCTTTCATTGCTAAAGACAAAAGAAAAATCTGGGGATGGTGGGATGGACACTGATCTTTGTGACCGAAACAAATTGCATGGGGTACTTGCCTGGTCTCTGCATCCCAGCTGCTCCCTGCTGAGAGCCTGGGGTGAGAAAACATTTGGGCATATTGCATGGACCAAGATGGGCAAAGACAGCACAACCCACTCCAACAAGCTGCTGAGTCACAGGCAGAACACTGGCCAGTGCAAACAGCAGTGCTTCAGTTGCTCCAGCTTTACAATGGGGCATCCAACCAGGGGTTTTGTTAGCTGTCATAGAATGATTTGGGTTGGAAAGGACAAAGATAATCAATTCCAACCCCCCTGCATGGGCAGGGACACTTTGCATTAGACCAGGTTGCTCAAGGCTCCATCCAACCTGGCCTTGAGCACCTCCAGGGAGGGGGCAGTCACAACTTCTTTGGGAAAATGGTTCCAGCATCTCACCACCCTCAAATTAAAGAATTTCTTCCTAATGTCTAAACTAAATCTTCTTAAACCATTTCTCCTTGTCCTCTCACTACACGCCCATATAAAAATCCCTACCCCTGCTTTCCTGTAGGTCCCCTTCAGATATTGGATGTTGAACTTGCTGAGAAGACAGTTTCATCATCAAGGTCATTGTTAAAGATGTTGATCACTGTTGATATCTCTCTTATATTGAGGTACCCAAAACTGGACACAAGCCTCAAGGTGTGGCCTCACCAGTGATGAGTACAGGGGTACAATCACCTCCCTACTTCTGCTGGCCACACTATTTCTAATACAAGCCAGGATGCCATTGGCTTTCTTAGCCACCCAGGCACACTGCTGGCTCATGTTCAGCCACTTGTTAATTAGAGTCCCCAGGTCCATCCCCATCTTTTCTGTAGCCTCTTCAGGTACCGGAAGGTGCTCTAAGGTCTCCCTGGAGCCTTCTCTTCTCCAGGCAGAACAACCACAGCTCTCTTAGCCTGTCTCCATAGCAGAGGTGCTCCAGCTCCCTCAGTATCTTCAATAGCCTCCTCCAGACTTGTTCTGACAGCTCCACATCTTTCCTGTGCTGAGGAACCCAGAAGAGGACTCCAGCACTCCATCTGAGTAACCTTGCAAGCCTGATAGCCAGGTCAGCCTACAAGCTTGCAGATAGCTTCAAACTCAGAGATGCAGAGAGTTTCAGGTGTCCAGGGCACACTGACAAGGCAGAGTTGCTGAGATATTCTGGAGTTGCATCAGGATAAACTGTGAAAGACAACAGTGGGCTTGGGAGTTATGTGAGAGCATGACTGCAGGACTCCCATGGAAGCCCAGCAGAGCCTGATCCCAATGGTCTCTTGAAGAACCCACGGCTGGAGGTGACCAGTATCTCCTGGGGTGACCAAAAACCAGGCTCAAAAAGCAGGCAATCAGGATATAGAAGGGATATGGGATGGCTTTCCAGAAACTAAAACCAAAGCAACATTTTGGCCGGGGCACACTAAGATGATTTAGAAGGTAAAACACTTACATTTGTGTCATATTTCTCTTTTCTCTGCTTCCAAGAACCCACCCAGTTGCCTGTTTTTTCTCCAGCTATTCCCACCCTGCTCTCAGCCACTGTCACCTCGTTGCTCATTGTGGCACTGGCCAGGGTGACGACAGGAGACTTTGCACATGCTGAGGGGCTGCACAGGGAGTGCTCCACAGTTCACAACCCCCCTTGGCCACCTCCCTGGCTCCAGAGGAGCTCACCTTCACCTGGAAGGCAAGGGACCTCTCCACATGGATGCTGCCTCCTCCCAGGCACCCACCACCCACCTCCTCCTGGGCAGTTCATGGTAGCCATGACAATAGAAAAAACTAAAAACGGTGACAACAATGTGCAAACAGGTGTTTCCTATATATACATACGTGTATATACACTTACAACCCCGACGTGGCACTGAAACTGCTTGCTGTTTTCTGTTTAAATGCTTTGGTTTTGCCTCCAGGCACTGGTGAAAACTGAAAAAAAAAAAAAAAGACCATGATACATGTTACAGACAGACACCACCACAGAAACCTCCTCTCCTGCAGCTGTAGCAACTCTTTCCCTTGTAAACATATCAAGTCAAGATCAAAATTCTCTCCCTCCAAATGAATTCCTGCATCTCCACTAGCTGCATACTTGTGGCTGTTTAGAATTCCCAATTTAAGCACTGGCAGAAACAAAGAATAAGTGAGTATAGGAACACATATGCTGAGAAATGCAGTGCTGAAGGGTATCCCACCCTTAATTTAAATAGTAGAACTAACATATCTTGTGTGTGTTTGTGTACACACATATGCACACATGTCATGGTACTTAAGCAAACATTTCATCTGCAGACCACTGAGCATTTGCTTCTCCTGTGGCACAGTCAGAAAAGTGCTAATGCCTTATGGGAAATGTGGAAAAAAAAAATGTAAATATTTTGTTCCAAAGCAAAATAGCTTACAACCATGCTCTTCTGGCTTTCTCTTCCCTCGCAGCAAACAGCAAGCAACACACCAAATGCTTCTGCTTTCTCCAAACTAATTCTGTCCCTTTGAAGCAGCCTAACAGGGAACAGATTTTTTCCAGGTGCGTTTTTAATGCTTTACAAATGATCAATTCCTATTGCCTCCATATTTTTGGGAAAAAAAAAAAAAAAAAAAAAAAAGAAAGAAAAAAAAAGAAGTCCTACTCAAGTCAATTGCCAAGGAAAGGGCAGCAATTAACAAGCATTGGACTGCAATCACTCCATTTCTAAGCTTGTGTTGTAGGATCATGGAATCATTCTGGTTGGAAAAGACCTTTAAGATCATCAAGTCCAACCATTAACCCAACACTTCCAAGTCCACCATCAGTCTCTGACCAGGAGGGAAGGAATGATTCTCTTTTCATTCAGTTTAGGGCTGGCACCCATCCCGGCTGTCCTCTTGAGGACCACCAAGGACACCTAGAGGGACAGCAGGACGAGTGATCCCACACTGCTAATGGCTCAGCAGGTGTGGGGAGATGCTATGGGGCCCCATTTTCAGGGAGAAGCGATGCTCCTGCACATGGGGAAACGCACTCAGCTCTGGATTGGGAAATGCGTCAAAAATATTATGTCAGTGCAAAAAAATTTTGCAACTTTAGCCAAATTTGCATGGAAAATGGAGACTTTGACACCAGAATAAGTCTGCTTAGCAAACCCCAGCTGTAAAATATTTTGTTTAACATTGCTGCTCTCCAAAAGAGCTGCAGGCTGCCATGCAAGCCCCAGCACCTGCCCAGCAGAGATTCTCTCTTTAACAGGTCCCTTCCACACTGGGATTCACAGGGCCTTCCTATAACTGGAGGTATTTTGGGCTTGCTGTGAAGAAAAGAGTCTTGTCAAGAGGATTGCTGTTACCTCAGAGGCTTCTTGTTACATACAAGGGGGCACCAGGCAATGGTGCTGCACTGGGATGGAGGAATTTTCCACTGCTCTCCTGCCACACCGGGGCAGGACAGCCCTAAAACCACCACACTGAAATGCTTCTGAGATAATATCTTATTCCTCAGTCATACCTTCACCTACCTGTTTCACTGTACTATTAGGCTCATTATTTATATTACATTCATGCCACAAGCTTTCAGGACTGGAAAAACACAGAGGTCCCCCTCTCTCCAACTGCTATGGATGTAAATGGATACAGGGGCAGCAGCAGGGCAGCTATTTCTCCTTTGGTTTTTTTGGGGTTTTTTTTTTTGTTTTAATTTTTTTGTTGTTGTTTTGGTTTGGGTTTTTTGTTGGTCTTTTTTGTTTGGTTTTTTGGGGGTTTTTTTGGTTTTTTTTTTTCCCCTTCTTTGCATGGAAAATTGTCTCCAGCTGTGTCAGCTATGGAAGATTGCATGAGGATCTGGTGAATCTTCTGAGAAGATGATCTCGCCCGTACTACAGAGGTGCTAAAGGACGTCATGTGCCCAACAGGTTCAAGTGAAGTGAGAAACATGGGTCCAAGTCTTTGTTTTGAGGGTCTTATCTAGATGCTTAGAAGCAGGAGAAGGGAAGGAAGCCTCAGTTCAGAGAAGATCTGAGCCCAGAAGGCAGGAACCCTGCTAGCAGTGGATGGGATAACCCTCTTCAGTTGGAAGGGTTTGATGACCAGAGCCATGCAGTACCATCTCTGGGCTCTCCACCAGCTGCCTCTGCTCAGTGGGCTTTGTTTGCTTCAGCAAGGTGTTTGCACACCAGAAGACGAGACACAGTTGACCAAAACCCCAGGCTCAGTGTGCACGTTCACCTCAGACAAGTTTTGCCCCAGTGATTTCTGTTCTCTAGCTAGAGATGACACCATGTGGCTGCTTGCCATAGCCTTCAATGTCAGCAGGAATGGATGGGGAAGGGTAGCTTCTCTTGGACAACCAGCAGTCTCTCAGGATGAGTGATCTCTGTGGCCACAGAGGATTAAAAGGCACAGGGGAATATATGAACCCTAATAAAACTGCTGGGGGAGGAAAGATAATCAGTGCAAAATGAAAAATGTTTTGACGTTTGCATTCCTCCACTTTCTGTCCTAAAGGCAGGGAGATGTTCTCCCTCATGTTCTGCCAAGAAAAGAAATGGCTGTAAAACTGCTGATATCATTTTCAGTTCCTCCCTGCCCCCCTCCCCCCCTTGCATCTGCAAGCCTCATCCCTGCTTCCCTCTCAGAGAGTAGGAAATGGTTCAGGTTAAATGAGCATGGAAGATGGAAAGCCTGGAATTGGAATGATTTCCCTGCTGTCCTTCCAGAGGCTCTGATGGGAAAGGCCCCCAGGCATAACTGGAGAATGAGATCTCCTGCCAGGTCTTCTCCCACTTACACCCACCAGGGCGTCACCTCACAGGGTCTGCTTTAGCACTTAGGTGGTGGAGGCAGAGAAGAGGGGCAAAAGCTGTTTTTCTTTTCTTCAGCCTTTGGAAATGGACTTCCAGGGCAAAGAAGATTTTTCTCTCAGGAAATGGCAAGAGCTGAAAGGTATCACCTTTCCTCCTGCTCTTTCGGTCTCATTGCCAAGGCACCCACCTCTTGAAGGAAATACACCCCCTGAATGTTATATATAATTTTATTATCTGGGAGGTGGTGCTACTTTTGGTGCACAACCCTTATGGCTGCAGTTTTCAGGACTGAATGTGCTTCAGCATAGGGCTGGGATCTCTGGAATAACCAAAGGATGCTGAGTTATGTTTCAAAAGGCAGAGGAAGTTTTCCAAGAATCAAGTAAAAAAGGAGAGAGGGATGATATGAGGCAGGGGAATGCACAGGGAGGTCATCTCCAAAAATTCAAGGCATCTACAGAAATGCTTGAAGGAAGTTTCACCTTTAGTGTCTGTGCAAGGTCTCTTCCCCTCATCCCATGGCAGCAGAAAATGAGATAATTAAAACAGAAGGCAATGCAGATACAGAGATGACAACATTGTATTGGAAGACCTGGAACAGACACCAGAGGCCTCTGGAAAAGGTTTGCATGGAGGATGTCTGCAGAGAAGTATGGCTAGGAAGGAGCCCCCAAGCCTGGCTTTGTGTAGGTCTTTCATCAGTAAGGCTCCAGCTGGAAATCTGGGACTCAAGTTCTATGCCAGGCATTTTACAAACACTTCAGAGGTGGTCCTGCCCTGCAGTGCTGGGGCTCTGCTGATTTAGGACATCTCAGACACACGCAGACACAGACTTCACTCCTCCTGCAGCTCAGGGAGACAGCCCTGTCCCCCCATCTTGCAGGACTATGCGACCTCCTTGGGGATGACATGGGGAGCATGCAGCAGAGGTGGGTGTAGGACTCAGGCTTCATGAGGACCAGCTCTGCCTGTCAAGTCCCAGACCAACCTTCTCTCCAGAAGAATAGGAGGCACTTTCAGCAACCTGGCAAAGCTGCCTGGAGAGAGGTGACAGAGCCCCAAGGCTGCCCCTAAATCTGTCATACAGCACATCCTCCTTCCCTTAGCACTCACATAATACTGATATTGTTGAGGGGTGGTGGGGGAGGAAGGACAGAAGCCCTGGCTGTCCCTGTAGGTCCCAGAGGAAATGGTTTTATAGGACTCTGGTTGATGCAGAAAATAATTTCCACTTAACAGAGGGCATCGGCTCAGCGTTTGCTGGCCTGAGACAGATCAAACACTTCAGAGCAATTCCCAAAGTTATTGGTCCTCCAGCTCAGTATTTCCCAGCCAAATCTTCATCCTCGCCTTCTGAAGGCTGGCTCTACTTTATATTTAGGAATAATATCCCTAAAAACATACATTTATGAATGAGCAAGACTTTCCTCACCCCACTAAACCTGACATGGGGCTGGAGTCCAGGTGGCAGAGACATCTTTTGCAAGGGTGCAGAGCACTCAAGCTGTGGGAGCTGGACACAGCCCAACACTGCCCTTTTTGCAACACAGCTGCTGGAAAACAGGCACTTCAGTCACACTTTTAATCAATGAGTATCTGCACAACACATTTTTAGTTCTGATGACCCTTCAACCAGCTTGAATCAGTCTCTGTGCATTGGACCCAGTACCCCAGGGCATTCAGGCTTTTGAATGGCCATTGCATTTTTGGATGCAATTTGAAGGGAGGTCACGTTTCTGAACACACATTGCAGAGCTTCAGACATGGTGCCCAAGATGGGTGGAGAGAGCAGATTAATCTTGATGACCAAACCCCTCACACCTGGGGAAAGGCCATGTAAAGCCCAGAGAAAAGAAAACAGCACAAGGTAAATGGAAATCTCTCACCCAGAGCAAGCTATGCTAATCAGCACCAGCTGGTGTTCTGCTAATATTTTGATATAGTCCTGTTTTCTCTCCAGAACACAGAATTCACAGAGATTTTCCCCTCCCTCCGCCCATTCCCTTCCCTTCTGTCATAGTTCTGCCATGGAGTGAAGGGGAACATATGTAGCAGACATAAATAATGAATGAAAGAAGAGAAAAATAGAGGAGGGTAAGAAACCACTCATCTTCACCAGCACATCAAAACCTGGATTAGTGCCCAGTGCTAAGATTTCTTTCTCTCCTCCCTCCACCCCCGACCCCCCAACACCTCACTCTCTTTTCCAGTGTAAAAGTTCTTTCCAGCCAATACCTTGAGAGGTTCTAGAGAAGATGCTTGTCTTGGTGCTTGTCTTGGTTCTCCCAAGGAACATCATCAGACTCCCAAAAAGAGGTGACCATTTTGTCAAATCCAAGGGAGGGAGATTTCAGGAACATGCAGGGTTTGTGCTGCTTAAATGTAGAAGGGGAAAAAAAATTACATTATATCTTACAGTATAAAGTTTTAAAAATGTCTTGTTTTCTGCTATTAAACTTCCATCAACATCATCAATATTGGAATTAAGCCACAATTTATCCAAGCAGAATCTATTAAAGCAGCCCCAGCCAACTGCAAGGAGCAAGAGGGGGGCTGCCAGGACAATGCACCAGGAACAAGAGGGGACCCCAGTGCAGGTGGATCCCACACCAGAAGAATTCTCTCCCACTGCACTTGCCCACAGTGGTGCAGAGCAGGTTGCTGGCACAGGATCCACAAAGGTATGGATGAAGGTAAAAGGATGGACCACACCAGGACATAGCCAAGTGTCCAGCCAGGACCAGCAGGAGATGAAAAGAGGGAAGGGCTGGAGGAAAAGCTTGTAGAGACCATCAAGGAGACAAGGTGAAAGAAGAGCTGGTGATGCTTACTATGTAGCCCAGGGGAGCTACTGCCCTGAAGGTAAATGGAGTCCTTGAGCCAAAGGGCAGAGGGTGAGCAGGGGAATTAAGGTGCATTTGTATCCTCCAGGCCCTGACAGAGAAAGCCCCTAAGGTTCATTCTCTTTGGACTATGGACAAATCTCTTGTTCCTTCATAAGGCAGCTGAGCTCTGGCTCTCACAGACTGTGCCTGAGTGCCTGCATGGAACAAATCTTGGTGACAGTGTGTAGTGAAATGAGGCAATCAGGTGTGGCTACTCACGAGGTGAGAGAGAGCTTCAGTGGCACAGTCAGTCAGCGCACAGTACTTCTACAGCAGTACAAACCCGAGCAACGCTGAGCCTGGGGGTTCCAGCCTCACCTTGGAGTGAGCTCCAGTGGCACAATCAGGTTAGCACCGTGCTTATACAAGCAGTACAAAGCCAAGCAATGCCAAGGTTCAAGTGTGAGCTGAGCATGCCCTCGGAAGCTCACCTTTTATGGGTTGCCCAATCCTGCTCATGCGCAGCTGGGGTCAGCCCTAATTGGACACAGGTGGGCTTGGCACAAGCTCATGCCTCCCACCTCGTAATTAGCCACACCTGATTGCCTCATTTCACTACAACAGTGACCTTGTGGAAAACTCCAGAATAGTTTTGGTTGGATGAGACCTTAAAGATCATCTAGTTCCAACCACTCTGTATGAGCAGGGACACCTTCCACCAGAAGAGGTTGCTCAAAGCCCTATCTAATCTTGACTTGAACATTTCCAGGGATGAGGCATCCACAATCTCCCTGGGCAACCCATTCTAGTTTCCAGAGAAGGTGGTGACCAACTCATCCACTGCTCCAAAAGATGCAAAAGTACAGGATGGACTTCTCTGCATTGAGTCCCATTATCTTGTTACTGGAAGAAGACTTCTGAAAGTCTTGCTTCCAGCTTCCATTTATCTACATCCTTCCCACTGAGCCAGACAAATTAATTTTTTTTAATCTACTGTCAGATAATAAGACAGATGTCCACATTGGGTCTCATTTTGAATAGCTCTAAATTAAAAACAAATGTATTAGATGAGGTGAAGGTCTCTGTGTGTGTGCAACCTGTTCCAGCATGTCTGACTAAAGCAAGGAAGAGCAGCTGGCTCCCATTTTGGTTTTTGAGGGAGCTGCTTTTTAGATGGGAAATGGGAGTAACCAGCAAAGGGGGGGGATCCTTAGAGCAAGACATGGCTCTTAGTATGCTGCTGCAGGGAGAAGTGAATCATAGGTGAAAAAATATAGCAGAAAACACACAAAATATAAGAGAAAGTGGTGCTTGCCTCCTGCTCCCCAGCTATGTCCCCTGGGGTGGGCTGAAGGCCCCCAGCCTGGGGAAGAAGCATTTGGATGAGTAACAAGGTGAAAGCTGAGTGAATGTTGGAGGAAGGAGATACTGAGATGCCTCTGAAAGCCTAAGGCAGGATTTCCAATGTGGAGACTGGCACTTGACAAGAAACCAGAACCTAGGGAAAGAGAGGAAGAAAACAAAGAGGGGTGAATCAGATCAGCAGAGAAAGGCTGGGCAAAGATGAAAGGAGAAGGGCAGGTTCAGAGTCATTGCGCTGCCTCTGGATCCCAGGAGCTCTCTGGTTCTGTTGGGTCTTCCTCCATTGGTTTCAACATGTGTGTGCATCTGTTTGGACAGCTGACTGTCACTGACCCTGGGTGTTCAGAGTGACTGGGGGGCTCAGCACTGCTGGTTCCTTGCTGCCTGGGATGCTCCCATGGGCCCAAAGCCTGTGTGTGGTCAGGGCGCTGCCTTCCCACCAGGAGCAAGAGATTACAAAGAGCACAGATGAGAAACTCTAAACAAATCAGTAGGAAGAAAATGGGAGAAATGGGAGCACTGCAGCTGCCTGAGGCACTGGCATTATTCAATAGGATCCAATTTAGTTTTTTTTTAAAGAGACATTAGTGATGCATCCCCATTTAATGCCTGTCCCAGGAGTCTTTATAGTTTCTACAGATGAAAAAGGGAACTAGATCACCCCAGCCCATCCCAGGCAAGCAAAAGTGGGACAGAGGCAAGTCACCATGCCTCAGGAGTGAAGGGTTTGGCGCCCCATCTGTCATCTCTTGCATAGAGGACTTGAGGGCTGCCATCTCAGGACAAGCTTCTGATACTGGGCATTAATCTTCACCCACCCAGCCAGCTGCTGTGGAATGTAAGAAAACCCTTCTGAGCTCTCCTGTTAGTTTCTGACTGCCTAGGTTTTTTAAATCAGGAGTCAGTATTGTAATCCAGGTGCCAGTATTTAAGCCACTATTCAGAGAATCACAGAATTATCAGAGTTGGAAGGGACCTCTAGAGATCATCCAGTCCAACTCTCCCACTAAAGCAGGATCACCTGGAGTACGTTACACAGGACTGCATCCAGGTGGGGTTTGAATATCTCCAGAGAAGAGGACCCCACAACCTCCCTGGGCAGCCTGTGCCAGTCCCTTGTCACCCTCATAGTAAAGAAGTTTTTTCTTATGTTTAAATGAAACTTCCTATGTTCCAGCTTGTGCCTGTTGCTCCTCATCCTGTCGCTGGGAGCTACTGAGAAGAGTTTGGCTCCATCTTCCCTACACCTACCCCTTAGACACCTGAAAGCATTGATAAGGTCTCCCCTCAGCCTTCTCCAGGCTCAAGAGTCCCAGCTCTCACAGCCTTTCCTCATGAGAGAGATGCTTCAATCCCTGAGGCAGCTTTGGTGCCCTCCAGCAGTTCCCTGACTCTCTTGAGCTGGGGATGCAGAACTGGATGCAGTATTTCAGCTGTGGCCTCACCAGGGCAGAGCAGAGGGGGACAAGGACCTCCCTCAACCTGCTGTCCACACTCTTCTTTATGCAGCCTGGGATTCTCTTGGCCTTCCTGGCAGCAAGGGCACATTCCTGGCTCTAGAGATAATTTACAATCCAGAGTGTCAACAGAGTCCAGGCATGGCCTTTTACTCCAGTTAGTGTGGAAATCTCCATTCCAATTTTCATTTTGAAGCTTCAGGTCCACATCTCAGTGGCATTCATTCACCTCTGCTCTATTTTGTTGGCAGCAACCAACTTCAAGCAGGCTGTGCTGGAGGACTCCAAACATCATTAAATACTCTCAGAGGCCATAGTTACCTCCTGATGCTCCTCAGTTCAGAAAACAGCTGAACTCATGAAGCCACAGTGTCACCCTCAGTGAGGTTCCATCTGAAACTCCTCTCACCATTTTAATTTCCTTTTCCCTGCCCTAAGAGCTTTCGTTCACTTTTTAGGTTTGGCATCTCTTTCATGCTATTTTTTGAGGAATCCACAACATGTTTCTGGTTTTGGCCATCTTCATCTTCTTATTATAATTATTATTAATATTTTTCCTTCCAGCCACTGGATTCATTCCCATTTTGGCTGCAAGGCTTCAACACCAATCACCATTTCATTCAATCTTCCTCTCTCTCTCAGGAACACCTCCTCATAACAGTGCATGCAAATCCATGGGAAATAAAGGCTTGGAGAACCAGGGGTTTTGGGTCAGGGAAAGCACCTTGAAATACATCCCTGTGTGCATATCTTGCATCATAAACACTTTTTCTCCTTCTTCCATAAAACAGAAGGTTCCCCATAGCATGTGACCTTGACAGGCTGGAGAGATGGGCCCATGCCAACCTTATGAGGTTCAACAAGACCAAGTGCAAGGTCCTGCATCTGGGTCAGGGCAATCCCAAGCACTGATACAGGCTGAGCAGTGAGTGGCTTGAGAGCAGCCCTGAGGAAAAGGACTTGGGAGTGCTGGGGGATGAGAAGCTCAACATGAGCCATCAGTGCACACTTGCAGCCCAGAAAGCCAATGGGATCCTTGGCTGCATCAGAAGTGTGGCCAGCAGGTCCAGGGAGGTGATTCTCCCCCTCTACTCCACTCTTGTGAGATCCCAGCTTAGAGCATTGCATCCAGTTCTGGAGCCCCTTTTACAGGAGGGACATGGATGTGCTGGAGTGTGTCCAGAGAAGGGCCAGGAGGATGATCAGAGGGTTGGAGCAGCTCTCCTGTGAAGATAGACTGAGAGTTGGGGTTGTTCAGTCTGGAGAGGAGAAGGCTCTGAGGAGAACTTATTGAGGTCTTCCAGTACCTGAAGGGGCTACAGGAAAGCTGGGGAGGGACTCCAGGATCTTGGGTAGTGGCAGGATATGGGGGAATGGATTCAAACCAGAGGTAGGTAGATTCAGATTAAATATTAGAAAGAAGTTCTTCACCATGAGGGTGGTGAGACACTGGAACAGGTTGTCCAGAGAGGTGGTGGAAGCCCCATCCCTGGAAGTTTTTAAGGCCAGTATGGATGAGGCTCACCTGGGGTCTGCCACAAGGCAAGTGGTGTGTTAAAGGAATGCTCCTGCATCTATATAAAGCCAGCACTGTGCAATCAGTTAAATATTCTCTTGGCTTTTTTTTTTTTGTTTTGTTTATTTGTTTGTTTTTTCTTTTTGTGTGTTAGTTTGTTTTTTGATTTGGTTTGGTTTTTGCTGCTGCACTAAGAACCTGAATTTTATTCCTGCCTGCTCTACCAAAAGGTCTCCCTGCCCTTCATACACCTGCACCATGCAGCAAGTCAGCCCAAAGTGATTTCTAGCATTGATAGCACTGGGTGACAAGTCAGATGAAATTCAGTTGTTTCCCACTTGAGCTAAAAACAAGGAAGCTTGGAATTTGTCCTGGGGGAAAACCAAAGCACAAAAGGAAAATTTGGGGAGCAACAAAAAGGCAATAGAGAGCAACTAGATAAGATGAAATGAAAAAGTGTTTTTTTCCTGAATTCATGGGAATCCTAACCACTGACCTCCATGCATCCAAGACCCTCTCCACACCAGCCTGTAGCACATAAATCTGACACTGAACTTGGAACTGAGCTTCAACATCATTTAAATCCCATGCGATCAGCCCAATTAAAGATTGTTTTTTTTCAGGACCCTGGTAGGCCCTGCCTGCATTTTAACAGGGAGAAAAATTTGTCTTGCCAGTTATGTAACCACTTCTGCAGCAGGGTGTAGTTTGGAGCTGGATAAGCTTGGAAAATCTCTGGGCTCAGTCTATTAGCAAAGGCAGGGAAAACTTTGCCATGAAGATGAAATGCATTAAAGAAAGTCACATGCTTTCTGATAGTTTCATCAGTTAATGTGACCAGCTGAAATTGCAGCCAAAAGAATAAAAGCGGGGAGTGGGCTGGGGGAGTGAGACTGCTGGAATCAAGAATTATTTAAAAATAAAACAAAACCTGGAAACATTTGCTGAGTGAAACCAGACTATCGTGATTATTTTGTAATTATTCATGGTTGAGGAGACAGAAAAAAAAAAATCAAACAGTATTTAAATGTGTTTATTTGTTTGTTTGAGTGCAATTGCTAATGGTGATGGTTAATGGGGAAAGAAAGGGAAGAAATGTGTGTAACTGACACACAGCACCTGCCCCCACATTAATTCCCAAGTCAACCAGCCAAACCATATTCTTATCACTTTGGACCTTATGTGGACTTCATTCATAAACCTTTCTTTCAAATCCAGAGTAGCTGCCAAGAATGCCTGCATGAAAAAAATGAATCTATCCTGAAGGGTTATGAAATCCATTTCCCTGCAAGTCATACTCCATCTCTGTTGCTGGCATGGAAAGCAAGGAAAAAGAGCAAATTTCTTCCTCATCTTCTAAGCATGAAATTTTAAGAATGATTATGGGATGCTCTGAAATGGCCCTGTCCCCCTTTGAAGTTCTGCCTACAATCCAAAAGAGATCTAAGGAATCCAAGTGTGCTCGTGAGCAGCAAATCTCGTGCCTTGCCAAACCTGAGGCAGGATGCAAGGTCTCAAGCTTCCCCTAATACTGCCCTGGAACACTCATCTGCTGCCTGGGAATAGCCAAGGAAATCTATTCTGCAGACAGCAAGAGGTGTTGTGCTGTCCTGCACATCTCCTCTGGTTACCAAGACCAATTGCACTCATAAAAGGAAATAGTTGTGAGCTCTGCCTTACCCGCAAGGTGAACCTCAGCACCTCCTCCCATCAGTCAGATCCCAAATCCTCTGCTCAAGCAGCAAAGAGAAGCCAGCAGGATCCCCTGAGTCAAACATCTCCAACAACAAAATGTACCAGCTCAGACAATAGTTCTGTGGGCTTAAGAGGTGTCAAGTTTTCCCAGTGTCCATGACATACATTCCCCTGACACCTAGGACATGTAAATACTTCTGAAAACACCTGGCTAAGCAGGAATGCTGAAGTCAAAGCTGTGGCCTGTGTGCCTCAAATAGTGGCCTTGGACTGGATCTGACCAAGGCCTCACAGGGTTCCAGACAGGATGTCTCAGTTCCTGGCTCCTGGAGGTGCAGCGGTTGCCTGAGGCTGTTCCCCTTTCCTGTTGGAAGCCATCCAAGCTGGGAACAAACATCCTGGGTGGGCACTGAAACATTCAGGATCATCTTAAACTTTCTTCCAAGACCGGAGCCTCATACCCAGACCTCCTCTGGGTGTCTCAGGGCAGTGACGGTGGCACATGTAACAGAGGCTTCTGGATCAGCATAGGGAGACTTGGCAGCCTAACTCATCAGTCCTGAAGTGGCAACAACATCTTGGAATGATTGAATCCAATCCAGGATGTCTGAAATAATTTTTCCATCCAGCAGCTTATCCCAGCCCCTGCTCATGAGACTTGTGGGGGGGTTGTGTCCTTTCGCTGCAGTGTGGCACAGTGAAGAGCAGAGCAACGCTCAAACTACAGCCAGACGGGTTCCACTCAGAAATGACAGAGAACTTTCTATCAGGAAAGACAAGCACATGGATTCATTTTCAGGAGACAAGCTGGCTCAGGTCTGCCTACCTGGCCAAGCAAATTTGCTTTGCCAAGGAAGGAAGATAGAGGACAGATCTGGGGCTCCTTGGAGGAAGTGGAGGTTGAGAGAAATGCTGAAGGAGCCCTTAAAAAATCTTTCCAGGAGTGACTGAGGGAACTGCTGATGTTCAGCCTGCAGAAAAGGAGGCTGAGGGGAGACGTTCTCATTCTTGATAACTCTATGAAAGGAGATTGGAGTGCAGGAGGCATCAGTCTCTTCTCCCAAGGAACAAGCAATAGAACAAGAGGAAAAGGCCTCAAGTTGTGCCAAGGAAGGTTTAGATTGGATACGAGGAATAATTTCTTCCCCAAAAGGGTTGTCAGGATTTGGCACACACTGCCCAGGGCGGTGGTGGAGTCACCATCCCTGAAGGGATTGAAAAGCTGTGTAGATGCAGTATCAAGGGACATGGACTGGTGGTGGCCTCAGCAGTGCTGGGTTACCAGTTGGACTTGATGATATAGATGCTCTTTTTCCAACAAAAATGATTCTATTTATGATTCAGGACTTACTGGGATGACAGATCCTAACAGCAGGGGCAGCAGCAACAGCCTCCTTGTTTGTCCTTATCCAGAGGAACCTTTCCTGCTGGGGTGTTCCCAGAGCACCAGAGGCTTCCACACCTCGGTCTGTCTGAAGTTCTCTGGACCCACCTGCTGATCCTTGATGCTCAGAAAGATCCTGGTCAGGCAGTAAGTGCCAAGGCAACATTTCAACAGACGGCTCCTTGCAGCCACCATCAGGCCTTGGCATTAGGTGGATTTATAGGAAAGCTTTATCTCTCACCTGCAATTCTAATTTGTGGTTTGTAAGCCATAAAACTCCCAAGTTTTCCAGGCAGAGGAAAAAAAAAAAAAAAAAAGTGACGATTGACTGTTACTGCTCCTTTTTTTTTTTTTTCCACTAGGGCTGTTCCTTACTCAGTTGTAACCAAATAGTAACAAAATAGACTGTCTAATGGCCAGTGCTGTTTATTCCAAAACTGTATGGATTTCCCATTTATAATTTTAAAACCACAGGGTGTAGCTTTCCTTGCTTGGCATGAGAGATGGTCGAGGTTCTAGGATACAGTGATGGTCCTGTGGAGAACTCTTCCTTCCCAAAGAAGGATCCATGAGAAATAAACTGCCTTTCACTTTTGGTGTTCTATTTTTTAAAAGCATCTCCAGCCTGAGCCTCAAAACAATTATTTGTTTGCCAAAGCAAGTATTTACTGGGTGTCACATAGTTAAATCCTATTTATTGCCACAAAAAAAATCATTTTTCTAGTTCCATGCATGGCCAGGCTTCCACTGACACCTGGAATTTCTGAAATGAGCATCAACTGGGGCTTTAAACAACCTGGTCTAGTGGAAGATGTCCCTGTCTAGGCAAGGGGGGTTGAAACTAGATGGTTTTGGGGGTTCCAAACTGTTCTGGGATTCTATGAATACCAAATGAAAAGGAAACCACAGAATTACAGAGGAGTATCAGCCTGTACCCTTCCATATAGGACAGGGGGTAAAATCAGAACAAACGCACAACCAGACTGCAATCTGGCTGCCTTCATTGAGCACTGCAGCTGTTTAACCCCATTTGCTGTCCTCTAAGGGGGAGTAATCCCACCACCCAATATCAAGGATGCTGCTGCCTGTGGCAACACATCCAAGGGCTGAGCCAGGTGGAGCTTTCACCTGCTGCAATGCTGCAGCTGGGGGTGGGGGTAAGGAGCAAAGCTTCTCTCCCTCCTGCTGCAGGAGAAGACTCAGGAAGCAATTTGGAGAAGTAGTTGCAAAGCTGCAGGGACCAAAAAGAAGATGTGGGGTAAATGCAACTGCTCAGAAAGATGTGGTTTGTAAGAACCACAGAATCACCTTATGGTTTGGGTTTGAAGAGACCTTAAAGATCATCTAGCTCCAACTCCACTGCATGGGCATGGACATTTCCCACCAGACCAGGTTGCTCCAAGCCCCATCCAGCCTGGCCTTCAGCATGTCCAGGGACAGAGCAGACACAGTTTCTTTGGGTAACCTGGGCCAGTGTCCCACCACCCCCACAGCAAAGAACTTTTTCCAAAGAGCTTATTTAAATCTCCACTCTTTAAGCTTAAAGCCATTACCCCTCATCCCATCACTCCATGCCCTTGTAAAAATTCCCTTCCCATCTTTCCTGTAGCTCCTTCAGGTACTGGAAAGTGCTCGAAGGTTACCCTGGAGCCTGCTCTCCTCTGGGCTGAACAGCCCTAACTCATTCTGCCTATCTCCACAGCAGAGCTGCTCCAGCCCTCTGAGCATCTTGGTGGCCTCCTCTGGGCTCAGTCCAACAGCTCCAGGTCCTTCTTGTGTTGGGAGCTCCAGAACTGGACACAGCACTGCAGGGGAGTCTCACCTGAGCACAGTAGAAGCTTTCTCATGAGGAACACCAAGAACTGGAACAAAATGCATGAGAAGAGGGTGGATTTACTGGGGAGAAATTTTAATGCACATCCCTTGGAAAAGGTTAGGTGAGGAATGCAGTGAGTGTGCGGGCTATCACTGGGGTCAGAGGGAATGGGCAGAAGTGCAGGGTCCAGCTCAAGCACAGCAAAGTGTTTTGGCAAGCAGACCCTCCCCAAGAGCCAAAAGGCAGATCAGGGAAGCTTCCTTGCAGTCCAATTACCTCGATGGGAATCTAAAAGATATTCCCATTGCCTGCGAAGCCTCGTGCCAAGACTTGTGTTTGTGTCTGTGTTTATTTCTCAGAGAGTTTCTTTCTCTGCACCCCAGGGAACTGGCTGGATGTAAGCTCTGGCCTTCTCATGGAATAAAATTTAACTCCTGAATCTTGGCAGCACCAGGAGGAGACCAGCTCCTTTTGAAGTGCAGCCCAAAAAAAGTCCCAAAAGCTGTAAGACATGCAAAAAGCAAATTCTGTGTGCCCCCTACCTGTCGAGAACCCAAAAACCTGGGGCCGCCTCTGTCCTGTGGCATTGTGTTGCACAGGAGGACCTTGAGTGTTGCTTGGAAGACCTGCTGTCCTCCCACTACAGACAAAATTAAACAAACCACTTCGGGTGTGAAGGGTCCACAATTCACAGCCCCTTGTCAAATCTGAAGGTGCACAGGGGAGGCAGCTCAAAAACAAGAGTGAAAGGTGCAGTGCTGTCTCAGACATCAAAATAAAACAGCGTTTGCCCAACCCCAATTTTTCCACTGGGCTTTTAAATTCCTGAATAATTAAAATCTTATTGTTCAAATGGGGTTTGATTCTTCAGCAGACCGTGTCAACCTGCATGAAGGGAGGCTCAGCCCTACCCTTTCACAGGCTACTTCTCTTTTAAGAGAGTCTAATGGCTGAGACACACGGGGACTGTGAAAGGGTGAAAAACCCTTTCTCCCTAATCCCAATGGGTATAAACCCACGTCAGTGCTCAGAGGCTGCGGGGAAATGAATCGCCTGTCGTGGACTTCCCGCATCCCAGCATCACACATTCGTGCTGGTGATGAATCACAGGGAGCAGACATGGCACTTGCACCCAGTGACCTGGTTTGGACTGGGGGAAGTCTGGGCAGAGAGGGGAAAAGTGAAGGAAAAAATCTGAGTCACTAAGCAAATGGGTCTGGAGGCTCCCGTATTCATAGTTACCCAGAGAACCCAAGCCTGAGTCATGTCAAGCCAGGCAGATCATTGCTCTCTCCCTTTTCTTGTTGCTAGCTACAAAGGCAAAAAGGCAGCTTTAGACACTTGAAAAAGAAAATGCTGATGCACTGACCCACACCTAGAGTCATCTGTATGGAAACATTAAGAATATCTTCTGGCAAGCAGCAGATGCTCCAGAGAAGAGTGGGGCTGTAGACTTTAAACGTCAACAGCTCAGGGGCCAAATTTGCACACAAACAGCAGGGCTATTTAGCCAGCTCCATCTAGTAGCCTAATCCTGAAGAGAGGTGGTCTCTGGAAGAACACAAAACCCATCTGATTTGCAATCTAATCTTCTAATGACATGGCATATAAACTGTTCTGCATGGAAACCTATCTGCAGAATTATATGCATGCCAGATGCCTTGATTTAATTAGCCCATATAATATCCTTAGTTATGTTTAAACACCTGACCCATGCTAACGTGACTGGGTACTTCAAATTAGGTGAATCACTTTTCAGAGCAGAGAAAAGTAATATCAGAAGAGCCAAATTCACAGCAGACACCCATTGACATCCCATTTGCCAGTGCATCTACCATTTTCACTGACCTTGGAAACTCATGCATCTCCAGTTAAGTCATTCCTTCCAAATGGCAGGGTGATGCTGTCCATATTTCCATTGGAGCCTGAAGAGGAAATCCCACATGAAAGCACGTCCAGCCAGGGCTGCCCAGTGAGCTCTACACTGGTTCAGAGCAGGATGCTGCATACTTACCATGCTTCCCTGGAATGTCCAATACTCCCTGCTGGGAAGCAAACAGAAACCTGCAGCAGTTCAACCAGCACAGAGCTCCTTTCAGTGCTATGGAAACCTAAATGCACAAGCTACCTTTGAGCATCCTATTTCCTGTCTTTGGCTAGCATAGCATGATAGGATTCATAGTTACCTGAACCTCATTTCTTTTGGCTGCAAAAACCTAGAGTGAAGGGGGATAAGGTTCATGCACCAGCAGTGGGAAGAGTGAAGCCTCCTAAAGTTGTTTGCATTGGCACAAGAATTGGCTTCTCTAACATCTTTGCATCCTTCATAGTCTATGATGCATGAAATATTTAGGGTTATCACTAAACTGAAAGTTTATGGACTAAACCCAAAGTTCCCTGAACACCCAGCAAGAACAATTCCCAGCAAGAGAGACCAGACACTGTCTCGGGCCACTGAGTTAAAAATAATATTCAACTTACATATTTCACTGATAGCATTTAAGTTCTGATTTGAATGATGAACCATCAGATAAGACACTGTGATATTGTACCATGAAGGCCAGAGAGCTGCTGAAGCAAGGAGCTGGCATGCATGAAGGCACAGATGACCCAACTCCAGACTGGTGGTAGTCACTGACCAAGGTAAAGAAGAACCTTTGTTTTCATGTTCTGGCTTTAAGAAAGTTGTGCTAATGGAGGCTGGTAATTATAGGAACTGATATTAAGAGTAGAGCTAGAGTAATTGGAAACTTCTGCTTTCCTAGGTAGTATTTATAGGAAGCTTTATTGGTTGCTTTGATGAAGGTAAGGGCTAGAAGGCCTTTAAATAACAGAAAGTCTTACGACACAGTTATTATAAAGAAAAATTCCTTTCCAGCTTGAACAGAAGTATATGGACGTAGGTGCTAGGATGGTGTTGAGAAGTGACAAAGATTGCTGTCACACAGCCACAAAGGCCCCAGTACTTCAGCATCTCAGGACTGAGCCATGGCCCAGCTGCTTCATCTTGCCCAGCACTGCCCAGCAACAAAGAGCTGCTGGGAGGTGCCACCAGCTACCAGAGCATGAGCATCATCTCTCCAAGATGGCACAGTGTTGATATGCCCTGGACTGCTCTTCAGAGCATCCAGCTGTGAATCCCAGTGGTGCCCAAGCAATCCCTGAAAACATGCCTTGTGTCTACTACAGCACCCAGTCTTTAACCTCACTCTAGGAAAATGGGTAACAAAGCAAAATGGCTCTCATTTAAAAGAATAACAACTCAAACAAATCACCAAATTGAAAATTAAAAAGTTTAAAATTAAATTAGATTATATCTAGTACCTATTGCCTCATGAGACTTTCCAGTAGAGGTAGTGTAATAGCATAACATTGATTGGACCAAAAATAAAAATTTCAGACCCTGCTTGCACACTGATGCTCAATGGTTACACGTGAACTGCTAGATAGCTAAAATTTTCCAAAATTAAGACATGTTGGTAAAAATTGTGTTTTGTGGGAGAAGAAACAAGGGATGAATCTAGTATTACATTCCAGCTGCAAATAAAAACAGGCACAGAAAGGGATATCCACCCCACTCCCTGTGTCTCCTTAATCTTCTGTGCATCCAACCAGTACCACAACTCACAACACTCTAAGTGGCACCACTACATGAAGCTAACAGCCCTCAGTGCTTTTAAAGCCACTTCTTAATTTAACTTGCAATTTATCAAGGCATTTTACCATCCTTCAACTCTTATTTTCTTTGAGCAAACGCAGACCCTGCTTTGCAAAATGTTAAATAAATGGATGTCGCCAAATTTATTAGAATTAAAGGCAAGTGCAGAGTTGGACAAGCAAATAATGGCTGGAAACCAGCTTCCAAAATTCCCTTAGCAGCTTTTAGATGACTGTGGAAAGGTGCCATCAGAGAAAATGCCATGTCTGCAAGCATCACCTCACCCTGGTGTGTTTGGAAAGCTTATGGAAAGGCTGTGCCACAGGGAGGGGACTGTGTATGGATCATACATCATCCTGCTGCCTTCTGGGGAACAGCTGAAGCTATTAATCTGTGACGTTTGTCTTACTCCATCTTACCCATCTTGGCTTTGTTTTTCTCTCTGACTTCCTAGAGACAGAAGCATTCTGTGTAATTATTTGGAGATGCTTGTTCCTGGGGCCTGCAGAAATGGCCCCATGCACCACCACCCCCTTCCTGCACAAAGCTTTAGGTAAAGGCTCACTTGAGCCTTGTGGGATCTCACAGCCTTTGCTGCTAAACATAGATTTGATAGGAAGTGGGAATTTCCAGCATTTTACCTGAAGCTTTTCACTCTTGTGCAGGGTGTTTGGCCAGCACTTTCTGGGTTTGTATGTTTTAGTACCTTTTGAGGATAAGGATCATGGCACATGTGAACTCTTGGCCAGGCACACTCGGGCTGGCTGATTTTCTGTTGGAAAGATTCGCTGTGCATTTTACAAACACCAGATGCTCGGTGATGGGAAAATAAAGCATACTTTCCAGTAAACAAAAGCAGATTTCGTTTGTCTCCAAAGCATAAACAACCAAAAAAAAAAAAAAACCAAAAAACAAAAACCACCCAACAACAACAACAAGAAACAGAACAATACAAATTAGGTTTGTATGAATGCTCCAGGGGGGGAAAGTGCTGGAAGCAGCAGGAAATGCAGGTACCTGGTGATGGGTTCACGTACCTGGAAATGGATTAATGAGCTTTGCAGGGCAAGAAGCCTGCAGCCTCCTGGGGCCTGGAGCCTCCTTCCCTCTGCACAGATGCTGGGCACCCCACCTGTGCTGCTCTGTCTCTTGGTCATATGGCAAGTGAGCTGTGCACCTCTTCTTTTCCTTCCAGGGGACAGAGAGCTCATTTGAGAGGGAGACAAGCCTGGAGGAGCTGAGAGGGAACTAAAAGCACACAAGGTAAAAATCCCAGGGGCTCCTTCAGCAGTGGCTGGGGGAATGGAAGTAACACATGGGACAGGAAGCGCTTTGAGACTGCCAAGACTGTGGTCTTGGTTGGTTCTCATAGCCCTGACCAAATATTTGAGCATCAGGCAGGACAAGGTGAAGTCTTGCCTCTTCCTTGCTCCTGCAGGAAAGGGAGCTCCACATTAGTTCTTCAGATAAGATTAATGAGTGTGAGTAAATAGGAAAATGAGCAAACTCATCCATGAACTCTTCTCTCAAATCACACCTGAAACTTGGCAAGAGGAGACCAGAAACCCCACAACCTCTGGAGTTACTCTGGAGAGATAACCTTGAGGGAACAAGGTTAAGAGCCTGCCAAATCATGGCTGGAGTCCAAACAAAGCCATGTGCATTGTCCTGAGGTTTGCAGCTCCAACATATGGATCTCTCCCAGTTGATGATAAACCTCATGCTCTACAAGCTGTAGCACAGGATGCCATCACTGACCCACACCCATGGGTACCAGTTTGGGATGTCTACTGCACAAGCCTGGGAGGAGATGCACTGGGAGGCAGGAGGGAGATGAGCTTCAATAGAAGCTGGAGACATTGGAATTTCAAATTAGGGCTTGTTTTGCTTTTTTTTTTTTTTTTTTTTTTTTTTTTACATCACCACCACTATAATTCCAAATAATTTGATTGTTTCCTTCCAATTTAGGAGAAACTCTCTTTTTTCCTTTTAGAGGAAATGCTGGCTTCAGCTCAGACAAACATTTCTGAAGTGAAAATAGAAGAGATCCTAAAAAAGGAGCAGTGCCCTTGATTGCAGACAGCTACAGGGACTAAACCCTCACTCAGGTACCCAAAAGGCTCTTTCTAGCAGCTGAGCTAAAGCACACAAACTGTCTGGGTGTTGCAGACAGAGCCTGCACATCTGCTAACCCCTCAGAAGAACAGAGCAACCATCAGAAATGCTTGCAGCTTAAGCTTGAAGGGAGTTTTCCAGTGAAAAAGCTTGGGGGGGAAGAAAAAAAAAAAAAAAAAAAAGGTAAATTACAAGAATAAAAATATTCTGTGGAATTACAATGACTTCAGAGTACTTTTATGCCAAGCCAAACTGAGGAGCTACATTTCCAGAGCTGGGTACCAAGAAAGCTGGAGCAGAAACACGAGATTTGGAGAGCTTTCTTCAGCTGGTTCTGAAGGCCCAGGTGGTAAAGCCATGAGCTTTGGGCTGCTCCAAGCAGCACAGGGTGACAACCACCACCAAGTGCCACAGCCCCCAGAGGAAAGAGCAGGACAGAGCAGAGAGGACATGAGAGCCTATCGAAGAGGATTGGGTGCAGGGGGTGGCCCGGAGATGGGGCTCCTCTGCACACCGACACCGGTTTACATTTTGATTTGGCTGCCGTGTCCCTCCTGAAAATTGCCCAGGGGTGGCAAGGCAGGAGGTGGCAACGGAGCAGGAGACCACTGCCCAGCCCCCTGCCTGCTCGCCCCTTGCAGGCAGCACGGTTCTCCGGCCCCCTCCAGTGGCTACAAAGCATGCGGAGGAGCCAGCTCCAGCAGCTCAGGCCAGCGGGATCCCAGCTTCTGGAAATCCAGGACCTGCTCTTTGCTGCTGTCCCCATCCCTCCCACGGCCAGACGAAGGAGCAGGCAGCCGGCCAGGCTCTTGCAGGGGAACATCTTTATTCAGGCACCCAGGGATCCAGACCCACCCCAGACACCTCCTGTCTGCTCTCAGAGCTGAGGTTACAACCACTTTACCCTGGGCAAAGCCAAGAGGTCACCAATTAGGGCTTCCTGAAGGGGACTCTGTCACCTCTGCTCCATCCCAGGTAGATTCTTTCGTTGCTTTCTTTGCTGGAGCAGGAAGGTCTAAAGAGGTGCTCTACCTCAAAGGCTGCTTTTAGTGTAAAAAGTGCTTTACTTGACTTTGGAAATCGTAAAATACAAAACAAACCAAAAAAACCCACTTCAACCCAAATTTTGTTAAACTCCCAAAGAGCAGGAAATTGTATTTGGGTAGCAGGTCCCAGCATTTTGTGCTCTGGAAATCCCCCCTAGCAACAAAGACAATCAGAAAGCCCACATGAGGAAGAATGCTTTGGTTATATTTTGCTTATTCCAGATCTTTTTGGTTTCTTTTACCATTTTCCAAATCTTGTTATCCCATCCGACCCAAGCTTACAGCAAGGCCACACAATGCACAACTTTATATATTCTGCACACAAAAAATTAGAGATTCTTCAATACAGGGGATGTACACTGCAGGAATCTTTTAACTTCCCACCCATGACTTCGTTGATACTGCTTTGTCCCATTACCTGAGCATGCCCCATGGACAACACAGAAAATTCTGAGCACTTTGACAAAGAAAATGCTTTGCTACATAGGAGGAAATGGTGAAGCCTGAGCTAAGGCAAGAATAAATGCTGTTTATATAGTATGAGGACATATAATATGCACAATTCATTACTCAGGTTTCATATTGGAAGACAGTTGTTTCTAAGGCTTAAAAGCCAGTGGATGTAGGGCAAACCTTACAGGACAGGACACCAAAGTCTATGAAGATAATGAATCTATTTTGAGATTCATTATTATCTCTCTGCAATGAAAATTACAGATCTGAGTCTGTATCACTTAGCTGGGTTTATGTAGCCTCAGCAATCAATGTGTGCAAGGACTCAGGGCTTAATACTCCATGAGCTGTCCCTGAGCTGGCCTCCCCTCAGGACCTCATGCCAAAAGAACCATCCAGGTGTAACACTGGGAGCTCTGCAGAAGGCATGGTCCTGCAGTTAAGATGGGAGTTGGATGGGGAGCCCGGGCAAAACGTCTCCTGCACTTCAAAGCTTTGATTCTGCAAATGCCCAAGTGGTTGCTGAACTTCCAGCTTGCTTGCTGTTGGTTTAAGAGAACCATCCTTTTTTTCCCTCTGGTCTGGGGGGACTGGAAATACCCATGGTCAGGGGGTACACCTTTGGACTCTGAATCTGTTGGAATTGAAGACCCATGTAGCTGTTCAAGCTCAAGGTCAGATAACTATCCACATGCACAAAGTTCATCACGCTGTTGGAGCACCACAGTCCTGACACCCCAAATTATAAATCAAAAATGGTAAACTGACAGAGGCCAAGCTCCCCACTCCAAGCACGGGTTGAGCTTACCAGTAGGACCTACAAAGGAACCATATCAGTACCAGGTATGGACCCTGTGTAGGGGAAGAAGGTGCTCTTCTGCATTTGACTCACATGAGAGTTATAGTTCTGGAAGGGAGAAAAACTGCTAGGCTGGTCAGGGTGTAACTGCCTGACTCTCCAAAAACACTGTAGGACAGTGTCAGGCAAGGCCACAACAGTCAACAGCTCAAATACTGAAGACATCTGTAATTAAAACTGTAATAGTTCATCTGCAGTGGCTCAGCTTTAAGTATATACTTGAGTTACAGCAGGCACTAGGTTAACAACCAGTGTACCTACATTTCTTTGGGTCATCCTCCATCAGTCATGCTGTGGAATCTCACTGTAGCTCATTCCAGGTGGAGCAGCTCTGCTCAGAGGACAATATGCCTTCCACATCCATCCTACCACCTTCACTCAAAAGGCACTAATGGGTGACCAGTTTGCTAAACTGTATAAACCAGGAAAAATCAAGGGGGAAAACATCAACCACAACAATCTGGTGCCACAGCATTTTCTCAAGACAATCTCCCTCATTTTCTGCCTCTATACACTGGAGCTGAAGAGCATATTTGGCCTGTGCTCCTGCAAAACATTATGGTTCCACCAGCAAGGTGACAAGAGGCTTTACAATCTGTTTGCATCTTTCAGGCATGTTAACAGTTCTATAAAGCAAGTGTGCAGCTCTCAGGCAACATGCTCATGGGCTGCCCTGGCCTCCAGCATGGTGAAAACCTAAACCATCTGCAAGCCTGAGAAGGAAACAGCAAAAAGGAAAACTGCTGCCTTCTCACCTGGGAAGCATGCCTACAGCTACACATCCCTGCCTCTGCATCTCACCTGATGATGTGGGGTTAGAAAGTATCCTTTGCTTTGGTATCTTAGCACTGAGGGTAACCACTAATTTTTTTGCTACCTTATCCTAAAATCATTAAGCAGATCAATGTAAGGGGCCAGCTGGACCTTCCAGGCCTGGACATGGAATTGAATTAACAGGAAACCATCAGAGACCACGTTTTTCCTGCCCTTCTTCCTTTTCTGAAACTATACTGGAAAGGCATGTGGTCTCCAGTATTAATAAATCACACCAAAAAAGTCAATCATTGCTCATCAAAATTCCCCCTAAATACATCCCACAGTGGGAGAACCAGAAACTGCACCGTGGTTTTGCATTGGTTTATTATACCTCTGGAAAAAAACATTTTTGTAACTATGATCCAAGGCCCATGGGGCAAGTCTGCAGGGCAGCCTTCAGGATATCCTCCTACAGAGGCAGGGTAAGTGAGGCTGTCACCCAAAGGCATCCAAAACTAAAATGAAAGGCAGCTTAAACAACCTCACTTCCCACTTACCACATTTTAGTGAGTAGAGGTAGGTCCCATTCCCAGGAGGGTCTGTCCTACTGTTCTTGCCATCCCATGCTTATCTCAGCTCCCAGCCCCAGGTTCCTATGTACTGATACAATACAATAAAAAAATCCCTACCATCTTTAGGATCAGATGTGGAACAACACCCTTGCCAACTGCATGGGTACATGATTTATATGGAAAATAAAAATTGTTCAGAAGTTATAATACAGGGACTGGAAAGAACTTGGATCAGTAAAGTAAAAGCAAGTACCAATTATCACCTGTTTTTTTACTCAAGATCCTGAGTGACCATCACCTTTGTCCTTCTAAAGTTACTATTTTGACATTTCCTATGAAATGTCTGACTCTGATATCCCCATGAAAGGCTGCTGAGTCACTGCAGAATGACACTTCCATGAGCTTGTGACACGAAGGCAAACAGCAATGTGAAGGCACTGGAAATCTAAAGAGCCCGGGGTGCAACCCTGCATTGGAAAGCACATAACCTCCTAACTCTTCAAGAAAAGAAAAATAATTCCTTCTCCCTTTTCCACAATGCTGGTAGAAGCAACATACAAACAAAAAGATCTGCTAAGTGGATCTAGGAGGGCTTTCTCGGGTCATACTGCCACCATGGGATACAGAATAAAAGGTACAGAGGAACTCCTATTTCTACATGCTGTCAACTACTTTTCTGGACCTTCAATAACATCATAATCACTGCAACATTGCAAGCAGGCAGTCCAGAGATCATTTTGTGTCATAATCACACAGATATATTCCCAGGCATTGCATTAACTACCAGCAGAGCAACACAATAGCTTAATTTAGCAACTGCTCCCCTGTTGCTCTTGGTCACTCCCAACTATTCAAACTTATTTTACAGCCAACAGAAGATTAATTTATCCACTGCTTTTCCAAAAAAAAAAAAAGCACCCCAGAAATCCTTCAGGGTCACATGCTGACTTCATCCAACAATCCTTGTCCCACTGACAGTGGCGACTGAAGGACAGGGATCATGTGCCCACAACAGGCTGCACAGCTATCAGTTTCCAGTGAAACTATCTTTTCCTCTCCTCTCCACATTTTCCTTTTGGTGCTATGGTGGTCAGAACACTTGACCCAGCCCCACTCAGCTGGGAGGGGGACCAGCCAGCACCTGCCTTGTCTGCTGCAGTGCTGCAGAGAGAGGCAAAGCTGCCTCAGCAGACCTGGTGCTCTGCAGGAAGGACTCAGACAGGATGGGATTACTGATTGCTACTCTCCAGCTGTGCAGCAGGGCCTCTACATGAAGAAAGCCAAGTCAACAGCTACCTTGCAACATGTAGAGACACAAATATAACTTGCCAAGCACTGGACAGGAAACCTGATGCATTTCATGCCAGCAGAGGACAGAAGGAAACACACCCACTTTTAGAGCAGCAATCACACATTTCATACAGAAAATAAAGGCCAGGTATGGACAGCAGAAAGACAACAGTGCTGTTGTAAAACCCTTACCAAGGTGAGGATGGATTCCCTTAGATGCTCTAGGAAGAGGAAAGGCTTAAATACAGACACTTCCCCCATGGAGAAGTGCCACTGAGACCCAAGCTGTGTGTATTGTAGAGCAGTAACAGAGGTACAGTCATACCAGATATGAGCTAACAGCTATGGGATATACTGAATTTGCTCATGTGACAGCCACACACACTCAGTGGTCTCATTGCCCAACCACTTGCAAACAAGGGATCACCACAAAGATAATCTGTAGCTTAAGAAAAGACACACAAAATCACTGCACCCTAAATTTGGAAGGGAAAACCACAGGGGCAGGGAGTTATGTGCATTCAATGAGCAAGACAGTATTTCACTGTAGGGGAAGGGCTGGGACCAGCACCTGGTTTTATCAGCACACTTATTTACCAAATCAAGCTGCCCCAGAAAGCAGCCCAGTTGCCCTTTTAACTGTGTTCATGGAGTAAAAATTGTTTAATGGAGTCTGGGACTGGAAGGACATGGATTAAATCCAGGCGAGATTTTCCAAGTACTCTTCGCACAGCTATGCGGCAGAGACACAGGAGGCTCCGGGTGCTGCCTGCAAAAAAAAAAAAAAAAAAAGCAGAGAAAAACTCTTGAGGGGCAGAGAGAGGAAGGGAGAAAGGGATAACAGTGTGCAAATTGTGCTGAGCTCTGGCTGAGAGCTGAGGCCATGTCCTGCACAGCAAACCAAGGGCAGCACGGAAGAGCTGAGCGTGCGTGGATCCTCCCGGTGAGGAGGAAAAAGGTTCCAGCCAAAGGTCTGGAGCAAAGACAGCTGCCACGTGGGAGGTTTGGAAGACCAAGCTGGAGACAGCATGGGGTTGTGACCAGCAGTCAGTCTCTACATGGCAGGGTTCAAGAGAACACTGCCAAATCCATACCAGGGGATGCTATGAGAGGCTTTATGCTATTCAGGTGATTTGAAAACCACATCGACTCTATTTTTGCTCTAAATTGCACCCTGGGAATCAACAGCATTGACACTGAGCTTAAGCTTTATCCCAACTTTCCTTTGAAGGCTACTTTGGAGTTCATGGAGAGCTCTTCCAGCTTAGGGAAAAGAGAATGATGGTGTCCATGTTGACTCAGGAACTGGACCTCCAAGGCATCACTCCTTTATTATGCAGTCTCTACCTGAGGAGTCCCACTTGCCTCTTAAACCCAGGCTTAATGGAAACCACCTGTATCAGCTTACGTGTGCCTTTGCCCAGCAAAACTCCAGGCAGGCTTAAAAACCAGGCATGTGCAAAGCTGACTAACTTTGAGATGGGGGCTGGGGGTTATATCCTGCAACCATAAGCCTTTTGAAATTTCTCAGGAGATTAAGAGGGAAACATCACTTGGTGCAAGGCCCTGGCCTTCACCAGCTGAGCCTGCTGGTTTTACAAGGTGCTGCCCCTGCTGGAACAAGGGTGCCCACTGTACTGATGTTGCTTCTGTTATAAAATGAAAGAAATAGCAGGTAAATTTAGGCATGTTCAGGCCTGAGGCCATGGTTCACTTCTTTTGTAACTCATTTGCTTTCCAGAGTATGCTAAATCCAAAAAGCCAGCTTTTTCTTACTGTCTTCCACCATCATCTGAGCTCCCTCCTGCCACTTGTTATCCCCGTTCATGGCTCTCTTGACTCTCCAAGTAGCCTGTCAAAATGCACCTGCCTCTTGAGTCCATCCCTGGGTGTCCCTGTAGAGCACAGGGTCACTTAGGAACATTAAGAGTACATCTGCATGGCTTTGGAAAACTGCTTCTCACTGGATATGCCATAACCTGGTCTGTAAACCCAAAGCCCAGTTTTCATAGGACAGCACTGCCTACACCTGGCTTAGGCTGCTGAGGACACGGTCAGGAAAAGGAAAAGAGATGGGAGAAAGATAAAAATAAAGGTAAAGTTGCAGACAGAGGCTGGGCTGCTGAGATAGGTATCACTGGTAGCTGAAGGACTCAAGAGGGAAAACACCATGTGAAAGAATAAAAGCCAAGAGAAATAAAACTGGGATTCAGCTGGAGGCTTCCCAGGAAGCCCAACCACTCACTAGGTTGAGTCGCCAGTGCTGATGGTGCAGGAGGCAACACTGAGGATCCCTGCCAAGGAGCCACAGAGGTCAGCCCCACTGTCCTCTCCTGTCCAATGCCTGCCTGGCCAGAAGCAGCATTTTGGGAGCCCTCTCAGGGCTGGTGAAGTCATTAATACTCATCTTAACAGCTTACTAAATCCCACTTATCTTATGTGCTAAACTTGCTTTACACATTAAAGTTCAGTCTAACCTGTTTACAGGATCTTTATGCAATTGGCTGGAGCCACAAACAGAGAGACTCAAACAAGGATGGTAACATCCACCTCAGCAGCTCCTAACTACCGAATAAACTCTCAGAAGAGTTCTGAATCACAGACTGGTTTGGGTTGGAAGGGGCCTTAAAGACCATTTAGCTCCATCCACCCTTCCGTGGGCAGGGACACCTTCCACTAGACCAGGTTGCTCCAAGCTCCATCCAACCTGTGCTTCAACACTTCCAGGGATGGAGCAATACAGACCCATCACCATTTCAGTGAGTCAAAGCCACTTACCTCTTGCTTCTTTGAACACCTCCATAGCCTCAGGGTTGACTTTGATCCTTCCCGTGGATTCAACTCCCAAGGCCTCCACTTTCACCAGGTTGAGATTGGCTCCAAAGTCAATCAGGAGGTGGACGAAGGCCGCTTCGCAGCCATGCCGCAGGACAGCGTCCATCACGCACACTGGGGAGCCCCGGGAGAAGCCTTGGATATTGATGGGCCCACAGCAGTTAAAATCCGGGTTGGCTCCAGCCTGGAGCAGCAGTCGGAAGCACTGGAGGTTGTGGTAGGCAGCACTGATGTACAGGGGGCAGACCACCAGGGTAGTGAGGGGCCGCAGAGAGGGGCTGGGGGCCCGGGAAGGGAGGTGGTGATTCACATCCACATCTGCGCCATACCTGGGGGGGGGGAGAGAGAGGAGGATTGGGAACAAGGGTAAAAGCACCACGACTACAGCCCAGGGTGACAAAATGGCACAGCATGAGGCTGAAGGACACCTGGGGGTGTCTGTCTACTAAAGATGCCTGCCTGTCTTTAGTACCTCTGGGTCCCACCACCTGAGAACCGCCCGTACCTACTGTCAGTGCTGGGCCTGGTGGAGGTTCTGAGTGGGGATGCTGTATCCAGCATGGTCTGATACAGAAAAAGCAAAGTTGTTTCTCTGCCTGCAACAACCCGGGCTTTGCAGAGAGGAGGAGCAGCTGAGGAACACCCTTCCTTGCCCTCCTGAAGGATGTGCCAAGCACAGCCTTGGCACAAGGAATTGCCCAGCCCTGAGCCAGCACCATGTAATGCTGGATGCTAATAAGCTGGCTGGGGAGCAGGGATGTTTCCAAATTACTCAGTTGAAGAGACAGAGTGAAATAACTTTCCCACTGAGATCAAACAGGCCAAAAAGCAATACAGACAGTCGAGCTGACTGTCACCAACAGCAGGGAAACCTAAGCAGAAATCTGCACTCACCAGTGAAACAGAGATGACAAAATCCTACTCCTGAAGAAGCTTGGGTGGTTGAAATCCCCACAGAAATCTCACCAGGGAGTCAAAAAGAGGCCTTTTCCCTACCATTCAGCACATCTGAATGTAGTGAAATGAGGCAATCAGGTGTTGCTAATTACGAGGTGGGCTTAACAGAAGCTCACGCCTCCCACCTCATAATTAGCAACACCTGATTGCCTCATTTCACTACATCTGAAGGGATATATCTGCCAACTCTGAGCACAGAGGATACAGGAAAACCATGAAACAGTTGTGTAAGACCTCCTGCTCTCCCCATACATCCTGCACAGCTCCATTCCCAGGTTATGTGTTATACAAGATTCACTGGACACTGCTCCAGGCACTGAGACCTCCACCAGCTGCAGCAGCAAACTTCTGGCTTGCCCTTTGCAACTGGCTCCTGACTCCTGCCTCATGCAACAGAGAAACATGCACCTCATGTCTTTACCACCTGGTGCCACGGTAGCCCAACTTCTTGGGCTTGCTGTGGGGCAGGGAGGCCAAAGCCCTACTCAGTGGACATCAGCATTGGTATGAAGCAGAAGCAGCACTCAGAGCATACTTCTTTTTGATAAGTACAGACAGCACTACGCTGTGAATGAGCAGAAAACAGGGCTTACTGCCTTCAATTCTTGTCATTTTTTGGTAGGAAGTGAAGAATGCAGCCTTTTGGGAGCAAAAAGGCCAAGTACTGCTCTCTGGAAAAGCATGGAATTTGAAAAGTAGCAGTTCTGCAGATGGATGGTAGAAATAAGCAATGATTTCCCCCAGGCTGGATAACACCCAAGCAGTGGAGGCACTCACTCCATCTACTTCACATGTAGTTTGGAGGGGCAGAAGAGAAAAGACTGCAATCCCCTAAAGAGAAGCTGGGTTTAACTGCAGCACTGCAGATCAAGTGAAGCCCTGATGCTTCTCCCACAGAGGGATTAGAGGGTCCTTCACCCTCCTGTCCCCCTTCCAAAACTTCAAACTGAGCATTCAGAGAACTAAATTTTTCTATCTTCCTAGATAGCATTATATTCCCTTTTGCAGTCCATAAAACCAATGAGGAAACCACCTGGGGACAAATCCTGCCTTAAGGCAAACACAGAACCCAGAAGGGGCTGGTCCCTCTCCAGCAAATACTTAACCAAAAGCTTTATTTCTGAAGATGAGGATAAGCTCATTTAAACCAACCACACACAGAATAATATCTGAGGATGTCAGAGGGCCACTGTCTCTAATGGACACAGTCCTGACCAAACAGCAGGTATCCCTTCATTTCACTCCTTTTTTTTTTCCAATATTCTTGGTAGGAACCCCCAATTCAAAGCAAAATATAAAAATCTACTTTTCAGCACAGCTAGGCCTGCACCTGAGACATCGGGGTGATTTGATAGATCTCTTTTTCCCTGTTTTAGTGTGACAAAAGGATCCTCTCACCCTTTATACACTAGATCAGTCCTCAGTTACACTGCAAAGACAGTGAAAAAAGCTGATCCCATCACAGCATGGTCACAGCACGAGCAGTCAGTAAAGTAATCCATAGCCTGAAAGCAATCCATACCCTGAAAATAATCTTCACCATGCCAATATAACCACAAATATTTCCACCAGCTGTCTTATAAAATGGATCACTATTCCACAGCTAGGTATGTATTTACTATTAATGGATACAGTTTCACCCATGGCTTGGTTAGGTGGTTCAGCAGCTGCAGTAGCATCCAGAAATCTCAATTGTGATGATAAAAATTTTAAAAATTAACCAGGTGATGTTCGAACACCTGCAGCAAGCCTGACTGGGTTGGGCTTTCTCTTTACAACATGGAGGCTCTCTCAAGCCAAATATGCTGAAATATTTCCTTCTATCTCAGTAAACTGTCTTCCTCATTTCACTCCTCCTGCCAAATCCTTGAGATTAACATTTTAAAAATCTCTGAATGAGCTTTGTAACATAAGATTGCATTTTAAAGCAAGCAATTCTGAATAGATCTGCAAAATCCATCCTCCAAAATATTTGAAATTTTGGGCAATCTGACAATTTGGTATTAGCTTAGCAGCCTTGGGAGAGAGATTGTCTAATAAAAAGATATTGGACAAACTCCAGTTAATTTTTAATCCTGAAAGTTTTCCAAAATCTTGCTTTTAATATTGCTGGCAAGGTAGCCCAAAGAGCAGACACATAAATCAATGCATCAGCTCTCCATGTGCTGCTGAAATACCATTTGCTACATTTCACCCTACCTTAACAGATACATCAGGGGAGATTCTCAGGAATGCAGCATGTGAGCTGAACCCTGTACAAAGAAGCATGTGGTGTTGGAGACATCCTTCTCTCAGCTTGCTGAGAAAGGAGCAAGGAGGGGAGACCACCTCCCTGCCTTTCCACTTGCCAGCTTCCTTAAAGCTGGAAGTGTATGAAAATCAACTTCACCACCCCAAGTGAGAAGGAAAGGAGAAAATTCTTGAGTAATTTGAAAATTTTCTTTTCAAAGCCTTTTGGTTGTTATTTTCTAGCACTTGCAGTCATTAAAGGGATTCCTTGGAGAACATTTCTGTGTGAATACAAATACTCTTTCTTCTCTTTTACTGTTTATTTCTACAACCTGTATTTTTCTCTTGTGGTCCCTTATTATTTGGCACCAATGGTCTGCATAGTTTTTCAGCACATTCCCTACTACAAAAAGCTTCCAGTTTAGAAGAAAGGCAAAAGGAAGAAAGGAAGAAACTCCACTCAGCACAACTTACTGCTGGACTGTGAGCCCACCCACTGCTCATGCTGCAGAGGAAGCTTCCTGAGAGACAGGAGGTCAGCAGCCATCCACCCCCTATGTAGGGTTACTGTTCATCACCTCATAGCAATTACTGTCACCCCCTGTCCCCGAGATGCCACCCTGCAATGGAGCTGAGCATCAGCTGTCTGCCAAGGGGAGACTGAATCAGATGCCACAGGCAATGAGTGAACACCAGGCAGCCAAGAACAGCCAGTTCAAGTGGCAAGCATCTCTCTTCCCAGTGACAGAAAAAGGTCAGATGTGAGGACAGATGTTTTCCCTAACAATTTTGATTTCACTGGATGATCCACCACACTTTTCAGTTCAGCCAGGAGCACAGAACTGGCAGTCAAGATGAAGGCAGAAGGAAGACACTTTGTAAGATTTGGATCTGACTGAGTGGTGGATGGTGGGTTCAGATACAGAAACTCCTCTTTTGGACTTTGTCTAAGGAGAACAGGCATGAGAATCACACAGCAGGGCCAAGCAATGGGGAATACAAGAGAATCTCTACCCTCTCTCCTGTCCCTCTCTTGTCCAGCTTCATCAGGCTTGTGGAACCATGGGACATGCAAGGAGGGAACGGATGCTGCGAGCTCCATGGGGAAAAAGATCCCAGGGGAAGAACCTAAGAGGACAGAACCCACAGGGGTTCCATCTCCAGCCTGCACCCGAGCTCTCACCTGATCAGCTCCCGGAGGATGTCTGCCCGCCCCACACGTGCAGCGTGGTAGACGGGGGTGCTGCGGTGGTGCCGGCTGCCATTGGGGTCAGCCCCAGCTTCCAGGAGGATCTTGGCACAGTCGAGGTGCCCATTGACCACGGCCACGTAGAGAGCTGTCTGCCCCTTCACATCCACCAGGTCGATCTCAGCCCCTTTGCGGAGGAGGAACTCGACGCAGGGCCCGTGGCCGGCGGTGGCGGCGATGCGCAGGGGCGTGCAGGGCAGCCAGCCACAGCACCACACCGACTTCTCGTTGATCCGGCTGGGGGAGGAGGGAAAAGCAGGGGGTCAGAGGGGGCTTACAGACACCTTGCACCAGCACATCTTCCCCGGCCCCAGAGGAGGATGCTGGGAGAATCCTAACAGCTCTCCAGAAGCTTCGCCAACCCCGTTTTTTGGCACTTTATGGCAGCTCTGGAAAGTTCCTGCCGATAATCTGAACTTAGAGACACTGTGCAACATACCAGAGTAATGCCTGGAGGATGGGCTATGTTCCAGCTCCACTCCATCTTCCACGTGCCCCTCCACATATGCACAGTGAGGGGAAAACTCTGCTTCAAAACTCGGTCAAAAGACCAATAAAAAAAAAAAAAATACTCCCTGCTCTTTTTTAACAGGAAGATGTCCCAAAACAGCAGTGGAAAACAAAATAATTTAATTCAAGCTGCTCCAAAAGGGGGCAGAAAGTCATCAAAGCAGCCGGGAAACAGCAAGAGGACACAGGAAGCAAAGTAGAGAAACACGGATGTGCATCCCTATCACACTGCTGGCAACATCCACACTCAGCCAGGCACCACAGGGTGGCATAAATACAAATCCAGGGAAACCCAGCCCTGCCAGCAAGAAGAAAGCTTAGGAGGAGAGGCCACCCTGTACTGAACAGCATCAGCACACCATTAGCATCCCTGTTGGAATGGTTGCACTGGCCTAAGAGCCTTTTCCAGTTTATTGAGAGAGAAGGCTCTGGCTGGCTGCTGCTTAGATTGAAAATAAACTGCATTAGCTGTCATGTTCATCCAGATGTCATGCCAGCCCCAGAAAGCTCATAAACATCCAGACCTCACTCCCAAATTCTCTGCAAATTACCGTGGGTACCAATTTAGCAGGGACACTCAAAGAGGAAGGGATTTCTCTAAGGCCAATGTAGGCTGGGGAAAGAGCTCTTTAGCCAGCACAGCAGTAGATTTGCTCTTCTAGCTCACTCCAGGCAGCCCCACATAACAAGGCAGTTTTTATATGGTGCATTTACAGGGTTTGCTAGGAGAGCAATGCCAGTTTTTCTTTTCAACCACGTTTTAGGAAGAGGAGCAGTACAAGCACTGCAACAAGCCATCAGCTGTTAAGTCTTATGCTAAAAGTGTTCCCTTCAACCTTGGAGGTTTGAGGGTGCCCCATACCTGCCCTCAAATTCAAAGCCCTCACTTCTCTGCTCACTGGCAGATGGTTTTCTGTGATGGTCCAGTCCTCCCCCTCTCACCAAACTTTGACTTTTTTCCTGCAGGGAAGGATGCCTGGCCCTGTTGCCACAGGGTTCTCAAACAGCATGGGGCCAAAAACAAGGCAGAAATCCCAGACCAAGGGTCCAAAGAGCCTCAGCTGCCCTGAAAGAGGGGCTGGCTGATTCTCTTTTTTTGCTGAAAGGCCACTTTTTTTGAGCCTGGGAGACATTTTGCACTCTAAGCAGCTTTATCCATAGTGCAAGAAAATTAATTATCTCACCCCATGGTCACAGACTTAACATGGGGTGGATTTGGTAACATAGGGGTGTTTCAGGTTTATATTCCATCATAAGCCCTTTTGTATGCTTTTCCCATTACACGTAGGCTCCTCTTTTTGTGGTATCACGTTTCTGTCCTGATCTAGAAACAGCTCACGCACGGCTGCTTGAACTGGCTTGAGATTTGCCTCCTCTGGCAAATTTTGGGAGATGACGACGGGGGTGGGTTTCAGGGGGCGAGCAGAGCATCCTCTTACAAAAAAAAAAAAAACCCAAACATAAAAACAAACAAACAAAAAAACCCACAAAAAACAAGCAAACAAAAAAACCCCACAAACAAAAAATCCAACAAAACAAAAACAAAAAACAAAAACAAAACCAAAAAAAACCAAAACCAAATCAAACAAAAAAACGTACTAAGGGCACGGAATAGGGATGCTCCCTAAGGAGCAGGCTGTGGGGATGGCACTGGGGGCGAGCAGCCCCCCAGGGTCAGGAGCAAAAAATCCGTCCCGGCAGGACCTGGCACCTGTTCTCCCTCTTGTCACCACAGGGGTCTGCAGAGGAGGGGGTGCGGGGTGTGAGGTGCCCCCCTCACCTTTGGAAGCTCTCCTCCTGCAGCAAGCTCTGGAGGGTGGGCAGGTCTCCCACGTAGGCCGCATCGTGCAGCCGGGTGTCCTCGCAGTGCTCGATGGGGTGGTCGCAAAACTGCTCCCGCAGCCATTCCTTCAGGTTACGACCTGCGCTGGAGAGAGAGCGGGGGAAGGGGGTGGGAGGAAAAACCTGGGCTGAACCCCGGACCCCAGGAGGGGGGGGGGTCTCTCCCGTCCCGTCCCTTCCCGGGCATGGCGGAGGGGCGTGTGTCACACCCGCACCGGACACCCCCCACGTTACCTGCCTGCCCGCCTGAGGCGGCGGGCGGGTCCCCAGCGCCCGGGGGGCCGCCCTCCGCCATCACTCCCTCGTACCGCCCGGCCCGCTCGGCCTCCCCTCCCCGCCCCGCCGGCAGCCTCCCCCCCGGCCGCCCTCCCTCCTTCCTTCCCCGGGCCGGCCTGATTGGTGCCTGCCGGCCCGGCGGCTTCCTGCCTCCGCGTTAAGGTGGTTTCTCCCCGGCAGGAGGATCGGGGGAATGGATCTGTTCGGCTCCGCTCCGGCGGCCGGCAGCGAGGCGGCAGCCATTCCTCCTTCACACCCTCACCTCAGCGGGCTGCGGGCTGAGACGGCCCGGCCAGGAGCCCCGAGTCCTAGGTCCGGCCGGGGAGCGATCTCTTCAGCCTCTGGCAGCTCTTCCAGGAGGTCTTTTTCCTCCTAGAAATGGGAGCCCTGCAGAGCTGGGTCGCTGGTTAAGGGGCCTGGGGACTCCTTTCTCCATCAACGGGAGAATATGGGGCTTACGCTTCACTTGTCCTGTCTCACAGCCACCACCTCCACTTCTGCGGGAGCTTCACCAAGTGTTGGGAAGCTGGTGGAGTGGGCAGCTCGGCTTTTCTTAGTCTAGACGAGGTTTCCCGCAGCTAAAAGTTGTGGAAATACTTTTACTTGATCATATTGTCGTATTTGCCATAGAATCACAGATTGGTTTGGGTTTGAAGGGACCTTGGAGACCATGCAATCCCAACGCCCCTCTCATGGGCAGGGACACCTCCCACCAGACCAGGTTGCTCCAAGCCCCATCCAACCTGGCCTTGAGCACTTCCAGGGATGGGGAAGCCACAACTTCTCTGGGCAACCTGGGCCAGTGTCGCACCACCCTCACAACAAAGAATTTATTTCTAATATCCAGCCTAAATCTCCCCTCTTTCATTTTGAAACCATCCCCCCTCATCATATCACTCTGTACCCTTGTCAAAAGTCCTTCCCCAGTTTTTCCGTATCCCCTCCAGGTACTGGAAGGCACTTTAAGGTCTCTCTGGAGCCTTCTCTTTTTCCCCTAGCACAGCTCCTGGGGTCTGGAGCACACAGACACCATTGTGAGGGTTTGCCATCGTGTTGCTGCCAGCCTCGGGGAGAAGAGGGAGAGAGCTGCAGCAGGCTGGAAGCATGCAGAAAGGCAAGACAGTCACAAAAATGCCACCAAGAAACTGCCAGGCCTGAAGGGTCCAGGCAAAAAGCTTTGCTTAAACCCCAACAGGCAAATACAGCACCCACCCCAACACTCAAAGTATCACCCTCAAAGGAGGAGGGGACATGTCAATCGCCCACACAGGCAGGATGCTTTGGGGGTGCAAAGAGAAACCACATAAAAAGTCCACAAGGAGAGTAGAGTGCACCGAACCTGACCTCCTTCTAGGGCACTGCTCAGAGGAGAGCTGCCACAGCAGCTTTTTGTGTTGGTGCCCTGTCACAGAACTGCTCTCCAAGAGTTTGAAACACATTCTTGCATGTTTTGGAGTTTCCAGTGCCAGAAGGGAACAGTAGTAATCCATCTAGCTTTTCTGGAGCTACACTCCTGCTGCTCCATGGCAGACTATCAGTCCGCAGGCATTGGAATCTGGCTGTGAACTCAGTTTCCTGTAAATGTTATTATTTGGGCTCAAGAGATCCAGAGGAGAGAGCCATGATCTGGAAATCAAATCCATTTGTCTTAACCAGTGGAAGTCCAGAATGGGAAAGGAATCAATGTGATTATCAGAAGCCATTGGTCCTGGTCAGCACTGCCACCTTGCCCAACCTGCAGTCCTTGTGGCATGAAATGAGGCAGACCTGAGGCCAAGAAATATCCCCTGGAATGAGTCCTCTGCTGGTCTGGAAACCCAAGTCAATGTCTGTTTGGGGCTCCTTTAGTCAAAGGAACCAGATCTGAAAACCAGACAATGGGGCCAGGTGGAGCTCCAGCCCTCAGCTTGTCCTGTGCTCCCCCACATTTGCGAAAGACTTTCTAAGATCAGGTCAGGCTCAGGCAGAGCTTTCTCGACTACCTACCCATCTCCAGCTCTTTAGGAGATACCGTTGCTGAGTTTGCAAGCATCCAGTGTTCCCTGAGATAACAGAGCTGACCCACCACCCTTCAGTGGGCTCTTCTCTGATCAGCACAGTCCTGCCTTGCTTTCTAGCCCAAATCTACAACTGCATCCAGCTATGGAGGCTCTGTGTGACCCCCCCTGTGTCTGCTCACAGGCAGGGAGGGAGGCAGATGGATCTTGGTTTCCTGCTGCTGTGCCTGATGATAGCGCTAGACAGAGCAGAGCAGATTTCTAGCTGCTGTGTCATCTGCAGCCCTTACAGATTTTATGGTACTAGATTTAACAAGCTCTTCCAGCTGCAAGGCATCCTGTTGGACTGCAGCAGTGAGGTCTCATCCAGAAGAAAAAGGCATGTTAGGCCATGGGCTCTCAGACACGTGGCCCGTGACCAAAAGCCATTAATGCCTGTGTGCACAAGAAGGCAGCTACTGCAAGGGACAGAAGCCTTTGTACTTAAGTGCTCTCCCAGCAAGAACACAATGGCAGTTTTCAAAGCTCTTCAGAACAAGCTGCTCCTGCTCAGCTCAATTGTTCTTTAAAATAGATTTGTTTACTTGCTCTGTGTCATTCGGAGCTGACTCTTCTCTCTGCTCCAATGGGTCAAGTGGAGACAGGCAAGAAAGGGGAGCAGAGCATGTAGCAGTGTTTGCTTGCAGCGTAGCAGTTGTCCCCATGGACAAACCAGAGCCCCAGAGAGGAATAAAGTGTCTGGTAAACAGGACAGGTTAAACTGGAACTCCAGTGCCACTGCTTGTGATTCAAGGTTCATTCATTTCTTCTTTCCAAAAATGCCTTTATTTAACTGATTTCTCATCCACAGGTGACCCGTCTGATGGATGAGGGGAAGGCGGTGGATGTGGTCTACCTGGACTTCAGCAAAGCCTTTGACACCGTCCCCCACAGCATTCTCCTGAAAAAGCTGTCAGCCCACAGCTTGGACAGGAGCACCCTGTGCTGGGTTAGGAACTGGCTGGAGGGCCGGGCCCAGAGGGTGGTGGTGAACGGGGCTGCATCCAGTTGGCGGCCGGTCACCAGTGGTGTCCCCCAGGGATCAGTGTTGGGCCCAGTTCTTTTTAATATCTTTATCGATGACTTGGACGAAGGGATTGAGTCCATCATCAGCAAGTTCGCAGATGACACCAAGCTGGGGGGAAGTGTTGACCAACTCGAAGGCAGGAGGGCTCTGCAGAGGGACCTGGACAGACTGGAGAGCTGGGCCGATTCCAACGGGATGAGGTTCAACAAGGCCAAGTGCCGGGTCCTGCACTTTGGCCACAACAACCCCATGCAGCGCTACAGGCTGGGGACAGAGTGGCTGGAGAGCAGCCAGGCAGAAAGGGACCTGGGAGTCTGCATTAACAAGAAACTGAACATGAGCCAGCAGTGTGCCCAGGTGGCCAAGAAGGCCAATGGCATCCTGGCCTGTATCAGAAACAGCGTCACCAGCAGGTCCAGGGAGGTGATTCTTCCCCTGTACTCAGCGCTGGTGAGGCCACACCTCGAGTACTGTGTCCAGTTCTGGGCCCCTCAGTTTAAGAAGGATGTAGAGGCCCTGGAACAAGTCCAAAGGAGGGCAACCAGGCTGGTGAAGGGACTCGAGCACAGGCCCTATGGGGAGAGGCTGAGAGAGCTGGGGCTGTTCAGCCTGAAGAAGAGGAGGCTCAGGGGAGACCTCATTGCTGTCTACAACTACCTGAAAGGAGGATGTAGCGAGGTGGGAGCTGGACTCTTTTCACAGATGACCTCCAACAAGACAAGAGGACACAGTCTTAAGTTGCGCCAGGGGAGGTTTAGATTAGATATTAGAAAGAATTTCTTCACGGAGAGGGTGATTAGGCTATGGAATGGACTGCCCGGTGAGGTGGTAGATTCTCCGTCCCTGGAGACATTTAAAAAAAGACTGGATGTGGCACTCAGTGCCATGGTCTAGCAACTGCTCCAGTGGGTCAAGGGTTGGACTAGATGATCTCTGAGGTCCCTTCCAACCCGGCTAATTCTATGATTCTATGATTCTATGATATATTTGTATGTATTTATGTACTTGCAGACATGCTTCAATGAAAGGCATGAAGGTTTTACATACCATATCCCATTATACTTTCTAGAAGAAATATCTCCTGGACCAGGCGATTTTTTCTCTTTGTTCTAATCTTTTTCTTTTGGCAAGCAACCTAGTCCAGGTTGACCTAACAAGTTTTTTTAACAGGGGTAGTGGGAACAGACTGACTGCAACTGCTCTCTCATCTTGGGAGATGGCCAGCACTGGGAACCTGTAGGTGTTTGAGAGAAATCCCATGAAGGAATACAAGGCAATGTAACCTTGTATTACTCTGAGTGCCATGGAGAAATGTAAGTTTGAATATTTACATTCAGCCAAGCCTGAAGAAATAATTTCAGGTTCAGCATACCCAAGTGCTTCTACCAGCTCTCTCTCTTAAAAGCTGAGGGCCAGGGCTGTTCTAGCAGATCCCACCAGGAGGCTGGAATTGATAACCTCCTCAGGTTCCTTTCAGCCTGAATTATCCCATAGTCTTAATCATAATCAATGCATCCTGTGCCTGGAACAATGCTGAAGTCCATGGACTGTTTCTAAAGACTGCAACAGGCAATTGCTGCTTGTCAGAGGCACACCAGGCAGATTCTTCATGGCACAATTCAGCCAGTGGAATCAGGATCTGCTGGCTCACTGACTTGGAGCATGTAGGGAATTATTTCTTGACACTTGCCCATTCCAGGCCCACCATCAGAAGGGACAAGCAGCCTGGGCAGGGGAATTCATTTGGCCCCATTTTCCCCCCATGGCCAGCAGTTATCTGTGGGTGGCCTTGCAGACTGCTGCACCCCACCCCTCTTGAAAGCTGATCCACCCAGCAACTGGGGCCTGTGGGTCTCTCAAGGACAGCTTCCAGTATCTAAAAATATCCAGTAAGGACAACACAGCCAACACACTCTGACTTGTTCATTAGGTAGGACTTTTTCACCAGCTCCCAACACAGAAGTAATGAAATAGAAAATAGGGGGGGGGAAAAAAATAAAAAATAAAACCAACACTATCATTTCCCACTGCCTCCCCTAAGCAGACACGTTCTCCTACTTGACATCCTTTTCCAAACACGGTCCTTATGTTCCAAGTGAAATGAGGAGTTCACCTGTCCTGACTCAATCCTGCCCCTGAAAATAGGGGTGCTGCATCCCCAGCAAGTACCACTCACTTCAGAAAGGAACCAGCCCATCTACTGGGGCACTGCTATAGGGTCCTGCCCCACAGGACCTGGGCACATACCCTCTAACCTGCTGCTCTCTTCACAGCCCACTTTCTTCTGTCCCTTGCCACCAGCCCCCAACACCCAGAGGTGCTGTGTCTCCTGCAGGCTGCCAGCCCCTGTGAGCACCATGCACTTGACAGCATGGGGTGTGGGCATATGAAGAAGACCTGGGGCTTCACTGTTCTTTCTGTACTTTGTCACTGGGATTATTGCAAGCAAGAGTTTGCAGTTTTGGGGCTGTAAAAATTCCCTCTGAGGACCTAGGAGGTCAGTATCACCTGACTGTGGTGGAGGAGAAGAAAAGAGACAGGGTGGACTCCTAGTTAACTGCTGCTTTTATCTTTATCCAGCAGCTGCATTGAGAGACAGACTGAGGGGAGAGATGCACCTCCTACTTCCCTCATTTCTGGATTAACAAGAACATCTTCAGAGTCTTCCAGCCAGGCTGGGTATTCTGTTTTGTGAGTGAAAAGGACAATTATTTATTTATACCTGGCACCAAAACAAGTGGTTACCCCTACCATCACCTCCAGCACCCTTTCCAGAGGCAGCACCTTTTAAATTCCCCTAAGGTTCCTCCCAGATCTGCCAAGCAGCAGGAGAAAGCTGCATTACAAACTACTGTAAAATTGTAACCACTTCAGTGCCACAGTAACATTCAAGTTGTCCTTTAAAAAGAAAAAATTAAAAAAAAAAAAAAAGAGAGAAAAAAGGAAAGAAAAAAAAAAAGTGCCATAACCATAACTGTAATTCACGCTTAGCTCAGCCTATAAAACTTCTCCCTTCCTGGATCTAAGCCAAGAACTTGAATTTTTTGTGAACTCTAAAGTAAAGTTGCCCTGGTGATAAATGCATCTGGGGGAAAGGTGAAGGGCAGAATCCCCTATTCCTCCACTTTTAACACACTACAACATTTTTCTGCAGAATCTGTATAATTTCTAAGGTGGAGATGAAGACATACATTAACAAGGCTCTGCAACAGAAAACAAGAATGAGAAATGGGATGAGAACTGAATTCCAGCATCCAGGACTGTCATTAGGACCAGGGCTGTAATCACAGAGAAGACAATTCATAGGTTACTTGGGGTCCACTAGGTTAATTATGCTGTACTTGTGCTTTGACATGCCTAAATATGATTTTTTTCAGGGGAAAAGAGGCAGGGCTGATGCATCAGCTAGCTGGATTTTGGCCTTCCATCAGGAATCCAGGACTCTGGTCCCTCAATCCTGACCATGAGAAAATGGAAGGAATGAAATGGAGGTTTTACTGCAATTCTACAGAAAGGCAGAGACTAGAAAATCCTGCCCATCTGTAATCTTCAGCACAGCACAACAAGAGGTGACAACAGTCAGTCCTGCAAGTGAGGCAAGAGGTTTAAAATTGAGTAAGGAACCACCCAGGATAAACACAGATAAAATTGATAGCCTGGATGTGGGTGCTGGTAGGTCAGGAACATCTCACCTGTACAGGGGGTGTGAGCTCCAACAGAATCACAGAGGAAAGTTTACACTGGCTTCACCAAACAGCAACATCATTAAGGCAAAATGGTAAAGAAAAGGTTGTTTTTCATATTCTGGTTGTGCCCAGAGGGATGTGGGTCACCTCACACCTCTGATCCTTGGATACTTTAGTCTTGCCCAGAAGAGGGATGTTCATAAGGAAATAGGACAATCACAATTCTACATGCCCCATTCATTTCTCCCAATAAAACTGTGACCACCTGAGGGAGAGCAGGATTTCATGCCTTTTGCTTTTCCTTTTCCTATCATTTCCTTTTGTTAAGGACATCAAAGGCTGTAAAAATCCTTTCTCAGAAGCCCATTACTGTCCTGCAGGACCTCTTCAGAAGAACCCAGCTCAAAGCATAAAGGACCCAAGGAAGGGTTTGCACCAGCCCAGTTTCTCAAGCATGCCCAGCACATGAGAGAGAATGCAGCCCATCCCCTTGGCCCCAGGTCCCCAGCCTCTCCCCAGGGCACATTACTGTGATCAGGCCATTATCATTAACAGCTTGAGGAACCATCAGAGACAACCCCACCATGAGGGAAACACCAAGGGATTTTTTTACCACTGTTTTCCAGGAGAAATGACCATCTGGAGCCTTCCTCTGATGGCAGATGTGGGAATATCAAAGGCAAAGCAGGCACCTCCTTTACCTCAGTCAACAAACGAAACACCTCCTTGCAGGCAGGTTAGGAAAGAACATAAAATCTGCTGAGGACAAGTTTCCATTGATGGCAAATTGCTGCCCAGAAATGAGTCTCCCAGGAACATTTCAGTCAAACCTCCTTAACTCCCACCAGGGGATTTGCAGCCAAAAGGGATTTATTTCTTAGTTTTACTATTTTTTTCTCTTCAGCAAATATTCAAATTTGGATGTGAAAATAAAACTGGAAAGCTTTTTTTCCTCTTCATTTTTGCCCTTTGAACAACTTCTTTCACAATTTGTGTGGAATTGTCAGAAGAAATCAAGGAAGAGCAAGAGCAGGACAAAAGGAAAGGAGCTGTAAGAGCTGGGGAGGAGAAAAGTTCATTTCCAACATAGGCCACACATGTGTGAAATGATTCTCTGCTTCCTTCTCCATCCCTTTTTCTTTCTCTTGAGTCTGGCCCTGGGGTTTTCTGTATCACAAGAGGAGCATTAGTGGAGAGGAGACAAGTCTCACCTGAAAACCTTTGCTGTTTTTAAAATTTTAAACAGCAACAGACAACATCAGGACAACATCTTTGCTCAAAGCCAGAGTTAGTCAGTTGGTTTCATACTCTCTTTTTGCTGTTGGTCAGATGAGGTGATCTTAGAGGCCTCAGCCAACCATGACACTGATTCTGTGGACTAGAACCTCCTGTAGTCTGAGGTGTACCCACCAGAGAGCCAACACCAGCCACTACCACAGTAGTCTGTGGATGATGAACATCCCTGTCAGCCTGCAGAATACCATCTTCATCCTTGGCTGAAGGAAGAAGCAACTGCCTTAAACACTTGGAAACACTTGGCTTGCTTTTGCAGATCAAAAAGGAAAATCTAAAGGAATCACTCCCACTTATTTATAACCATAGAATGTCTCTGTCAGTGGAAAGAAAATCGGACACAAAGCAGCAAGACCAGTCTGTATCATGGGGTTTTAACCTGAAGGCAACACAAGCAGGAAGAAAGAAGACTGCCACTCATAAGATCTCACCCCTGCCTCTCCCTTCCTGATCTCTGGCAGGTCTCTGATGCTCCCTGAAACACCATCCCCTCATCTCACTGGGAAAATGGATTTTTCCTAATCCCCCCATCACTGAAAGCAGAGCCAGAGATGCTGTAAAAGGCACTCAGCTTTTGCTCAAAAAAAAAATATATTGGAGGACTCACCACTGGGTAGAAAAGCTTGAAATTGTGAATGGGAAGGAAAAAAAATGAAATAACTAAATATGTGGGGCTTTCATCTGGTGCTACACAAAACCAATTTGAAAGCAGCATTTGTTTCCTGACACACAGAGAAGTCAAACAGGGAATATTTAATAGAAATTGAAGGATGGTTTGGGTTGGGAGGGACCTTTAAAGTCCAACCTATTGAGACATTTCAGGCAGCCCAGATCCAGGCCCAGGGAAGCAGCTCCCAGTGACTTGGAGGAGGACTGCTGTGTCATATGAGGTCTGGCATGAAATTTGGTCTCTCCAGCTTTGGGCAACAAACTCAAACCTGCATTAGTGATAAAAGGCTGGCTGAGTCCCCCAGGGTAGCATCTACACCCCCATCTTCCTTCAGAGACTGTGTATTTGGAGTCACCCAACTACACTGATGCATCCAGGTAGGAACAGGGATCAGGATATCCATGATGTTGGACATCTATGGAGCAAGCATACCGTGAAGGTGGCAAGTTTTGGCAAAAGCTAGGAAATACCATTAACTAAAAAGCAAGCAGAGGACTATGCAAAAATAAGAGACTGATTCATAATGTGCTCACATAAACAGATGAATTAAGCCTGCTCTCCAGACAGCTCTCGCTGTATCTGCCTTGTGAGTGCTTGACTTTCCCACCTTAACACTGTGCCCTTAGCATGCTATTTTTTTTTTTCCCTTTCCCCTTCATTGCACACAGAAAGCACAGCTGCCTGCTCACCCCCCAGCTCTGTGGTGAGAGAACCCTGGTGTTGAGTGAGTGCAGGCACTTGCTGGCTGCCACAGCATCCCTGCTGCAGTCACAGGGGTCTCTTCATGGAGTGGCTCCCTGGGCACAGGAGACCTGGGCCAGCCTAACCAAATCAGCAGAGAAAAATAAACATCCTTCTCCTGGAAGTGCCTGGCACAGTTTCATTAAGCCAGACTACGACAGTGAAGGGTCCGGATGTGTATTTATTGAGCTGAGCCCCGGGAGAATAAAAGGGGAAAAGAAGCCCCCAGCTGTTACAGTGAGGGGGGATTTAAGGAAACTAAACAAAGCAAGAGCTACCCTCACCCACCCCCACAACCCCCTCAAATCCAAATGCTAAAAAAAGAAACTACAAAGTCATTTTCTGATGCGATTTCCATGGAGAGGAAATGTGAACATTCCGTGGTTTTAAAACAATTACACGAAGAAAGGTGTCTTTTGGAAAGAGAGGCACAAGAGTTACGAGTGTGTTTTCCAACCAGCAGCATTCCTGCCTGTTTTACAGCATGCTCTGGATGCTGTCCTACCTCCGAGGTGGAGTGTGAACATAAAACATTTCCTCAATTGTTTTCCCTGCTCCGACGCAGCGATGCTGAGCAGCTGCAAAGGGAGGCAGGGGCAGCACTCCCTGGCCTGCCTCTCACTCACAGTGGCAGGGCACAGGAGTTTAGAGCTAATTAAGAAATGAAAATTGACTCTTGACTCCACACATTTAGCTCCCAGGGAAGGGGTTTCTGTTTCAAGGTATGTCAGATCAACCCCTGTTCGTTTGTATCCACTTTTGTCTCTATTTTTTTTTTTTTTTCTCTCATTGGAAGTGGCTCTGGAGAGGCTATTTAAATTGTTTTAATTAACAAGAAACAGCTTCCAGTAAAAAAATAATACTGATTGTTCTGATAATCCTTCTTACAGCATCACTCTCCTACCAGTAATGCAACAATTCTTTTAACAACTGACCCTGAGTTCTTCTCTCTCCTCTCAAAAAGAAGTCCTGGACATGCATTGAAAATGTCACCCTGCTGTGTTAGAGAGTAATACAGAAAATAGGGCCAGTCATACCTGAAGGACATGGAAATGTTTTATTTGTGATCAGGGCAGCAAATATAGCAATAAAAACCATTATAAAGCTAGTGTTAATACTGGCATAAAGGTGTAATTTTGGCTCTTACCTTGTATCCCTACTGAGAGAGAATGAAAGGTGAAATGAACTAATAAAAGCAAAAACCCAGTTACATATAATTCCCTCTAACATGTGAGATGGCCTGTGTAAAGAGCAGGGATGGATGTTTGCCACTGTGCTGGTTCCCTCCTGCAACAGCCAAGCAAACACTTCCTCTGGGGCCTCCAAATCCTTCCCTGAAATGAGAGAGCTCTGATCCTCTGCTCAGCAGCACCGAACCTGCCTGGGCTGATGGGCAACATCCCCAGAGGCCACAACCCCAAAAGCATCTGTAGCACATCAGGTTATCTCAACCCCCTTTCAACACCAGCATCCCTTCCTCAGGTCAGGAGTCTCACATCACACAGCTCCTCTGGTGTGAGGAGTGGGCAGGAAAGACAGGACAGCCTCTCAAGAATATTTTAACTGAGCTATAAATACTGAAGAAGCAGAGTGCTTTCCCATCCTGATGCTTCACAAAGCTTCTCCAAAAGCCTCATGTGGAGGAAAGCACATGAGGAAAAAGCTATGACCCTGCCTGCCATCAGGCTCCAACATCTCCCCAGCTTAGAGGATCCTTTCCCAGGCAGAAAAGGGGTATTGCAACCCAGACACTGTGAAAAGCTGAATGAGATTTGCCACAAGTTACTGGACTGGGGCAGTGTGTCCTGGAGCCAGAGAGAATTATTTTGTAGTATTTGAGCAGATTTGGACAGACCAATGCACCCTGATCAGCCTCAACACAGAGATGAATCAATACAAACATCTCAAAGCTTTGTTACTGAAAGTGTGAAAGATAAACTATAATACAATCCAATTCTCTCTTTTTTTTTTTTTCTTTTTTTTTTTTTTCCTTTACAAAAGCTAAAATAAAGAAAATGGCAAGAAAAGCAGAAAAAAAACCCCAGAGTCATCAGCACCTGGTTATTCCCAGAATCTGTGGGATATGGAATCTGATACCCATTGCCTTTGTCAGGTCAGCCCTTTTTTCAAAGCTGTTTTTACTGAAAAGCTGAGTACTCTAGTCTCAGCCTTATTAAAGGCTATTTTCATAACCATAAACTAACAGAACAATGTCTCATTTTATAATTAATACATATTGTTAATAGATTTAAACAAAGCTGGCTTTCATTCCTTTATTTAGTGCTGCATTTGGTGAAGCACTTAAAGGGGGCCAGTCCAGTGTACACATATAACCGTTTTAATTACATCCTGTGAATTTATTTTTCCAGGGAGAAATATTTCTCAGGGAAAATGTCTCTAAAAGTAACTTTAGAAGCAATGTAATTTTGTGTGTGTTTCCTATAGGAAATCTGTTTAGTTTAAGTCCCAGGTTCTAACACTCCCTTCTATGCAGCAGCGAGACCTGAAGAATGCTGCTGACAGCCACGGTAAATCCTTATATCTCTTCTGAAATGAAATTCCTGATGGATTTGTAAGTCATAGCTTGATGGGACTTTGCCTCATCCCTCTCAACTGGATTTCACTTGCAGGATGACTCCTTCCTAAAACACCCCACCCAAAAGGAGGCTCCTTACCTTAACTGGCATTTCAGACACTGATTTATGTGCCCACGTTGGTGTTGCATTTGTGAGTTATTTTTACCATCATTTATTTAACCAATGACAGCCCCACAGGAGCTTGGCTGTAGTTTGCCAGATCTAAGAAGGAAAACTTCATGGATTTCACAGCCACAAAAGTGAGAGTTCCCAGGAAATGTATCCTCCAGGAAGGGCTCTGGTCAGGCTTGAGCTTTTATTTCTTTCCCTTAGGAAGCGACAAAGACAGCTGGAAACTCCAGCCTACAGCCACTTTGTCACCCTTAAACTGCTCATTTCTGGGACTAGCACCTACTGTTTCACCTTCTGACTTCCTCCTGACATCGGGGAGTTAACAATTAGGGGGAATTCCTTCCTCTGCCAAGGAGTCTGTGTTCCCCTGGGTGACAGAACACCGTGGCCCTGCCTGTATCTTCCCTACATACCACAGGCTGCTGCTCCCCATTTGGGCCAAGTCTGTCTCTGCCCAGAGACTTGGCTTGGGTTCTGCTTGTGGTTCTGGTTGTGAGCAGATTGTCAGCAGCTTTGACTCCTAACACAAGGTGATGGAAAAGCTTTTAGCTCCCTACTGCTGGAGCCTGCAAATCAGCTTTTTCTTCCCTGCTAACTTACTCTAGAGCACTCAGCTCCTCCTGCTCAGCTTTTGTCCTATGGGTGAAAAATCTTTTCCTGATATCTAACCTAAACCTCCCAATTCATCTTCCTATCATCTTCCTGAGTCCTACTTTTGGTCACAGGAACAAATAAATCAGTACCAGTCCTATCTCTTCCCCTCCTGAGGAAGCCATGGGTTTCAACGAAGTCACCCCTCAGCCTCTTTTCTCCAAGCTGAACAATCCAGGTGACCTCAGCCACTCCTCTTCAGTCATCCCCTCCCAGACCCTTCACCATCCTTGTTGCTCTCCAGTAGCTTCTTAAATCAAAGCCATGGAAGGGAGGTGGCCTGCCCCAGCCTGACAGATCTGTTGCAGAGCTAGAGAGGAAGCCAACATCTTGAGGATTACTGTGCTCCCATGCCAATATTTTTACTGCTTTGATCTGCAAGGCTTCAGTGATGCTGGATGTCTGACCTATCCAGATTTTAGACTGACCTGGACTGAGCTGTGTAATCCAGCAGCTCAGCTGAGTGGTGTCATGTAAAAATGTCTCATCCACTCCTCCTTACCTCTAAGAAAATCTGGATGGTGAATTTGAAGTCATGTCAAAAGGCTGCACCTTCACCACAGCAAGTGCTGAAGTTATGGCTGTGATCAAAGTATCAAGTCACCTAATTAACTCCTAAAACTCAAAGAGAATTAAAGGCACAGTATTGAATGGCTGAAATGTGGAGCAGCAAGGCTAGAAGTTCCCAAGCACTTGGCAATTGGATTGGTTTGAGGGAAAAACCCAAGGTTGGAGCCAAGGCATGAATAAAAGACATACAACTCTCTAGAGGAACACGAGGTCCAAGGCCAAATTGGAGCAGCCCCTCCTGCAGCAGCTTCACAGTAACCTTAGAGGGATACTTCAGGTCCACATTTTCTGGGATTTTTTTTTTTTTTTTTTTTTTTTTTTTTGCCAGGCTTGGATGCACAAAGAGAAAGCCCAAGAGTGACTTGCCCAACAGATGCTGTGCCATGTCTGTCTGAGCTTGGAGTGAGAGATGCTACCCTGAGTCAATACCAGGTGGCAAAACAAGGCCCTTCTTGAGGAGGCTGATGAAGAAACCTTAAGACTCCTCCTGCTTCACAGGGACTGGAAACTAAGCTGTGAGGCATCAAAGCATGGTGGCTGGGTCATGCATTTCTGCCAAGGCCATGTGAAGAATGGATCAGACAATAAGGCAAAAATAGGTTATTGCTACAACCTGAACACATATGAAAAAAACCTGCTTCTGAAGGACAAGGCAACCCTACATTTCTTTCCTGCTGGGAAAGACAAGGTCTGAGCTTTTGCTCTGATGAGTGCCATGCTCAATTACCATTTCTTTCATGGTTTGAGTTTGAGGGATCCAAAACAAAACCCAACCCGAATCCAAACCCCTCTTTCTGCTGCTATTCAGCTGCACAAACTGCACTTTGCAGCCTGGAAGTTTGGTTATCCTACCCGCACCCAGGGCCTGGAAGAAGCCCTGGAAGGCTCTCATGGAGTCCACCACTGGGCTTCCCAGGAAGATGCCAGAACACACTGAGGGAGAGCACAGAGTCTGCACCCATGCTCTCATAAGATAAGAATTACAGACAAACAATTTTACCCCCTTACTCTGTAGACAGTTAAAAGATTCATTGTCTAATAAGGAATAAAGAAAAGGAATAGTGACAGCACTTAGGACAAAGTGCCACTGGCAGCCCTTCAGGTTGGTTGAGGGCTTTAATTTCTTGCATGCACCAAAGTGGTCAGGCAAGAGGCAAATTCCCCATGGCTGGTGTGTCCTTCCTGGCTCTCCAGGCAAAGCAGGGACACCCACCTGCTCAGGGGAGATGGGGGAAGTACAGGTTTTATATCTCATCACCCAAGCTGGGCTCTCCAGCTTCTGGTTTGCCTCTCCCTTGTTCTGTCCTTGGGGAATAACCATCCTGCAACAGCACTGGGAGTTAGGTAATTTCCTTCCCCCTCTTCTCTACAGGGGGTTTTTAATTATCATTGCCAATGTAGTTCTTAATTTGACCATACTCCTGGCTTCCAGTATAAGCCCTCTTTTTTTCTTTTTTTTTTTTTTTTTTTTTTTATTTTTATTACTATTACGAGTCCTTTAAGACACAGCTGTAAAACTCTGCAGACCATATATCATAACACTTCATAATCACACTTATGTTTCAGTAACACAACAGAAATCAGCTCATTCCTAGTGACACGGGGAGCCCAAGAGCAGTACATCAGTGTGCATAAATAACAAAGCTGGAGCAACACTGCCCCAGCCTCAGTGGTCCTCTGGGAGGACTTCAGTGGAACCATACAAAACCAGAGGGAATCAGGGGACTGGGAGCAGCACCCCACTTCCTGGCTGGTCCTTGCTGAGCTCCATCAGGTCTATACAAAAGTGAACATTTCCCAGTGCATGTTTTTTTGGCGGGGCTCTGAGGCTAACAATTGGGATGAGCTGGACTCCCTAAGGCACCTTGTTGGGACTTCTGCATTTCTGCAGAAGTGAAAGGGCAAATGGACTGTCATCTATGCATTCTGCTGTGCACATCACATGAGCACATCAGAAAACAACAGACAGCCTGCCAGTATGGAAAACTGAGTCAAACATCTTCTATTGCTCACACACACACACATGCAGGCACGGTCATCCACCAAAAATGGACTCTTGCTCACAGATAATTCTACTAATTGAAGAAGCAAATGTGTTTTCTTACTTATTTTAACTTAATGCACCCAGAAGACATGTTCTGGAGGCCCCAGGCTCCAGCAGGAACACAGTCCCTCACAAAAAGACAGCCACACATCGTGCTTCCTGGAAGTCATCCAGGCAGCTCAGGAGCATTCCTGCCCTTCTGTGGTGCCAATCCAGCCCAGCACGGGACAGGATCCCTCTCCCATCACGTCTTTATACAGCACCCTGCACAGCAAAGCCTTCATGGAATTAGGCCCCGTAGAATTAGCCCCGGGGGCTAACGACCCCAATAATGCCTCGAAAACCTACCCTCCTGCTCTCACAGCTGCAGATCTCCATCTCACTGTGACTTTCTTCTCCTCAGGACCCCATTTCCACCTCCAGAGGAACTCCCACTGGTGTTCACGGCACGGGGCGCTGCGGTTTTTGGCCCCTTCCTCCGCCCTGCGACGTGGTGCAGCAGGGCTCTTACATGTTTTTCCTCCTGGCTGCACATTCAAGGCCCTGATCCAACCCTCAAGAGAAGTTCACGGAGCGTTTGCCATCGGCTCCAGCAGGTTTTGGATCAGGTGCTGCGAGTAAAATTTGTCCCAGCCAGATCCCAGTCACTGGGGTGTAGTTTTTAAGACTGGATTTAAACACCAAAGCCCGTGCCTGGAGTTGGCTCCCTTGCTGACCTTTCAGAAAGCCTCTTCTCATTTTGTTTGGCTTCTTTACCCGTTCTGAAGCCGCCTGTGGGTTTGGTAGAGATTCAGGTTACTTGCTGATGGCCTGTTCTTCTACCTCTGCCTTTCAAGAACAGTTCACTTCAGGATTTATAACAGGTTTTTGGTAGCACCCTCTGTACTTAAATCTGTAAAACCATTTCAGTTTAACCACCTGTTTTCACACGCTCATAATTTCACAAAGCATCCACCTTTTGGGATAAAATTTTCCATGCTTTAGTTCTTGCCTGAAGGCATTTTTTTTTTCTTTAAATAAAATTCCAAAAGGAGAAGAAAAAAAAACAACAATCCAAATCCATTCCACATTTGTACACTTGGCCTGAGGCAAGAAACTTTACCCACTCAAAAAAATTTCTTAAACGCACTTCTTATCATGGAGCTCAAATGACAAAGCTGATGCTCAGGAGATGCCACAAACACTCTAGGAAGATGACTGAAAATCCTGATCCACCCCAAAGACTTGAAAACAAGGTGCCTCTGACCTTGCTGTCAGTGGTTGGGACATAGCTGACAGAGTTCCACCAGCCTGGGTGCAGCCAGCAGTGATGGCATTAGGAAGGTGTGCCCTGGTGGCCAGGAAGGCCAGCAGCATCATGGCTTGTATCAGCATCAGTGCGGCCAGCAGGACCAAGGCAGGGATTGTCCCCTTGTACTCAGCACTGGTGATGCCACACCTTGAATCCTGGGTTCAGTTTTAGGCCCCTCAGGACAAGAAGGACATTGAGGGGCTGGAGCATGTCCAGAGAAGGGGCTGGAGGGGAAGGGTCTGGAGCACAAGGCCTGTGAGGAGAGGGTGAAGGGACAGAGGGTGTTTGACGTGGAGAGAAGGAGGCTGAGAGGAGAGCACCTCACTCTCTACAACTCCCTGAAAGGAGGTTGGAGTAAGGGGGGTTTTGGTCCCTTCTCCCAAGGAACAAGTGACAAGACAAAAAAAATGGCCTCAAGTTGTGCCAAGAGAGGTTTAGGTTGGATTTTAGGAGGAACTTGTTCCCTGACAGGGCAATTTAACACTGGAACAGGTTGCCCAAGGAGGTGGTTGAATCATCATCTCTTGAGGTGTTTAAAGTCTGTGTGGATGTGGTGCTGAGGGACACGGTTTAACAGTGGACTCAGTAGAGTTATGTTATTGTTTGGACTTGATCCTAAAGGTCTTTTCCAACCTAAACAATTCTATGATTCTAAGGTGGCTTCTCTTTTATGAGACCCCATAGCCAGGCTGTGACCCATCCTCTCCTGAAGTCAGTGGGAGCTTTGCCACCAAAATGGACTTTTGGTCACGGTCAAAACTGCATCAGTACTTACGGGTGGGTTCAAAGCCTCCTGAAGTCAGTAAAAGCCTTTCCAGTGAGCTCAGCTATGGGCTCAGCAGCTGTAGTTCAAAGGGTTGAAGGTGTCTGTGGGAGAAGCCAGCACAGCTTGTAAAATACATGCCAGGTTTTTTCTTTTATTTTTCACTCCCTGCTCTTCAGGGTGTCTTAGGAAATGAAATGCAAAGAAACAACATGGGGGTAATACTCAGGCTGTAAGATCAAGCAGTCAAAGTCATAAAGAAAATGGGTTAAAAAACCTTACATTGCTTCAGAAATGTGGTCTCAGCTTCCCTGCATAATTCATGTTTTCCCCAGAGTTAAATGCAACGCATCTCTTGTCTTATTTGAATCTGTCCTCGTTCCTGTTTCCACAGCATGGTGGTCCCAGGCTACCCCTGGGGACCCAGACATGGAAAGTACTACAGTCCCCACCCCAAAGTTGGGGTCTATCTGTCTCCAACAACATTTTTCTCCTCCTGCCCTATAAGGGCTGGCCTGAAGAGCTGTCCCACTCATCACCCCCACAGATTAATTTCTGGTGGCACAAGTCTGTCCTTCAGTCACTTCACCTCAACCCAAAAAGTGAGCTTTCTCACTTTTACTCTTCTGATTCTGTCCTGCATCCCACCAGGGGGAATCCAGCAAATTGCTGCATGGGACTTAGTTGCCAGCTGGGCTTAAATGACACTGGGGGTTACACACCTGACACAAACCTCCCCCCTCTTCTCAGAAAATCTCAGCCCTAATTTAGCACAGAAACCCACACTTAATAACCCAAGGCTTTCCAAAAACATTTTTGCCTTTAACCGTTCAAGGAACCCTCCAGCTCCCTGACTCCTTTTCTGCAGAAGCCTCAGCAAGTGCCCAGGACGTGGCCCAACATGGCCATGAAGCCATCCCCTCGACAAGAACCTGGGAAGGACTTGACCTTTTCCCCCTCAGATCACACTTTTCTCCCAGGGGGGACATGTCCCAAGTCCCTCCATCATCTGTGGCTCTCCCACTGAGCCCAGCCACCAGCAGAGCCAGCCCCAGTGGCAGCAGATGCTGAGAGCAGCAGAGGGACCTGGCACAGAGGCTGTGTCACCCCCCATGGTGCTGCACAGGAAGCAGCTGGATGGATGCCTTCGGGTGGTCCCCTGCTCCAGCTGCTCTCTGCAGCCACATACCCAGAACCCACAAGCCCTGTGCAAACACAGCACATGATACTTGAGAAAGTGACATTTTAACAAAATCACACATTTCAGGTGTGTTCCCACCCAGCGTGGGCACTCCTACCAGCAGACATGAAACCCAGCACAACAGAACAGTATTTAGCTGGGATAGACCCTGGTCTCTCACCCTCCATTTTGACTCTGAAAGACAAGTATCCCATTAACACAGATTCTGAGTTTACAGCTCTCTGCCTAATGGCGTTAAGCATAAACCCAGCCTTTTCTTGACACTTACGTGGACAGGCATGGAAAGCTGAGAGCCAGGGAGTACTAAAATTGGAGCAGAGCAACTTTCCTTCCTCTCAAGCTTCCTAATTGGTGCAGCGCTACCTACAAATTGTGGACATTGGGTGGCCCATGAATTCCTCCCGGCTCCAAGGCTGGTCTGCAGCATGAGAACCTCCTCAGCCACCAGGAACCCCATCAAGGATGCTGAGGCCATCAAGGGTGCATTTCTTCCTCTCCTCTGCCTTGTTTCCACGATACCCACGCATGGCAACAGCAGCAGCTTTGTCACACTGAAAACTGTGTCACTGTTGGAAAACCTCCTCTGGCTTTCCAGCATCCAGGATGCTCAGGATCACTTTAAATCAAGGTCTTGGTGCATCCTCCAAAGCAGTTATCAGCTACCTCCTGTCAGGACATATTTGTTTGGACTCACAGCTGTTTGCTGAAGATTCAGGTTGTTGGGAAAGAGAGGTACTTTTATTCAGCTCCCACCCTGCCAGGAACAACAAAAAGGATGAATACAACTTTTTGTGTGACTAGACTCACCATTCTCAGAGCAAAGAATTTATTCCTAAGATCCAACCTAACTCTCCCTTCTTTCAGCTTGAAGCTGGTCCCCCTCATCTGTCACCCCATGGCTTTTTAAAAGTCCCTCCCCAGTTTTTCTGTAGCCCTTTCAGGTACTGGAAGGTGCTCTAAGATCTCCATAGAGCCCTCTCTTCTTCAGGCTGAAATGAAAAGGCTGCCTCTAGGAGAACGTGATGAGACCAAGCCCAGCATCTCTGTGTTCTGGCTGCTCATTCACAATCTCTCAGTGTCATTTCTGGTTCTTACCTCTTTTTTCCTACATTCCACACACTGATGCTGACCCAAGACCTACCTGAGGTTGACTCCAGTTTCCAGCTTTGTAACATGCACTGGAAGTACCACTGAGATTATTTGATTTGGACAGCCAGCCTTCCTTTCTCCATCTTGAGGTTAAAGCCAGACCAGCTTAGAACCTCTTTCTTGGAGAGACTGCTTCTTATCCAAACAGCTCCTCCTTCCCAGACAGCTCTGCAATGCACCACGTGCCCCCAGCTCCTCCCAAGCACAGCCAACACTTGGTCTCCAGCATCAGCAGATGCCGTTCCAAAACGGAGAGAAACCTGAAAGCACAGAAGAAATGTAGCACCTCTTGCCACCAACCTAACCCGACATGAAGCTGTTGGCCAGAAAACAGTCCCTGTGGCCAGGCTGAGAGCCCAGGAATTGAGAGACACTGCAGCTCCTCCACGCTGCTCATTGTACCACTTCCCATCCATTTCCTTCTAGACCGAGGCAGTCTTCTGAAACAAAAAGAGCTCTGTTAAAATATGCCTTTTCCATTAAATCAGTAGCAGTCCTTTTGGTTTATATCCCGGTCATCTGGAATGGGGCTCTTCTGGCCTTTTGAGGAGGGAGGAATTCATGCTCACAATTGACATGAAAAAAAAAGGAGTCACCCTGTGTGGAAAGGAAGGGCTGTTTCCTCCTTGCCACAGCAATGTGGCACGAGACCTTCCTGACTGTGGAAGAGAGGGCAGGTCCTGCTGTATCCTGGCCCTGCAGGCTATAGCCTGAGGAAAATGAAATTCCTTCTGTTTATCTAAGTTTTTAGGTGGTACCAGCTATTTTAGATATTTCAGGAGTTTCTCCTGTGTAGATTTCTTTCCCTGTACTCTTTATGCTATTAACCTTTAAGAGACCTTGCTGTAAAGATGAGCACATAGCACAAACGTGGGCTAGGTTTGTTTCAGTCTCTACAAGATCCTCCTGGGAGGAAGGAGAGAGCAGGGAGCATCCCCAGCTGCACATCCTGCAGGAAGGTGGGTGCTTGGGTCCCCAGGCCCATCCTGCTCCAGCAGCTCAGCACCTGACCCCCCTCCTCTGTGCCTCCACATGTGGCTGACACTCTGGAGGGCTGTGCTGCCATCCAGCATGACCTGGACAGGAGAGAGAAAAACTGATGAGGTTCAATAAGAGCAAAGTGTAGAGTCCTGCACCCAGAGAAGAAGAACCCCAAGCACCAACATAGGTTATGGGTGGACTTGCTGGAAAGCAGTTCAGAGGAGAAGGGTCTGGGGGTCCTGATAGATGGTAAATTATCTCTAGAGCCAGGAATGTGCCCTTGCTGCCAGGAAGGCCAAGAGAATCCCAGGCTGCATAAAGAAGAGTGTGGGCAGCAGGATGAGGGAGGTCATTGTCCCCCTCTGCTCTGCCCTGGTGAGGCCACAGCTGAAATACTGCATCCAGTTCTGCATCCCCAGCTCAAGAGAGTCAGGGAATTGCTGGAGGGCACCAAAGCTGCCTCAGGGATTGGAGCATCTCTCTCATGAGGAAAGGCTGTGAGAGCTGGGACTCTTGAGCTCGGAGAAGGCTGAGGGTGAACATCTCCATCTCTCTCAGCCTATCTCCACATTAGAGGTGCTCCAGCCCTTGGATCATCCTGGTGGGTTCCGCTGGACTCACACTACCAGCTGCTCCATGATCTTCCTATGTTTGGAAGCCCAGAACTGGACCCAGCACAGTGGGGGAGTCTCCCCAGAGTGGAGTAATCCCCTCCCTTGACCTGCTGGCCATGCTGCTGCTGATGCACCCCAGAATATAATTGGCTTTCTGGGCTGCAAGGATTCCCCATAGGTCATTTCAGGGCAAAAGCACCAGGTTATCACTATCACTGGCCAAAAAATATGCCAAAAATGGGGAAACAACCTGAGAGGGATAAAGACACCTTGCAGGGACAAGTGCACTCTTCCCCTGTGTCTGAACATACAATTTGCAACATACACACAACCAAGAGCCTCAGTGGCCCTAAAGGGTACCAGAGCACAAAAATGACATGCAAAAGCAGCCAAAAAATTCAGTTTTCAGCCCATTCCTGGGAACAAAACAAAGTCGAGTCTGTGGGACCCAGTGCAACATAAAATAAAGCTGCCCCTTGCAAGCCCAGCTTCACAAGTCATAAATCTGGGATGGAATTTCTCTCCCTTTTCTCCTTGGTAAGCTTTTCCTTTCTGTGGCTGTCAGATGCAATCAGAGGCCAGGCTGCCATCGTCTCAGGTAGGGATTTGCCTAGGAGGGGGAAGGACCTAATCCTTTTTTCATCACATGAAATTAAACTATAAACTATACCTTTTAATTCCTTCTAATTAAATTTCTCACTGTAAAATGGAAACATTCTTTATTAGTATTTTTTTTTCAGCAAACATGGCAGGAAGCATTTTGGAAGAGGCATGCCAGCACTGCAGGCAGGCATCTGGGGTGCTGAGGGACATTCTCTGATAGCTGAAGATCACTCCACAGCTGGGAGCTCCTGAGTCTGTCACACACTTCAGACTGGTTCACCCCCACATGGTGCCTCCAGACTCCCAAGAGTGCAAATTCATCCAAGACAGGGTCCAGCTAAGATCACAGAATCATTCTGGTTGGAAAACACCTTTAGGATCTAGTCTAACCATAACCCAACTCTACCAACCATTAACCGAACCCTACCAAGCCCAGCACTGAGCCATGTCCCTCAGCACCACAGCCACACGCTTCAATCTTCCCAGGGATGGGGACTCCACCACTGCCTGTGCCAGGGCCTGACAACCTTTCTGGGGAAGAAATTGTTCCTCATATCCAATCTAAACCTTCCCTGCCACAACTTGATGCTATTTCTTCTGTTTCTATCAGTTGTAACTCCGGAGAAGACACCAACCCCCTCCTCTCTACAACCTCTCGGGGAGTAGTGGAGAGTGAGGTGCTCTCCCCTTCAGGCTTCCTTTTCCCTGCACTGCTGAACACAGAACTAAGCCTCTCCCATTCCTACCCTGGCAAACAGTCTTTCACAACCAGCAGACTCACTGATGACCTCAGATGAAGACATCTCTGCTCAGATGGAGATCTCTGAGCCCACCCCACCACCCCCTTCCAGTCTCCTCTGCTGATGGACCCGAGCCCTCTTGACCTAGGGAAGTCCTGTTGCCCCATGGTGTCACCTGCTGTCAGGCCACTGCTTTTTGGGATCCTGCCAACAGCTTTACCTTTCTGATTGAGATTTGTTCCCCAGCCCTAACACAGTGGGGTCAGCAGCAACCTCCTGCCCTGCACAATGTCAGGCATGAAAGGAAATCCAAAGTCCTGCTTCCCAGCACTGTCAGGCTCCATTAGCATTAAAGGGGCCTGACAGTGTGAAGTTTATAAATCCCAAACCATAGCATTGGTGAAGTTTCCCTTGCTTTCCTTGCAGAATCATTAAGGCTGGAAAAGACCTCTAAGCTCATCAAGTCAACCCAACACCACCATACCAACTACACCATGTCCTGAAGTGCCACATCCACGTGTGTTTTGAACACCTCCAGGGGTAGAGACTCCCCCACTGCTGTGGGCAGCCTGTTCCAATGCCTGACCACTCTTTCAGTAAAGGAATTGTTCCTAATATCCAATGAACAACCCAGGAGCTGAAATGCAATCCTACAAGGCAGGTGAGGAGCTGTGTGCAAGAGAGAGGCAGAATGACACATGCAGACACTTCTCCAGCCATTTTAAGCCAGGCTGCTTTCCTCTCAGGCATGAGACAACAGCTGTTTATTTGCTTTTTTAGGTGCTGCATCCTCAACCTGCTTTTAATATTAAATTAAACCTTTAATATGGTTTTGTTCCATCAGACTGGAAAACAAAGCAAACACAGAGTCACAAAGACTGGAGGAAAAGCCATATGTGCTGTTAAACACTGGTTCTTGTTTAAAGTGGTATTTGGTGAAGAAAGCATAAGAAAACAGATGCATAAAGACACAAGAAGTTATCCCTAAGGTCTCCCAGGAATAAAAGCAGCACCTCCAAGTCCAGCTTTATATGAGCTTTCCACCCCAACTACAGGGGCCATCAATTCTAATGCAAGGACCAATTAATGTTCACGTCAATAGGCAGTGCCCATCAGCAGGAAGAGTCACAGAGCCATTCAGGTTGGAAAAGACCTCTTCTAGCATCATGTCCAACCATCAACCCAACACCACTATGCCAACAAAACCATGTCCTGAATGCCACAACTACACTTAGCATGAACATCTCCAGAGGTGGGAGTTTTACTGCTTCCCCTGGTGCAACTTGGAGCAAGGGGAAGAAAGAGGGTCATGAAATGGAGTACCTGAGAGAAAGGAGAAGTCATTATTTAAATCCTACAGTAGACCTGCAAATACTTTATGTTCCTGAAGAGCAGCTGGAACACAGTCACTGACCTCTTACTGCTTTCCTGCCAGCCCCATGCTCCAGCAGCACCACACTGGCCCTGTCTGTGGGTGCAGAAGGGGTGTGGGAGAGGCACTGAGGGGATGGCAAAGGCTGGGGGACTGGTAACAAATCTTTCTGTGCACTGGAAGGGTGGTGACAGACACACACAAGTGGCTCAGGGGGACAAACCCCCATCTAAGCAGGGGCCTGAGCAATCAGACCAAGCCCCACATTTTTCCATGCAAATATTTAAAGGGAGAAGGGAAGAAGCATTCAAACCTCTCGGAAGTTATATATCAACCATGCAGGCTTTCACCATTAGTTCTGGGCTTTGGGGAGCCTGATGAATATGCTGAACCTCTTTTCCTGTGTCTGATGAGACTCAGGGTGCAGCGGATAAGCTCCCCTGGGTAAAAAGCAATGTGTGGTAGGAAAAGTTTGGCAATGCAGAGTTGGGTCACTGCAGGTGTCCTGACTTTCTGGACTCTACCTACAATACTGTTTCACCATTTAAGTTCATGTATTGAAATAAAAAAATAAATTTAAAAAAATTGAAGTGACAATTCAAAAGCAAAGACCATAGTGTCATACACTAAGAACAGATTATGTCTCCTGTTTCTTCACAAATCCCTTGCTTCTCCTCCACCCCCAATTAAAACCCCATGTAGCAAAGCACCCTGCCCTTTACATGTCTGTATTTAACATACTAAATGCTCATGCTATTTAGTGATGATCCAATTGGTTGGATTTTTGAGGTCCAGATACCAGAAAAAGCAACGAAGAAAACAGACAAACAAACAAACAAAACCTCCAAATATTTGCCAATCAAAGAAGGAATAAAAGAGGACACCTGCACTTCATATCAATCCAAACAATGTGGGAGGAGACGATGTGCTCACATATCAGTAAAATCTTGAGAAAAAAGCCTTGCAGGGGACTAAAGCCTCTGTGCTCAGTGCAGGGGTCGTGGTGTCTATGCTATTATCCTTTGCAGATTCAGGAATAAGTAAAGCTGGCCTCTAATATGCAGTACACTCAGGAGGTCATTGCAAAAACAGCACAGGCATCTGCAGTTAACTAAAAGAATCAGTGGAATTACTCATGTACAAAAAGTTACAGGAACACGCATTTGGGAGGAAACAGGTACTTAAATTAATCCTTTCCAAATGAACACATGCAATAAAAATGGAATTAACACCTGTGCAGATAAAATACTTCTGCTCCCTTACATGGTGAGGCTTGTATGGAGTTTTCAGTTGTTCCTAATAAGGTTCCTGATGGCTCTGAAAATGTGACATCATCTCTGTCAGGGCTCAATGAACTGCAAGTTACACAAGGCTTTACTTCTTGAGCTTGTGGCATTGTTTTGTAGATGATCTTCCCTGTTAATACCAAAAAAGATTTAGGAACCTTCTGACCTGCAGAAGTTTAGAACAGGTTTTTTTTTTAAGGGAGGAAAAGAAGTATCTAATAATAATTTTTCATGGCAGGGTGTTCAAAAGTAATTTTGGTGGAAATGGGAAGGAGTTGCAGAGAGAACTGGCTCAGAAATCGTGCTCAACAGGCAAGGGAGGGAAAGAGGGCTGTGAAGACCTGGTCAGTGAGTAACAGCCACTCACATCTAAACAAACAAATTCTTTTAATGGCTTTGCAACTTGAGCATTCAAATTAATTTCATTTTATCCTGGGTAATATCAACATCTAAAGATCAACGCAATAATGGGATTTTATATAATTTTTACATTTCTTGTCCCTAACCATTTTACAGCTAAACAAGGCATATCTCAATCTTCTCTGCTATTTTTGTTTTTATTTGGTAGAAATGTCAGTCTGTCCCAAGTCTTTTTACCCCTCTTCTTCACCTTCTTGAAGACACATTTCTGTTAAGGACCATCCTCTGGATTTTGTCTTCATTCTTTAAAATACTAGCTTTTACAGCACAGTTCTTGTCTTGCTGGTCTTTAATCAACTGTTCCAGTTCAGCCAGTTCAGCTTTTAATGGTTCTACAGCACTGTCTGTGATGCTGAAACAGAAAAAAAGAACAATGTTATTGCACATATTGTGCTGCTTCTTCAGGCTACTTAAGCCTCCAAGAAAGGACATTCAATACCTGAAAGTTCTCAAAGAATTTAAGTTGCCCCCACCCTCCCTGAAACAAAGTTTAGGATAAGAAGCACAAAGCAAACAAGGGCAGAGAAGAACATTGTTCAAGAGAGACCACTCACAATTCAACAGTAAGCAATCATTTCTTGGCTAGTGCTTGCTAAAATCCTGCCAAAAACTTCACTGCTAAAAACTCTGCAGGTACTACACCCTACTCCATACATACATCAGGCATGTATTTCATTTTATGCAGACAAAAGCTGGAATATAACATTAGGACCAGAGAAGCTGCAGATGCCCCATCCCTGGAAGTGTTCAAGGCCAGGCTGGATGGGGCTTGGAGCAACCTGGTCTGGTGGGAAGTGTCCCTGCCTGTGGCAGGGGGGTGGGAACAGGATGATCTTTAAGGTCCTTTCCAATCCAAAGCAGTCTGGAATTCTAAGCAGCCCCCAGGTCCTACTGTGACACACATGGTGGTAACAGCTACTTGGTTCACCAAGCAGTTCCTCCATTGCTCCTTGTATATTTTTAAGAAGAAACTAATCAAGGTCTCTCACATCACACAAGCATTTGCATCTCTGCTGTCACCTACATCATGTGAAACTGAGCTGCAAACACCTTCAAAAGTCAGTTTAGACTGCAAAAACAAGAAGTCCCCAACACACCAAAATGGCTGATGGCAAATACGCTTTGAAATGTTGAGCAAAATTCTCCTCTCTCCTAAAGCCTGTCCCAAGAGATAAATCAAACTTTCCCTGCCCACACTCACCTTTGCTCTTTCTGCAGAGTTTCTGCATGCTGTCTGTTTTCCTGCCTCCACATCTGCAGCTCATTCTTCGTGGCATCCATGTCCTCCTGGATGTAATCCATGATCCTGCCAAGTGAAAGGGCGCTCCGGCACAGGGTCTGAATAGAGACCTGAAACTTCTCAATTTCTTTGGCTACCAAGTCTCTCTCTTTTTTCCTGTCTGCTTCCAAAACCAAAGGCTTCTCCTAACAGAAGAGATGAGTAAGAAAACAACCATCAAAACTAGGAAAAATGTTTGTTGCCCACAAGGTATTGAATAAAGAATGTTCTGGAGACTGCTGACTGCAAAGCACCTGGAGAAATGTTTATGGCAGGCTGCAAGGAAAGAGAAAAAAAGCAGCATCTAGAAAGAGATGAGCAGAAAGCTACAGACTACTACAAAGCCTTGCAATAGCTTCAGCAATGTTGAATTGATTTTCAGACCACAAGTGCACAAAAGTAAAATTAACATTTGATGCCATAAGTGATTGTGCTGATGTTCTCATTTTCAACGTGATCTTTCCTGAAGCTGTGGGTGTAGGAGGGGGAAAACTCCTTCAGATTCATTGTGATGTAAATCACATAAAACCACAGACTAGTTTGGGTTGGAAGGGACCTCAAACATCATCTAGTTCCAAACTCCACTGCCATGGGCAAAGACACCTCCCACCAGACCAGATTTCTCCAACATCCATCCAACCTGGCCTTCAACACTTCCATGGATGGGGCAGCCACAGCTTCTCTGGGCAACCTGGGCCAGTGTCTCACCACCTCCACAGCAAAGAATTTCTTCCTAATATCCAATCCAAATCTCTCCTCTTTCAGCTTAAAAGTGTTTCCCCTCATCCTGTCACTCCATGCCCTTATCAAAAGTCCCTCCCCAGCTTTAAAGTCTAAGCTCTCATCTTCTCTATGCTGAACAACTCTCTCAGCCTGTCTCCATAGCAGAGGTGCTACAGCCTCTTAGGCTTATGGGTCCTTTTTGTGACCTCCTCTGGACTCACTCCAATAGCTCCATAACTCACTTATGTTGGGGACTCCAGCAGATTCCTGCACCATCTCTGGGGAAAGGCCAAACTATCACTATTCACCTCCAGAACCCTGCATCAGGACTTAGTGGATTGGAATTTACTCAATCCCGCTGAAAGTAACAGCGTAGGTTGACACTGAAAACCAGGAAATATTAAATTCTGGAAGATGATTATGAGTTCTGAAAGACAGCAATTTGCAGAAGCAGCCCTGCTCATGATGTTATAGGCTACTGTACCATAAATGTTCACTGGACCTGCCTGTCCCAGTGGTGTGCTGCTACATGGGAGGGAGCTATAGCAGGAGCTGAAGGACAAAACCACTTTCTAGTTCTTTCAATCAGCCCTTCAGGACTCTCTCTCCATTGCCTGCATGTGGATTTCCAGCTCCTAACTCTGGTCCTAACATCAGCACTTCCTGCTACACAGCTAAAACTGACAGCAATTATTCCATGCTTACTTATTGTACATATTGTATTTATGTTGATGGTCATTGTAAAACCATACAGGCTGCAGGAGCCTCCAGAAACCACTCAAAAATGCTTTAGCTCTTGTGCACACATCCCTCACGTGCAGTCAGTAGCACCTCTGTGTTCCATCTTCTGCAGCCTCCCAGCACACTGCAAGGTAAATCCAAGGAAAGCGTTTGCTAAAGCGATGAAGTTCCGAAGAGCAACAGGAAGCCACTAAAAGCACAGAGTGATGCCACCTTACTGACACACTGTAATCATCAGATTCCAATAAAGCTTCCCCTGAAAACAAGCACCAGGGAAGGAAAATCTACTGGTTTTTTTCTCTCCCATCAAGAAAAACAATCACTTTTTTTTTTTTCTTTCTTTCTTTCCAAGAGCCCTACAGGTCAAATTCCCAAACCAAGTTTCATTCCTTAAGACAGATAAAGCTTTAGGTAAAGTTTATTTCAAATCATTTTGGCCATTTAATGTGTGATGGAAAGCTAGAAAGGTCTTTCTCTCCCACCCCAATGGCAGGTCTACCAATTTCTAAGCACAGTTCCTCGGAGCTACAAGCACACACAGAGGTGCCAGTGTGCTTTTCTCTCCTGCTGGGACACCAAAGCTGTCCTGCTGTCCCCTCCTGCCCTCTGCCCAACTGGCCTGGCTTCCTGTGCAAGCAATGGGTGTTTGTTCAGCTGCCTTTGGAGGCAGCAGGAACTACTGCCAAACACATTTCAGCAGCCCTTGGCTTACTGATGAACACATATATATATTTTTCATATATATATTAGAAAAACACTTCGAAAAATTTGAAGGCTGAGATTTACTTAAGTCCAATGCTTGTGTCTTACCACACATGTGGTGCATGAAAACTGGGGGATTTCTGAGCTTACTGCAATTTTATAATGTTGAAGTTGTTTAATTATGAACTGGGATGAAGTGACAAATGCTGCTGAACTTGTGACCTTTGCTTCTGAAGTCAATTCATGAGTGCTGGCTAAACTGTTAAAAACAGCACTCATCTTAATTCCTTCTCACTCGACCCATACCTCTCTCTCAGAAGCAGGTGTTTCATTATACTACATTACATAAAACACATTATTTAGATATATTCTGGAGCCATCCATGTGTTTGGTATCCTTCACACAAAGATGAAAGCACTGCTTCTTGACCCATTTCATCCCCCAAGAGCAGGTAACAGCTTTTAAGGGTCAAACAGATCTTCTTTCCTGGGTCTTCTCCTTGGACACCCTCTGAGCACAATGGCCAACAGTGTTCCCCCATCAGTATCATCCAGCTTCTCACAGAATTGGTTTCATTGAAAAACACCTTTAAGACCATCAAGTCCAACCATTAATTAATGCAGCACTGCCAAGGCCACCGCTAACCCATGTCCCTCAGCACCACAACTACACATTTGCAACCCCTCCAGGGATGGTGACACCACCACTGCCCTGGGCAGCCTGTGCCAGGGCCTGGAGAGGAGAGCTTTTGTCTGAGTGCTCCCAAAGGCACAGATCAGAGGACACTGCCATCATACCAGCCACTTCCTAGGGCTCACACATCTGAGGTTGATGATGAGCTTTTCTCTTAAAAACAACTTTTTTTTTGGCCCCACCCCTGCCTTGCAGCAGCTAGTGAAGATGTATGAACAGATCTGCATTTTCACAGCATTTGAAAATCTTTGGTCTCTATTCTACCTTATTTTTCCTAGTCCTTGCTACTGCCTGTGCTCAACCAAGGCCATAGGAAAGGTTTATATGTTTTCTACATGTAATTGGGAGGAGGCCAATACAGACAATCCCCTTTTATTCAGCAGCAGAGCTGTATCAGATGCAACAGCTTTTGCCTTACTTTTCCTCTCCTCCAAAGCACACCAAACCCCTACCACTTTCCTTCCCTCCATCCATTATAAGAAGCCACAGCCAAGAGAGAATGTATTTGTTTCAAATACAGCTTTCCCAGAAGCAATAAGACTCAGTCAGTCCATTATCTGAGGATATAGTTGTGTGACTGAAAACCCAAAGAATGCTTCATTTTAGTTTTTTCAAATCCCAAGTTCAATGTTTTATATTCTTGTAATGCCAATATGACCTCCCTTGATACCTGGGCAGTCCAAGCAGCCATATTTCTTACCACCAGGAAGTATGGTATGAAAATAAAATAGTAGGAGAGAAGTGAAAATCCCACAATTCAGTAAGCATTCAAACCAGAATTGCATACTTTAAAACACAGATTCAGCTAACAATTTGAAATATCCCATGCTAAAATACACAGCTGCTTGAAAAGCTCAAGTGGAAATAAACCACTGTGGAATATTTTCTGTGAATCAAGAAGACACACCAATGAATATAAGTATTAAAAAATAATTTTAGTGCCCCTGCAAGTCCAGCTTACTCTGCGTAGTTCTGTTGTTCAAAACTCACATAACAAAGACAAAATATTATCCCATCCAAAGTATTTTTAAGTACTGAAACGTGCTCCCACTAAAAATCTATTAAACACCATTCAGACTTCAACAGGTACATCATTAGGCTTGATAAACCCTCCCACATCTTTGAAACGTACTATATCACACCAAAGTGCTGTAAGAAGATGCAATTTTTTTTTCAGTCTGTGTCTCTAAAAGAGAAGTACTTGCGCACTTAAATTTCAAGCTGCCAAAAAAATTTTCCCAACACCTGACATGTTGTCCTTCCTCACACAAGAAAAAAACAAAACACAATGACCCTTTCTTTGCTTTCATTAGCACTTGTACTACCAAGATGCTATGTTACAGGTCCTGAAGTCTACAGAAAGCACTCAAACTTTGCCAGCTATTCCTGATTGTAAGGGATTAAGGGGAGAAGCAGCCATACCACCGTGACTGCTCTCAGGTTCACAGTTCCCCTCATGGGTTAAAGTCTACGTGGCACACTCTTTTCAATCACAAAGAATTATGGCAGATGGTTTATTAAAAGGGGCGATGTGGGTGGTAAGAGTCCTGAATGCCACCTTTGCTCACTTTGCACAAACACATAACAGGATATATTCAGTTTTGAGAAAAATGTCAGAATCAGAATTGTTCCAGTCTATTTAATTACACCATACACCTCAATGAACTCTCCTTTCATAAAAGACCAAGAATCAATAAATTATCCCCATATAAAAGACTGTATCACTTCTGTAGGCCCAACAGACTTCCTTTCCTGCATGTTTTTTCACAAGGCACCAAGATAAATGTTTATTTTGGATTCCTGGGAAAAAGTCTGCCTTTCCCATTACCTCAAGGTGAACAGACCACAGCGTGGACTCGGATGCAGGGACCTGAGAAATTAAAAAGCAGATTTTTTTCTTTTTCACCAATAAAGGGGAAATTATCAACAGGGCTTCAGAAACCACCAGAATTTGTTTGTGTTTCATTTACTCTCACTAAAGCAATGAGTATAAATATTGCAGAATGCACAGCTCCATCAAATGGATCATTCACAGGACATCCATTTCCCATAGCAGGGCTGCTGAGGACTATTTGAAATGCCTGACATCTACTAAGCTGAAGAGGTGACAAAACAGATTCCCCCCCCCCAGGAGCATACTGTTTGAAAAGTTTATTTCTAGAAGGAATATTTGCTTTCTTTTACATATAGAGCTTCTCATGTGCTTCCATTTTTTAAAAACAGTTTTAAAATATGGATCAAATTAGAACAAACATCCATCAAGCACTTAATAGTTTCTACAGCCCCTTTAGCTATTGTATTATGGCCCATCATGAAAACAGACACAAGTAATCAGAGTTTTATGGAGCTACACCATTTCTCCCCTACCTATTTCTATAGGACAGGACAGAAATTTCATTTTGGACAAGGAATTTTGATACATGCAATACAAAAACAACAAAGTGGGTTCTTTTTTTATTGAACTAAATATTTTTTGACCATAAAGGGTATTTTCTTTTCCTGGCTTTTACAGAGTCTGCATTTTAAGTGGATAGTAACTATCCACCAGGGATCACCAGAAGAAACTCTTCCCCAGAAACACAGGGAAAACAGTAAATGTTAAATCATTTCAAATGAACAGGATGCTTTTTCTGCTTATGCTAGGTACTGAGTTCAGTAACAGGCCAAGGAATCTGAGACACAATGTTCTTTACCATTACATTTACCAGAGACAGTCTGACCTGCTTTGGAGCTGGAAGGCACCAAGAAAAAAATTAAAAGGATAGTGCTATATAGAGGGATTTTTTTTTTTTTTTTTTTTTTTTTTTTTTTTGGGGGGGGGGTAATAGGGGGGTGGTGCTGGTTTTCCTTCTCCCCCCACTTCACTTTTGATACCTCTAAAAAGAGCTGGACTTTTCAGACATGGAAAAACACCCCAGCTCACTCCCAGTGCCAGGCTGTCTCACTTCACACCCAGTTTGTGCTGGGGAAAAGTCAGCTCCTAAAGCCTTGCACATTTGGTGCAGCATTCAGCACCCTGAGCAGAACCCTCTGAGTACATACCTGCCAAGAGACAATTCTATCAGTAATTAATGAGAGCAGGTAGTATTAATCCAGTCAGAATGGACTGGCTGGGTGCCAGGCTTTCCTTTTCTGCTCACACTGCTGAAACTGTGTCCACAACCTCCTTGTCTTGAACTAGCAACCTCTTCCCTGCTCAAAAAGAACTTGCAGGAAACCTGTTCCTTGTGTTACCTAACTGCATTCACACCAGTCTGTGCCCCAGATAAACTTCTTGACATACAGGAAAGTCACCTGTACTGTGTTCTACAACACCCTGCTGCCACACAGCTGATGCACTGCCTGCTCTACAAGGGATGGAAATCACAGCTGTCTCACTGCATTTTTATATATCCTTTCAGTTTAACACATCCACCTGCTGCCTCATGTTGCATTTATACTGTACCCACAGGAGAGAACATTTTGTGTTTTGGGGTGCAAAGGCTGCAGCCAAGGAGCCATGACACCAGGAATATTACAGGAGTGACAAAAATCTTGTTCCTGTGTTCACACTGTGTAGCTGTGAACTACTTGAGGATCACGGGGGGTTTTCCTCTGAGTTTTGGCAGCAGTGGAACAAGGACACTCACGGATACTCTCATTCAATTTAGGCTTCTGTGGTACTTCTCCACAACCAGTTCTTTTTTTTTTTTTTTTCAGGGATTGTGTGCTTGCACCAAAGATGTCTCACTGCACCTTTATTCAGATCCCTGCATTAATGTCACATCATCACGAACAGAGCTGTCACCAAAGATTAAAGCCCTCGGGCAGGTAACTCCTCTTAAATTTTCCTCTCACCATTTCTCATGACATATTAAGCTGGCAGGATGCTGAGAAGCTGTGGTCTGAAGCAGGGAGTCTCCTCTAAACACCTCAGTGATGGGACACACTAATACATCTGCTTAACGTGACACGTTGCTAATTGCACTGACTGGAGGGGACACCCGGTGTCCTGCAGCTGATGGATTAACACAAAAATCAGTGACCTGAAGAACTTTAAACAAACAGAATCAGAAGTGATTGTATTTGTTCTAAGCTTAGAAGCACATGCTTCATTTATCACATCTGTAATTAAGGTTAATATTATCCAGGTGCTAAGCTCTTTAATATCACTTGTTCCTTGTAGAAACCTCAAAGCTGCTGCTTTTTTGAAGCTTGCAAACTGTATTTGGTAGTGCAAAGATGGGAATTCTGTGATCCTGCTTGCTTAAACTATTTAATAACCTGCCTACATTTTCCACACATCAAATAAATGAAGTGGAATACAAAATGTAACATCTGTTTCCTTCTCTGTTTAACATTAGAGGGTTGGATTCTAAACAAATATATCTAGGAAGTCTTTTTAGGAATTTGTTAGGTTGAACACAGCTAATCAAGGCAGCAAAAATCTTGTGTATTTCCAGAATGACCTCTGTCTTTGACCTGAAAATTGTGTATATTATTTTAAATTTCTGCACATGCAAAACCTAGATGATCGAAGTCCCAGCCTTCTTTCCTTTTCTATTCTTTTTCTTTATTAGAACTCCTTAAAAAGCAAATGCATGTTTGGGAAATGCAGGGCATAAAGGGTTTCAGAGGAATGATTTTAGCACAAATAAATGGTCCTTGGCAGTCAGCAGTTAGAATAAAGGTGTGAAAAATTCCCAGTGTTACATTTGGATTAATTTACCATCTTTGCCTAATTCCTAATTGATTAATCCATGATAAATCAGGTAGATCCATTGGTCATTTTTTTGCAGAACACTGGACTTAAAAAAGTATTAGCCAAAAGTTCCAGCTCTCAGACTACACACATAATTTTTTCTCCCCTCATTTTCCCAACTGGCAGAAGAACAAGGCAGTAAAGACTAATGGCTATAACTGGGAAAATGTTTCATTTCTTTTGCATGTACTACATAGTTTTACAAAATGAGGGAAGATGAACATTCTTACTGACAGACAAAAGGACAATCTTAATTTCACCAGATGTCATTGTCAGAGCAAGTATTCTTTCAAATTTTCATGGGACTTTTGGTTACCTTACCCCAGAATACAGAAGTACAGTGACATTTTGCTCTCTGATGCATAGTATGTTTTGGAATCCAGTTGCAAAGCAATGTAGAAGATATTTCTTCTGGAGAGTTTGATGGAAAAGAAATTAAAGAGCTGACAGTCTGGGAGAAATAGTCAAATCCCAGACTGATGCTGCTTCCCAGCAGACTCCAGAGCTAGACCTGGCACAAACCCCCAGCCAATGGAACACATCACACTGGCCAGAGCTCACTGACCCACTCATGCTATCCCATCAAGACAACAGGACATGGTTCCACTTCCCTGCCCAGACCACTTGGCAGGAATAAACCTCTTGAAACTCATCCTGCTTTTTAATTACTTTTGCTGCCTTTCTCCAAAGAGATTCCAGTGCTGGTCTGCAGTCTTGGAAGAATAAATCTTGCCACTGCCTTCTTCGTGGTGCAAGGAACATCATTTTGAGATGATGATTGGGCTACATGAGCTACATGAGCACCCCAGCCCCCACATGCTACCCCCTGTGTATCTGGTCCCTAAAATATTCCCAGAGGCAACACCACATTGGAAATGTGTTTTTTACTTTTACTGTCTCCTTCATCACAGTCTCTATCCTCTAAAATAAATTCCCAGGGCTTAGTAATGCCTCCAGTTCATGTTTTCTGAACTACATCTGTCAAGTCCTGATTGAACTCTGAACATTTTTAATCATATTAGCCACAGATATTTTTTTTTCCTCTGCATTCAGGAAAACTACACATCTCCTCTCTGGATCTCAGTGAATGCAACAACATAATCTGAAAAGCAGTAGTGACAAAGAAAGCTACTGCAGTAGCAGCCAGCTGCTTGGCTGTGAGATCAGATGATATTCCAGGAACTTAGCATTGTGTGCAGGTTTTCATATAATGAACTAGGAAGTCAGCATGTTTTTTTTTTCCAGAATTAGTTGCCTATTATCAGCACTGCTAACATAGATCAGTGCTCCAAAGGATGCAACAAAAGATAAACAAGGACTGAATGAATGTTTTAGAAACTGAAAACAGGCAATGGGACTAAATGGTAATTGTAGAAGGACACAGTTGTCCACGTGCATTTAAAAAACATCCAAGGAGTTGAAAGGGAATCAGTTAATTAGTTATTCTTATTCAGAAAAAAAAAAAAAAAAAAAAAGAGTAATTTAGCACAAACACCAAAGGAAGCTTCCTGAGCATGAAATGCAGGCAGTTTTGTAAACCCTCCCCATTGTCCCTTTCTATGTCCAGTGCCACAAGACCAACCAGTGGAGCCTACAGCACAATTCTGTCCCAGCAGAAGACATTAAATGAACAACTACCAAAATTTAGTCTCTAGCCTATTATTCAACAGCACCATCTAGTTATAAAACCAGGAATAGGAACAGCTACATCTCACGTTCTTGCAAGTGCCAGCTCAACACACACTCCTGTAATAAGCTTTAGAGCTACTGTGTAAACAGAGCACCATCAACTTCTAGCTCTTCGTTTCTCCTAACAGTTTATATAACTTGCTCAGGCAGGAAGATTTTCACACCAGACATAAGAAAAATAGACAACCATGTTTCAGTAATCAGTATGCAGACACTAAAAGCTGCACATTTATAATAAATGGTACTTGATTCAGCAGGTGGGATAAAGTTTTAACTATTCCTAACCATTTATGAGCATGAAACTAAAGGTGTTTCAATTATTTTAAGGAGGATTAATTTTCCTCATGAACTTCAGCCCTTGCAGTCCATGATAGGAATATTCTCCCAGGCAAGTATGCCTGGATCTCAAACAGTCCCAAACTTCAGAGAGGAAGACACTCCCACCAAACCAGGTTGATCCAAGCCCCATCCAACCTGGTCCTGAACACATCCAGGGATGGAGCAGCCACAGTTTCTCTGGAGGACCTGGGCCAGTGTCTCACCACCCTCACAATAAGGAATTTCTTCCTAAATGAAGAAATGGGTGGCTCGTGTGACAGCACAGACCATTAGCACTGGACACAAAAGCAAATGGGAGTACCTCTGCCTAAGAGCAAAGAATTGCCAACTTTAGCCTCCCAAATTTCCAATACTAAAAGTTAGCACTGTGTCACTTCTGCTGCAGATTATAGAGATGATTATAAGGTCATACGGGTTCTAGATAAGACCAGGTTTCTAAAACATTCTATTGTATACCATGGTTTTAGGCCTCTTTTAGACACATTTTTTTCTGCTATCCACTTTGCTCAAAACCTATCACAATGTCATTACCCATTGCCAAATTACTATACTTCACACAGCCAAAACATGCAGTCCAGTGGTCAAGGCTTTGAAAATCACTGCTAACTTCAGACAGCTCTTTGAAAGAGCTTGAGACTCCTGAGGTCTGAGATGCAGCATCTTAAAACAGTAAGACAAACTATGGATCACTCCTGGAAAAGAATATAGGTGATAAAATATAGGTAATAAAACCCCACAACACTAAATTAACATTTTTTTAAAATGAGAGAATGTCACTAAAACTGAAAATTTCAGAGTTCATGAGAAGCACTTGCCTGTCCAAAATATTCTGTGCTTGTGTTTTCACAAGAGCATTCCACAGTGCATTCCTCACTGCCTCCTCATGAGCACATCAAACTAGCTCAGTGATTTAGAAACTTTTGCAAGGCCAAACAGATCAGAAAAGTCCATCTAAATGCTCTGCTTTTTGCTGCTTCTCCTAAAATGAGCTTTGCAAGCCTGACAAAGCAAGTGCTCTCCAGTTGTAACAGGAAGACACTGGAACCACAGTGGTTCAAATATTTGCTTTTGGTTTGTAGACTGCTAGACCCAAAACCAAAAAAAAACCCAGCCAAACAAACAAAACCAACCAATTGAACAAAAAAAACCAAACCTACAAACCTACACAAAACAGCAATACCCCCACACCAACTTTTCCTTTCCTTACTACTGGTTGTGGAAAAAATTGAATTAAATAAATTCTTAGATTTTTCACTTTTTTTTTAAAGACACTGATAATGATTGTTGGGCAATAGGATCCTGTTCTTCAGCTGAGGTAAGGGTGAAATCAACAGGCTTTGTTCTGATAAATGAAAGAACAGCTTTAAGAAGGCTCCCTGAAAGTTTGTACTGAAATACTGAAAACGAGCACAGACCACAAAAATTAAAGTTGAGAAAGAGAGCACTGCAGAGAAGGTAACAGTGTCTGGCAGACAAATGGAGAAGAAAAGCAACATCAAGGAGGAAATCTTGATCACAAATGGAAAAAACACAACTAAGGCAGAGAAAAAGGTCATGATTACAGTATTTAATATTCACAGCTTTTTTTAATATTTCACAGCATCTTACCCTGTCTGTTAGCTTGGATGATTTCTTTGATGCTTCATAATCTTTTTTTGTTTCTAGGAGTCGTTTTACAAGCCCACCTGTTGAAAAATAAGTACACTTCTCAGCACTAAACAAGGCTGTATTTGATAAATAATCTTTGTTTTTCTTACAAAGGTTGCAAGCTCCTATCCTCAAGAAGTGTTCTGATGCTTTATTTACTTTTTAAGTGTTCTGCATTTAGTTCAAGCCCCTGATTTTATTTTATATATATATATACATACACATATACATGAAAGCAAACATACCATGCTTTTCATCCTCAACCAGCTCCACTTCTGGCTCCTACACATGCATGAAGAGAGTATTAGTTACTATAAGTTGATATTTCTACAACATACAGCTATTTAAAAATATTCAGCTAGAAGCTACTTAAACAAGTAAGTTACAAAGTGTTGGAAAAGGTTCTAAAATTTGCTAAATTTACAGACCATTTCCATCTCTGGCATTTCTGGCAGCAGCACTGCTGACTCCACCACAAACTCATCATCCTCATCAACAGAAACATGCTGGTCTACAATCACATTTGAGACTGTTTTGCCACTGCCACTCCTGAAAGAGATGCAACCAAATGAAGACACTTTTGAGCATGGAATATTCACTGCATGTATACAGATATATGCTTCTGGTAGTTTAATGTACCAGGATTATCTACTTCAGACTTAACAAAGGCCAAAAAAAAAAAAAAAATCTTATTTTTGAACTTCCATATTTGAACATCAACCCTAACTTTTAAATACTGCACTGGATTTGCAGAAACATTCAAACAAATAAAGCAGGCTTGAAGGCCCTTCATGTGAGTTGGGGCAATCACAAGCACAAATACATGCTGGGTGGTGAATGGATTGAAAACAGCCCTAAGAAAAAGGAAATGTAAGGTTGGAAGGGACCTCAAGGATCACCTGGTCAAACTCTTCTAATATTACTATTTGTATGATATGTTCCATCAAGCTGAGACTTAAAACTTTCTGAGGTGGGGGAATCCACCACTTCCCCTGGGAAGCCATTTCAAAGTGTGTCTGTCCTCAGGGTGAAAAAATTTCCTCTTGTATTCAAATGGAATCTCCCCAGGAGCAACTTGTGCCCATTGCCTCTTTTCTTACCATGTATCCCCAATGTTTTTCACTTGTGTCCCCAGAGCTTTATAGTCTACCTTCATCTTACTCAAATTCCTGCTCCCAGCATCATTCAAGCCCACATGAATGAGTAACAACAGGTAGTAGTCAGTGGTCTTCACAAGTCGTGGCACCCTTACAGCAATGTCATGGATTTTTGCACCTGGGAGGCAGCAAACTTCATGGGATTCTTTGTTAGGTCAGCAGGTGTGTGCCTCAGTGCCCTTTAACAGAGAGTACCCTACTACAAGCACTGGTCATTTCTTTTTGTGATATCCTCTGTGTCTTTTTGGTGGAGCTTCACTACATTGTACATGTTCATGACTACCAAGAGACCTTAAAGCATCCCAAATGTTGTTGGTACTGATGTTTGGGGGTGGGGGATGGCATTTGGTCTTCCTTTGGTGGGTAACCAGGCTCCAAGTCAGTGGTGCCTGATAAGGCATTATGATTTTGCACCCACCTATCTATATCCACCTCAGCTCCTCTAGTGCTGCACAGCTTTTCTGTTTCTTGTAGTTCAGCCACCTAGCACAAAATGCCCTGGTGACAGGAGGGTAGGGGAACCTCTGTTTCCTGTGGAGTCTCCAACTCCTTCCATTGCCTCAGGGTTGTTAGGGACTCAGGGGTGTTGGTTGAAGAAAAGGTCAGCAGGAGCCAGCAACATGCACCAGCAACCCAGAAACCAACAGTGTCCTGGGCTACCTTACCAGCAGTGTGACCAGCAGAAAAAGAGAGGGGATTCTGCCCCTCTACTCTGCTCTGATGAGACCCTACCTGGAGTGTGTCCAGTTCTGGAGCCCCCAACACATGACACAGAGCTTGTTAGGGTGAGTCCAGAGGAGGCCACAAAGAGGGCTGAAGCACCTCTGCTATGGAGGCAGGCTGAGAGAGATTGGGGTTGTTCAGCTTGGAGAAGGTAATGAGGAGGGAGACCTTAGAGCATCTTCCAGTACCTGACGGGGCTATAGGAAAGCTGGGGAGAGACTTCTGACAAGGGCATGGAGTGACTGGATGAGGAAGAATGATTTAAAACTGAAAGAGGGGAGATTTAGATGAGGTATTAGGAAGTAATTCTTTTCTGTGAGGATGGTGAGACACTGGCCCAGGTTGCCCAGAGAAGCTATGGCTGCCCTCTTCCTGGAAGTGTTAAAGGATAGGTTGGATGGGGGTTGGAGCAACCTGGTCTAGTGGGAGGTGTCTTTTTTCCATGGCAGGGGGGTTGGAACTGGATGATCTTCAAGGTCCCTTCCAAACCAAACCAATCTGGGATTCTCTGACTCTGAATTTCCAGTCTGATCTCCCCTAAAGCTGTTGAGCAGCAAGTGAGGCAGGGAAGATCTGAGAAAACTGTGGCATAAGTGCTAGAAACATCTGCTTTGCACCTCCCACATTCCTTACCTTTCTGGAAGTAAGACCTCTGCACTTTCCTGACGTTTTACTCGGGGAGGTGCTGGTCTCGCACTGCTAGGACGGGGAATCCGTCTGCAATATAAAAGAGGCTTTTTCATTTATAATCTAGAAGGAAGCTTCACATGTGCTCCAAAGGAAGAGGCATGTACACACACATGTGCTGAGTAAATTAGCTGATGCATAAAACCACTAAAACCACTCACAGTATACAACCCAGTATCACAATACTTGCTATCTTATCGGGAGCCTAGGAAAATCTAGAAAATGTGTCCTGAATCAAAAAATTTGAATTCCATATAGAACCACCTCATTTTTTCTCACTAAAAAAGAACCTGCATCCAGCACAGTTATGTACCATTAACCAAAAATTTAGCATTAACATTACATGCTGCCATGTAAACAGAAAAAAAAAAAAAAAAGTATTTTCACAAGTGATAGAATTACACAAGCCTTTGCTGGGCAAAGGAAGAATAATTTGGGATTTAAAAGGCAAGTTCATCTTACCCATAACACCACACTTACGGAAGTCGTGTATATAACACAATGTTCTTCTCATTAGACTCTCCACACATCCCTCATATTTTAATAACATTACATCAAACACTTTACGGATTAAGAAAATAAGTCCAAAATACTTCACAAAGTTAAGGTTTTCTTTATAGAAGGAAATGAAAGTGAATAAAGGGAACCATATGTGGGATAACATTTATTATTTGGTAGCACTAGCAGAAATGTGCTGCTCCAAATTTCCTTGCTGTTTTCAAACAGATTGCATTTTTTCCAGATACATTATAGCTTGAGTCAAAGAGAATTAAGGACAGAGAATTAATGAACTAACCTTTGGATGGGCTGAGGTGGAACATCATTAGGTACTTCCCCATCTTCATATACTGCAGGCTTTTCAGGAGCCACATTTTCTGCTTCTCCTTCTATTAAATGAAAGAAAAAACAAAACCATACAATTGTGGCTTAGCTGGCAAGACAAGTTTGACTTTTCTCAGGACAGTATTTTTGAATCTCATCAGCACCATACCTGAATGTGTGCTCATGAAATACACCACATGACAAACTTTAAAAGTTAGAAATAAAATTCTACAAGCTTACATAAAAAGTAAATATCTTGTGAACTTCTATTTTTTAAACAGCTCTAAGCATTCACAATTCAAAAGGGACACTGAAAAAACATTTACTTTTTTTTATTATTTGTTTCTTAATATTGTGAAATTCCCTCATCTATGAAAATTACATTATCTCACTCTACTGTTGCGTGGCAACATTTGCAATATTTAAAGCTGCTCTTTCTACCAAATCCTAAGAGGAAAACCATACATTTCTATAACAAATCAAATTACACCTTTGCCTTGACAATCTAACTATGCAGGATTATTCACCAACTTCACCAGTTTCTACAAAACATTTTGGTAGGTAAAAAGCATAGGATGTTCTCAGATTCCATCTAGAAAGCTTGGTTAGAGGAATAATCTATCAGTACTTCTTCCAGATAATGCTACACAGAGAAAGGATTCCTCTAACACTGTTGTCCACTTCAGTGTGTCTCTGCTCCAAAATCATCAAGGATTCCAAGAAAAGGGAAAAAGCAGTTGAGTTTTTACCAGCCCAAACTTAGGCAAAGTAATGAAAGTACCTTCCTCAGAACAGCCAATTCACGGGTAGGATCTTGTTATTTCAAACTGCTTTTGGAGCAGTTATCAGAGTCAAGGATCAGTTGATCCATTGCTCTCTGTCTGTCCTGACATGCATCAGGCTGATGTTACAACTGTTCATGAGGAAGAAAGTCAGAGCTGCAAGGAGTCCTGCAAGCATTTATGTGAAAAATGAGCATCTCTAAGATCACTCCTGATGAACACTCCTGGTTCATCCATGCCCCACCTGCAGAGAGCACACACAGAGGTGCTCCAGGGACCTCACACAGAACAGCTTTCCAGATTCCCCATCCAGTTATTTAAGGAAAGGTTTTGTGGATCACTTTCTCTCATAATAAAAAGAAGCCACAAACACAACAAGTAATGCAAGGAATGAAACAATGTCATGTACTGACATTAAGGAAATGGAAAATGTACATTTTATTAATCTGGTTGTCGTAGTAACTACCTGTAATATATTGCAAAAAGTTCCACATGGTTTCTGCTTATTTTCAAGTTAGAACCCATAAATGTGCTCATAAACTATTACTTTTGTTGGTTTTTTGGTTTTTGTTTGTTTTTTTTTAACAGTTAGCCCAAAGCACTTTCATAGAAGGCTTTTTGGTGTTCTTGGTAAAATAGAAACAACCTGGAAAAAAGTCTACTCAAATAATTCAAACACAACTAAATTATGTTTGGCTACAGTTTAAAAATTCTTTAATGCCAAGTATAAAATCGGGAAAAAAGCAGTAAACTGAAGAAGTGCTTTATTTATTAAAATGCACTGTTTTTTCTATTAGAAGTTTTTAACTATCGTTGGTATGTTCAGTGCTGGCCTTTTTTCACTATGCTTTTCCTGAGGTGCTGGCAAATTCACCTGGAAAGAATACATTGATTTTTCAGAGCTTATATCTAAATTCTTAATTATAATCTGACCAAGTTAAGCCATGAAGCACACAAGACCTACAGCCAGCTTCTTACTTGGGAACTACTACCAGGGCTGGAAGAACAGGGACAAACAAAAACCAGCAGGAAGTGTTTTCAAAAACTCAGTTTTGTGCTAAAGACATAAACATTCTGGTCACTAAGCTGAACACACTCATCAGAAATCAAATATTTTTTATACAAGCCAAAAGACAAGGGAGGAACAAAATGTCTTGACAGAATAGCCAAGAAGACACTCCCGAAAGTTACATGAGATGTGTAGAAGGTACTACAGGTCTGAGAGGCAGAGCTGTGCCAAACTACTTTGAACTATTAAAGCACAGGGACTGCTCACTCCTCAAAGTTTTCACAGTCCATACATATAAAAAGAGAAGGCCCAGAGGAAATTCAGCAGCATTTCACAGAACATAATACTTTTTAAAAATAGTCCCAAGTACCTCCTAAACCTTTGAAAGCCTTGTGGCAGCACTATCTTCAGCTCCTCCAACTAATAACTCCTCTATTTAATATATAATGCCAGTTCTCTGCCAATGGGTGGCAGGTGAGACTCAAGAGGAGTGACATCATTACTTTGATATAAAGAAAGTACCCTGGCATTCCTCCTCCCCAGAGGATTTACCTCAATGTAATTAACAAAACTGTGAGAAGATAAACTGCAATAGTGAGCCCCCAAAATAAAGTTCACCTTAGAATTTCACAAGGTTCAGAAAAATTTTACATAATCATCAGCTTCTGAAAAAGCCTCATGCAGGCCTACATTTTATAAAGGGACCATGAAATCCAACTGTTCCTTCCTTCTTGTCATGGAGGGTGCATTTATCTGCACATCTAAAGAAAGTGGAACCTAAGCATCTTCAGGGGTGTATGAGCAAATAGCTGAGGCAGGGCAGAACACCCTCTGCCACAAAAGCTTTACACATATAATTCTTATTTAAGAGGATACCAGAGACTAGCTAGTGATGATCTCCAAAGGGAGAATAAGTGATATGCTGACAAATCCCCCTTCATAGAGAAAAAAATGGAAAGAGCCTCAATGCTCAAAACCAGATTTGTGATCCAAAAATAAGACTAAAGCAGAATACAGCAATAATACTCCAAAAGATCCAGAGAAAAAAAAAATATTTCTGTCAGCTAACTTTTTAAAAAATCCTATAAATTATTCTTCCCTTAGAAATTTTGATAGCTTCAATTTGCAGCCAAAGATGCAAGAATACAGCAAGAATTACTGACAAACAGCATCCACCTTGGCTATTTGCAGGGACTGTTCCTATTGATGGCCATCACTGATTTCACATTCCAACTGTGAAAGCTATTAAATGTGTGAATGACTATTTCACCTCTCTAAGAACTTAACAGAAAATTAACAGTCACAGATCCATTACTATGTTACACTATCTTACTAACAAAGTAAAAAATAAAGAACAGTTAATGCAATATTTAGTTCTTATACCACCTGACAAACCAAACCAAACCAAACCAAACCAAACCAAACCAAACCAAACCAAACCAAACCAAACCAAACCAAACCAAACCAATAATGACCCCTGGGGTACTCCTTTTACATACATTCAAATTAGAAATAAAATATAAAAATATATTCCATAACAGATACAGTCCAATAGACAGGACAGCTCCAAAGTTTTAAAAGGAATTAGCATAGAAGCTCTCCTCTTTGTGTAAGATCAAGCAATTGTCTTGTCCAGCCACCAATTTCATTAAACTGACACAGCTGTGAGGACCTGGAGGCCACAGGTAGACCAGAAAACAGACTGTGACCTCCTACATTCATATTATCAGCTCCCTTAATTAGGTCAAACATCTCTATCAGCAGAAAACAAAACCAGCTTTTTGTTTAAAACTCAATTCTTCCCCTAAAGTTTTGCTTCTATGGCTCCATGTATGCTGTAGCTGGATACAGATACCTCATTAACTACCTCTGTCTTGGGAGTTACATACAACTTGGGAAAAAAATATAGGAGAAATCAGAATTCAGAGATGGAATTTTCCTCTAAAACTGTGTAAAATGCAAGCAGTAAGTGAGACTCCCAAATAGGTGCACAAAAAGGCACAGTGCAGTGATTCAGTTCTTACATAATGAGTCACTGAAGGACACAGGAGCAGCAGCCCCACATTTGGGACACTGGAAGCACAGTGCCTCGCTGAGGACTTCCATAAGAGTAAAGAAGGAGAGAACACAGAGTACCTGTTTTATCCGAGAATGTACATTTTTCAAACCAGGACATTAATCGCAAAACATAATGAAAACAGAAGGCAGCAGCTGGGTTAAGTGTAAATCTCCCTCCTTCAATGATTTAGCTGCATGGCTTCAAGTTTAACCCCAAAGCACTCAAGTTAGACTTTCCAAGGCAGTGAAGTTTTTATTCTCCCTACCTTTCTGTTTTACTGCAAATTCTGGTTCAGCTTCCTCTTGCAGTTTAGCAATGTTGTGCTCTGAAATCTTATCTGCCACACTTTTTGTTTCCTTGATTCCTGTAACAAAAAGATTTATAATCAAATGAAACCAAAGAGCCAATAAAACTTAAAATAAAAAGCCATGCTGAATACCTGCTATACTTTACTTCTTTAAGGGATATTCTAGTTTAATAAACCATCTTGATTTTAAGTAAGTAACAATAAAAGTTCACAAAGACTTTTTATATGACCACTGATTGAACTCCTTATGCTGCAAACTAATGGTTGCTTCATGAGTTCAGAAATGATTTACAGATATTATTTATTAGCCTGCTAGATGGCAAAACAATATAATATTTACCTAATAAAGTCTAAGTAATTGCTAAAATACACAATATTGTTTGTATAGTACTTAGAATGCATAATGCACTTTGGTTTGTTTCAAAGGCTTCAGCTTTAAGCATGTTTAATGCTGAAGCTATTAAGAAATTTCAAGCAAGAAAAGCTGATTTCTGGTAGTTGAACTCTGTAAGTTGCTGGTAATGCCATAGAAAAGCCTAGTCCCCAAATGGCTGTTAGCTATTGATGCTACCTAAAACAGCTTTATTTTTGGAAAAAAAAAAATAAATTAAAGACCCTTTACCAGTTATCTTAAATGAACTTCCCCAGTTACAACAGGACAATATTGAAAGCTGGAATATTCAGCTGTATGGCTGATTTCTTAACCTGCATGAGGAAAAGAGACATCCAGGGCTGAGGGGTGCAAAGGAAAAATGATTCAGCACCATCTGGACATCATCCCTAAAAACATACCTGGGAACTGAACACTGTCAACACGGTCAAAACCAGTTAAACCATTCATACAGTTTGCCAAGATGTGTAGAGAAGAGGTAGAATAATTAGCTTTCCTCTCATCTATATATCTATTTATCTATATCTATATATACACACACCTACACCTCTTCACTTGGAGTAATATGTTCAGTTCTCACACCCCTCAAAGTGCAGCAGAAGCAGAAACAGCCACAATTACATACACAGAAAGAACACGGGTGTTTAAAACAGAGAACTGAACCCAGCACTTCCAAGAGTGCAAAGAGGTAACTATGACACAAAAGTAAAGCACATATTCACAGAGCTTCTAGCTACAGCCAGGAAACCTCAGGTACAATTCCCACCACCAGAACAAATAAGCAAACAGTTCTGGTAGTACTGGAAAAGATTTAATAGATAATGTCATGTATAGGGGTGGATGATCTTTAAGGTCCTTTCCAACCCAAACCATTCTGTGACACTATAATTCTATAATATTTGGGTTGCAATAACCAACACCTCCAAAACCAGTGATGAAAATTACTACAATGCAGCAAAAAGAGAAAGCTTTCAGGACATCCAGAGCAATACTGGAGGATCTAATCTTCCAACCATGCCCTGGGAAGCAGCCACAGATGCAGCAGAAGAGCCAAGTTCTACTAGTTCAGGAAAAGATGAACACACATCAGAGGGAGGTCAATCAGCAGTGTGATTTTCCTGTGCTGACCAGGGCCATGATGAATTGTCATTTAATTAAACCAAAACTACCATTTAAACTTTCATCCCCAGCAGTGCCAGAAGTTACCCAAAAGACCTGGAGTGTAGCAGAAAAGCCAGTGGAAAGAGAAGCACTTCATTCTATCATCTCCATTTAGAAAGTAATTCTCTGCCTGAAAGAAAACCTGTTCAGATCTCAATTTAGAGCAACTCCAACTTTAAAAAGAAAAAAAAAAAGTTTATTTTATCAATCAACTTTTAAATTAGCAAAAAAGGTTCCTATTGTGTGATGCAAGTTTTGCTGCAAGGCATGTTGCAACTATAAAAGCAGTCAGTGCCTGAGCAATAATAAATGTAACATTAAAGAACAAAATTTGGTCCAATACCATCAAGTATTTGTTCACAACAGAGGTGAGCATATTCTGGTATAAACTGTTTAAATTATCAGGACAGCAAATATATCTGGTTTTGCTTAACTAGTCTTCCATTCCCCACTTCAGTTTTGCTTATTACTAGTTTAATTGTGATACCAGCCCTTTTGCATTCTCTCATTATTGTATTTACCATCAGTTAATGCTAGAAAATATATAAACCTTTAGTCACCACCATCAACAACTACAGACACTGTGTGCAACAGGCATCAGCATGGCTTTTGAAAGGTTTCAATACTCTCTGGATTACAAACTGAAGCACCAGTAAGCTCTAGTCACTATTGCAACTCTGTTCTATTAAAAAAAACAAAACCAAAAAATCAACAAAAAAAGTGATTATCATTTCGAGAAACTGCAATTTGAGTGCACTGTCCTGATGCATCATGAAAAGAGGAGTATTTGAAAATATTTACCTTGCAGCCAAAACTCATTAACTGTATTTCAGTTATCAGAAAAATAATCCTGATTTTAAAGAAGGGATGATGCTGTAAAATGGGGTGTGTTTGGTCACTAGTTTAGAGCCAATTCACATTATAAAAAAATGTTCAAATCCTGGGAAATAAAAAATGTTATAGGATCAGCTAAGGATCACTACCTAGTAAAATAAAACTATATTTAATGGAATCCAGATGATATTGTCCAGCTGCAAAATTATTAAAACCCCACAGCACATAAGTACATGAGATGTGACGTAAGATTTTCAATTTTGAAGCACCAACTTGAATTCATCTCCTAAGTCAATCGACATTAATATCCAATGTATCAGATCTTTTCCAAGGCATTTAAGGTGCCTAAACATCTTTTTAATTTTTTCCAAGTCTTTTTGAAAACATGGCTATTGATTGTTTGAAAGCTCTACCCAAGCTCTGATACAACTTCAGAATTTTGCCCCATACACATGGAAACCTACTGGAAAACAGAAACTCCATGAAAATATGGATGCTTAGGAAGACACATAGAACACACAATCCCTTTTCATGATTTAATAGTAATGACATTGGCAGATAAAGTGTATGAAGATCTGAATGCTTCATTAGTCTGAACAGCATCAGTCTTCAGTCAGAATTAGCTATTTTAATAGGTATCAATTCATAGGTGTTAATGCATCATTTGAACAGAGCTATTAAACTGATTTATGTACAGACACTTCTCCATTAGAATTAAAATATCACCCAGATATGTGCACCCAGAGCACAAAAATATTGAAAAATATTTGGATCACAGTAAATAATCAGGTCACTGAAACAAGGATACAGGGGAAAAGGCATTTAAATACAGACACAAATTGCAGTTACAGTGTCATTAATGTGAGGTCTGGGTACCAGCCTGTTTATTCCTGTACCTACATGTTTCTCCAGGCTGTTCCTCTTGGTTTCTTACACATACACAAAGGGCTAGCAGTATTAATTGTAGACTCCTTTTTTTCCCCAATGTGAAAATACAAATTACTTGGGATATTAAAAAAATAATCTAGTTTCCAGAAAGTAAGCAAATACAGTATTTAGTCACTTACACTTACTAAAAAAAGCTGGTGGCACAATCAATTGCAATGTAGCACCTTTACAGATGTAATTATTTACCTCTTCTCAAAGCCTGGTGCAACTGCTTATTAAACTCAGTTAAAACCAACCTCAAGACTAAAATTGTCACTTAAATCTTGTCCAAAGAGACAAATGACTAATGCAGGTGTGAGGCAGATGAGGAAGAAGGTTTAGTGATCATTGCACCGTTTGTTAAAAAGCTTCAGTCAGCAAAAAACTCCAAGGAGGTTATCATCCAAACGATGGCAAAATGGAATCAAACAAATAAAGTTTATGTCAACCTACTTCCTGATGAGCAAGCACTGATACCACAGCACTGATATCACAGCTGATAGTCTTGTCCAACTTAGCACTTTAGCAAAAATGAGATTATTACAAACTTCCTCATCCATTGGCCAGGATTCAGTCTGGAGCCTTTGCAGTGCAAATCCATTGAACTGGTGGTCACAAGGCTACAAGGGGTGACTCCTGGCTGGCACAATCAATCACAGAATGGTTTGGGTTGGAAGGGGCCATTAAAGGTCATCTATTTAAAGCCCCTGCTATAGCCATGGACACCTCCCACTGGATCAGGTTGCTCCAAGCCCCATCCAACCCAGCTTTGAATGTTTTCAGGGATGGGGCTTATACCTCTTCTCTGGTCAACGTGTTCCAGTCTTTCACAACCCTCATTGTAAAAAATGTCTTCCTTGTATCTAGCCTAAATCTCCCCTCCTTTAATTTTAAACCATCACCCCTTTTCCTACAGGCCCCACCATTCTTATATGCCCTCTTCAAGTACTGAAAGAGCTGGGCCCTTCTGGAGATTGTCATTTCCTGCTGGTAATTCCTCAGTAACAAATCAGAAATAACAATAACCTGGCCCTTCATTCCCTGGCACTCTCAGCAGCAACACCACAGGGTTGGGTTCCTTACACCTGGCTCAGTTACCACGGAAAACACCGTGGGCCACAATTCAGTCCTGATAATACCCCCATCACCTTCTCTCATCCACCTCAAACCACGAAGCCCCAACCTGAACACAGCCCAGGTACAATGCAGGTGACCACAGCTGTAATGGCAAACACTGGGGGAGCCAAAAGACCTACAAACATGTGCCCTTGTTTTGCTACTTAGAGGAATCTTCTCTAATCATCTGTAAGCCAGAGGTTTTGATTAACACCAGATCTTCTCCATGTTACACTTGGGGTATTGTGTTTCAAGCTATGGAAATCACTCAGAAGGGTTTGGGTAGTCTTGAATTCACCCAGCTATCCTGACACTGAAGAAACCTCAGAAAGTGTAACACAAATATGAATTAAAATTCCTTTTTGCACTGGCCAGTACTCAGTTAATCTCAGGGAATGTGGTTTTTTTGTTTTGTTGATTGAGGTTCTTTTTACAAATATGATCTTTTCACTTTAAACCCAAAATTCTAAAGATCAAACACTAAGACTTCAGTGAGAAGTCTTAAGAAATTATTGAAAAGTTAAGTTTGGTTTCCCTAACCAAACATAGGAAGAGCACTCTTCCCAAATATTAATAAGTGATAAAAGTTACAAATTCAGGATTCAGGGCTGTATGATTTATTCCTATAGGAAAGCACATCTTGCCTCACAAGTATATTTCATCATACTAAAACAACCTTAAACAACATACCTTAATTCTTACCAAAACAAAAATGCTGTGCTGAATATTGTTCTGCTGTTAACATTTAAGAAAGCTTTACATGTGAATTTATGTATAGGTAACATGTAATATAATTTTACCAACTTAGACATACTGTCCACTTATCTGTCACTGAGGATGCACCAAAATTTTGCATGCTTGTCTAAACCTGCTAGGTTATTAAGCAAAGCAACAGTTCATGAGAAACTGATAGAAATAGTTGAAGACCAACTAAAAAAGTCCATGAAGAGAGAACACAAGAAAAATCAAGGGCAGGTTGAATTTATACCTGCAATTGTGTGTGAGTGCCTGACACCTAAACTCAGTACCATTTTCTGTGTATCAGATCCATACAGAAAAAGTGCCTACTGGGTTAATAAATGCAGGCTGGAAGTATAAAAAAACATTGAAAATAATAAACAGGAATATTTAAGTATTTATGCTATTCTTATTCAGTAACTCCCCAGCATATTTAACAGACATAATATCCTCCCTCTAGTTACCTTCTCCTCCGGGTTTGGCGCGTTGCCTTGATCCTTTTGTTGAAGGCTGCCTTGATATTCCTGCAGGACTTTCACTCTTAAAAAAAAAGCCCACAAACTTACACAATTGTATATTAAAAATATATATATATTTATATTAAAAATTCACTTACATGTCTTTGCTTTTTTATCTGTATGTATTATACATAAAAAAATACTCACTTACAAAACTGATCCAAATATACAAGATTATGTCAAGTCTATTTTCCTCAAAGTCTGCACATATTTTTCCAGGCTACATGCTAGCTATTTTCTTTTAAATAAACCTATATTATTAGATTCCATTACTGTAGAAGCAACTTCCAAATGTGAACTAAAAGTACCCAAAGCAGAGAAATCTTGTCAAACCTGTAGAGCACCTATGATGCCACTGCTGGTCTTTGGATACCATACTTAGCTACCAGTGAGCTACCCAAATGAGTAAGATGCTTGCAGCTTCCTATACGTTTCAGCTACATCAGATACCCAGGTTGAAGATTCCTCTTTAACCTTCTGGGAAGTCTTCTAAATCTCATTCCAAAATAGAAGCAAAGACTAAAAAACTGAGCCACTAGATTTGTGTAATACTTTACTAAAATTGCAACTTTCCTGGACAAAGGTCCTGGGCAACCTAAGAATCAGATCCTGCCAGAAATCCCAGCAGAGAAGCAATGGATGATCTGAAGGTGCAACTAGTAGAGGAAGGAGAGTAAGCACTCAAAAGTGGAAAAGATCAAACTGGAGAAAAATTCAGGCCACTTCTGAGGGCTCTGACTTTAGTCCAACAGTGATTCAGAGAGGCTAGGAAATGAAAAGAGGAGAGCACATATGAGAATTATTTTCTTTTCTCTGGCTATAGCTTTCATTGCCTGAAGTCAAGAGCACCTGACAGACCGTACATGTCAATGTTTCAGTGGTCAGATGTGCATGGAAAGGAGCAAGTTAAATCAGCAGGTCCACTTGGCTGGAGGTTGGGAAAAAGATGTGCATATGCAGTAGCCTCTTGTGAGATGAGATCAACACCAGTCCCAGCAGAAAAAAACCCTGGACTGTGAGGTTCCCCATGAGTGAAGGAGTAACAGGTCCATGCATAGGTCCATTGCACTGAAGAGGCTGAAGCACCTGCCCTACAAAAAACCCTTCAAACAACACCCTGGCAAGAGAGGACAAAGAGGCACATCGTTGAAAGCTGCCACTACTTACTACAGGTAGGACATACTACAGATTTACTACTCAAGATACACTCTATCTGAACCACAGCAGAGGCTGAAATGCCTTCAGAGAAGGTGTAAATGAGGACTTCTACCAGCCCAACAAAACCCCTGGGTAAGGGATCAGGGTGTGAAGGAGACAGTCCAGCCCCTTTACACCAATCTTGGCCATCAGAAGGGGCAGACTCCACAGTGGTGGACTTTGCAGTGTGAGACTGATATGGGACTTGATGATCTTAAAGGTCTTTTCCAGCCTAAGTGGGTCTATAACTTCTGCTTGCATGTAGAGCAGAGGCTGGAGCCAGCAATGGGATCTGTCCCACTGTGCACACACGAGGGGCTTCCCACTTCTTACAACACATAGGGAAAAAACCCATCAGCTTCCAACAAGCCATTCGTGCTTCTAATAACTTTCCTGACTTTTTACCTAACTCCCTGATTTCATTAACAGCATTTGTCACTAAATAGGAAGCATCCACCTCTGAACACACTAGATAAAGTACAGGTGATTTATAGAATAGCATTTTGTATTTGTATGCCTCTGCATCTCATTCAAAATCCTGAAATGATGTCTATCACCTCACAGGATTTTTTCCTTTATCTGCTTTTTTGAAGTTTATGTGAATTAACAGTCCATGCAGTTTGCATCCAAGATTTACTGCCAACCCTGTAGCTAAGATACTGACCACACTGATAACGTAAATGAAAATTACAAATTCTGCCATTTCTCTGCAACTGTTAGCATCATTTGTTCCAACAATCTGTAAGATAAAACTGTCAACTTACACAATGTAAAACATTCACTTTCCATAATACCCTTCAAATAGGTCAATGGACCATACCTGTCATGACAGAAAATAACACTACAAGATGTTTCAAAACACGGAACAATGGGGAGTATTTTCACTCAAACTACATCAGTTACAAGAGAAACATCCTGACTACAAGGTTTCAACAATGTACCCACAGGCCCTGGACACACAGCTACATGAACCATGAAGGAATGAAGTTCATGTCAGGAACATAGTGAAAAATTTGCTTTGAAGGCAAATTCTGCTTTTTTTACTTGCTGTAATGCACCACAAGCTCAACAGGTTTTGACAAACAGAAGGGAAGTGCTTAATTCAAACCAGACAATCAGTGTGTGCAAACTGTGATAAACTGAGAAGCTGAACTGGTTGGAGGTGCTTTTAGGAAAGTGAGGAGCCTGTTCAAGAGCCACCTTCAGTAGATAGTTTAGGTCCTTTAGATATTCCATCTCCTTCACCTCGACTGTAATAGAACATGCATGCTCAGAAATTCAGGTATTCAGTCACCCAAAAGAAAGCCCCACATCCCATGCTTCTCAAAAAAACAGCCAAAACAGTCCTTTGACATAAACTAGTTTTCACTTGCATTATCTTCATTGCATTATTACAAATTATTATTTGACCCACAACCAGAGCTACCTGTATTTTCATTTCACTTTTTAGAAAATTCTGGCTATAAAGAAAGACAGAAGTCCAAAATACATATCTAACACTGAAGCAGTTAATCTTAGTCTACCTTAATTACTACAATCTTTCACAGCTACAACACTATGCTAGGAGCAAAAAAAGTTTACATACCATTAAAGTCTGGCTCTATAGGCCCATGGGCCACATCTGGTGCACTCAAGCAGCTCTTGGGTGATGTAATTATTAGCACAGGTGGAGAAGGACTTGAGAATAGGTGCTGAGGCTTCTGGAGGAGCTGATTCAGTCATTTATTTATGTCAGGTAGTGACTACAAACACCCCTTAACATTTTTTGTAGAGCCACATGTGCATGCTGGCAACAGGTGCAAAGTAAAAGCTAAAATTTAATCACTATGGTAGCACACAAAAACATAAATCCCAGAGTATTTATGATTTGAGTCTTTCCGAAGGGAGATAAAATAGGTCATTCTTCTCCTTCAAACTCACAGGCTCCAAGACCTTGAAAAAAGTAGCCACTGGGGCCATTAAAAGAAATCTTACACTTCATCTCACACTATTCTGGAAAAAGCATATTAAAATGAAGGCCTAGATGGATGTTTGCACACTTCCCAGTTTTGAGTAATTACAGTTCTATCTGGAGAGGATACAGCAGCCTGCAATCTGTTTTTTTGTCCTCATTAACAACCTTTAAATAGACTGGCTTTCACTTCAAGGCATAGGAAAAGAGTAATTTCCAATGTTTCAGGTCAAGAAGAGGAATATGGTTCAAAAAGACACCCTGCCAAACTGTTAATTTTGCCTCCTTTAAATTAATGAAATGATGTCATGAATAGTTCTATCAGTGACTTCTCTACTGCTCTCATAGCTAATCCTGTACATGCTTAAACACAGCTCCTCTAGCCAGGGTCCACTCCACTTTCAAAGGCAGAAAAAAAAAACCCACCCAAGAAAGAGAGGGGGGCAATTCATAAGATCAACTGACCACTGGGATTTTTCCCCCTCTAATTCTAGCAAATGATAAGTTGCTAATAATAAACAAGAATTAAGTCTGTGAATAGGAATCTAATTCAATTAATGCTCCACAATACTTTTCTACTAATTAGACCCACTGTGGCAGGAGGTATATTTGCATGTATATTGCCAATAGTGTGTGTGTGTATAGGTTTTACATAAATAAAACTATATATATGTATATACATTTTATATAAATACAACTACATAAACACACATTTTAATTTTTTTGCAACAGACTATTCCTCAAGAAATAAACACAGCTCATTTCTAATACTTTTACTGTAAGCTATGTATCCCCCAAAGACATTTCTGGCTCTTTTCCTCAAACTGTCCATATTTCTAATAGTTATTCTTAAAATGGCTACTGTGAGTAACAAGCATAATTTATTGGCAACAGCAACAAGGAAAGATCTCGATTTGCTAAGATCAGTTTGACTGCTGTGGTGATAAAACTTTTTAGGAAAATGTAGATGAGTAATCTTTTCTTCAAATAAAGGCTTGCGAAATGATGCTCTGCTGTTAGCTGTTGGTAATTAAAATCACTATTAGAAAAATTCTACTTTTCAAAATTGCAATTTTAATGATGGATTTCTATTATATGAGCCAGTTATGAATAACCAACACAATAAAGAGAGGGTTGTTCACAGGACCAGATTGAAAATATTTGAGCTATATCCAGCAGATTTCCATGGAATGAATCTCACTTCTGCTCCTAGGGCAGTTACATCCTTTTTACATTCAAAAGTCATTTAATTATATAGTTGAGATGAGTTCCAACAGAAATAGAAGTTCATTAGATACGACTTAGAGGCTGATTCAAGTGACCAGTTCCTGAGCAATGCACTTTGTAGGGCAAAAATAAAAGGCATTATAGAAGTGGCCAAAAGTGACAGGATATTGCAAAAAGCTTTAGCCAAGAGTTTCAGCAGCCTTCTGTGAAATGGAAGAGACTTTTGCAATGTGTTTGGACTTCAGGGCAAATGACATACCTGTTCTGCAGCCACTTTGATATAAACAGCACCATACACTCACATAAGTTCTATGACCTGAATCACCTTTTGTCAAAAAACAAAGCTATCTTTATTATTTAAAAGGTTGACAAGCCACACTATGAACTATCTTTTTCAAACAAGACTTTTACCTGAGGTGGACTGAAAGCTAACTGAATACAGCTCAACTTGCTGTGATCACAAACCACATGGAATGCAACAACTTGCCTTGAAGCATCAAGTAGTCTGTTTCTAAATGCCATGTGTTATCCAAATGTCTCTTTTTTATTTCCTACTTATACTTGCTTTCCTTCAGTTCCACAAAATTAAAGATGTCTATAGTGATGAATATTCCATGCTGGGTAACATAGAGTTCCTTTAGTACCACAAAAACACATACATTTAAAAATTTAAAAAAAAAAATAATTAAAAGTTGACTTTTCAACATGTAAGTAGCATTTTAAAGTTGGCCTCTGATAATTAGCAGCAAGAAAAAATTATGACTTGCACAAACACAGATAGCATCTTATTTAGACTCAACTCATAGGAGGAAAGCCAGGAACTAAACATTGAGCGATAGCTTTGCTGGGCATGTAGGATATGGGAAAAAAATGAAATCTAAATTAATTTGTTCTCTGAAGTAAATGCAGCATAGAAGGCATTCAGCCTGAAATTCCACAGACATGACTTATGAAATAAAGGTTCACACTTCCCCACTGCTTTTTCACCCCCTGCTTCCATGCCCCTGTGCTGCCAAACAGTGTGTCTGAAGAAAAGACCTCATTCCAATACAGAAGAAGCAAGATGAAAATCAAGTGGAAGACAGATAGCTCATTATGATGTGAAGCCACTTAAGAGTAAGCTTGGAAAAAAAAATTGAAGGGCTGCTTCAAGTTGTTTCACATGTATTATAGTTACAAAAAAGCTAAAGACAGATGCTGAAGATTTATTAATTATGCAGCAGAGACTTGAAAATATGATTCAATGTTCTCCATGTGCATAAAGGAATAAGTTGTTTCCCTTATTTTTAATACTTTTGTTTCACTGCTGCATGACTTAAATGGAGTTGCAGTAGTTTAAATAAGGGTAAATCCCTGGGAATCAAGGCATTACCCTGCTGTGGAACTGCTCTGAGGTCAGGAAGATCAGCCCCAGTCGATTAGATGCACTTTTCATTTATTTCATGTTGCAATGTCCTCTGAATCCCTTTGTGCTGCCATCTTAGCTCTCCAGCTCTAAAAATTCTTTTGGAACATTTTAATTTCATTCCTCTCCTCCACGGTCTTAAGATGATGTTTGTTTGTCATATACTGGTCTAAAGTCTGTGTTTTCATCACCAAAAATCTAAGCAACATCTCCTGTTATGCAAGTAAGCAGAGGAGAGCATGTCATCTAGATTTAAGGTAATAAACCCATACGCCTTGGAATCACTCCCAAAAGCACTTAAGATGGGAAATGAAACTTTACTGCCCCAGTGTATTACTGTGGTGCCCAAGAGCACTACCATAGTTTGGAATAAGGCTCAGAATTTCCATTAGAAACCCAGTTTGCAGGAAGTTTAACCTGGCCATGAACATTTGCTTCAGGCTAAAAACTATTTTATAAGCTTTCCCTCCAAGTGCCAATAATTTAAAAAGTTTGTTTGGATTTCATTCGAAGAATAGCTATAAATTTGTCATCTCATGTAGAAGACACAATGATGTCAGTGGCTCATAGACTAACAGAGACTCCTGCTAAACTTGGGATCCTGCCTATTTTTTCCTAGTCTGAGTTGCTTTAGGTAATTTATTGAAGTCTCTCTCTTTAAACATTTAGCCATATGGCTCTGTAATTCCCAAAGTTGCCTCAGGTATTCAAAAAGCAGCAGATGCAGATGCAGTGGTATCACAAGCAACAGCTACTGTTCGGGGGGAATCAGGGAGCTGCTGTTCTGGCCTACAGTCATCCAGCTGCAAAACACAGGCCTGGACACTGCATTGCACTCATTTTCTTTCCAAAACAGTAATTTATATTAAAGTACAAAAGAAAACAAACAAACAAACAAAACACCAAAACTTTCCAGGACAGACTCACAGGAATAAACTGAAAGCTTTGAACAAATAAATATTCTTCCTGAACTACCCAACATATCAATACACAGAAATAAAATTTGGAAAATGAAATAAACTGAGTACACTTTTTTTGTCAAAGCTCAGAGAAATTTAAAGAAACAAACTAGCAAAAGAAAAAAAAAACAACAAAACAAACAAACAAACAAACAAGCTTCTATTTTATAGAACTTGTCATCTACCTATCTTTCAGTCCTACATTCTTCTAATGCAGACTCCCAAACCATTCTAAAATGCAACACTTTCAATATTCACCTTCCCAGATCTCTGCTACTAACCTCATCATCTGGCTGGCACTTGCTGTCTTTAGTTGCCTTCTGTGTTCTTCTAAGCATGGATTCCTCAAAATCTGCAGACTGAAAAGAAATTAATTGCTTTAGATTGAGTGTGCTTAGAAGAAAGCTACTTACCTGAATAACATAAATGTGCATAGAGTAGAACTGAGCACACCACAAGGCACATCCAACTACCTTATCCATCTTCCTGCCCTCTTTACCTTCTCTCCCTTGCATAAGAGAATAACCAAGCAAAACTGACAGTTAAATATAGTTCTGAGTAATACAAAGAAAGCAAGAACACCTAAGGCCAGCACACAGGTACTGACAGAAGTGTTTTCTCACATGTAGTAAAGTTAAACTACCCTTACCAGAAGCATCTTTGATGTCCATTACACCTGGATTTCTACCATGAAGAAACATGCAACAGAGCAGCAACGGAGAACAAGAAATGCTTAAGAGGAGGAAAAGAGAAGATACCAAAAAAAATTCCCAAACAACAAAATGAAAGGCAGTGAAGAGATGGTTTTTATGGACTTTACACTGAGAAGGACAGAAGTGTTAAAAAAGAAAAAGGTGGATGTGCCTCTTCTCAAAGATGTCATATGATGTGCAGAATCTAGTACAAATAGACCACCCTTGCAAGAACCTGACAGGCTTCCCAACAGTTCTCTCCAGAAAAAGGAAATCAAGCTGGAAGCCAGCAGCTTGATCTAGAAAGCCTGTAAAAAACACAGATGTGTAATTCCATCCTGTGTGTTCTGCTACAGAAGCTCAAGAGAGACTAATTATGGCCCAAAGGAATCTCTTCAACTCCATTTTGCCTAAAAGCTGGCCACAGCTGCAACAAGAGGGTGCACTGCTGGGAGGACAGGTGAGGATGTAAGTACACGCAGTTCCAGTACTCCCTGCCACTTCTCTCTGCCAAACATAACCTAATGTGAGCAGCAGAATTCACACATGCAGAGTTAAAAGAAACTGCTAATTAGATGTTCAAGAAGCACAGTCAAATGAGTCTGATGACTCAAGTCAAGATATATCATGACAGAGACATACACGGCCTCAGTCACACTCTTCTTACCAGATCAAATCCCCACCAAAACTTTCACTTCCTGACAGTAGTGGCTGTTGAAGAAAGTACTTAATTGTTAAAAATGAGCAGAGAATACAAACATGCAAGGTCATTATAACAAACTTCCAGTCCTTACCACAGCCTGCCAAAAGTTACTTTCTCTGAAATAAGACTTGAATTACCTTTTTCTCTTTCTCCTTTCTGTGTTCTTTTAAATGTTCCCCGTCTTTTTCTCTGTCCCTTTCTCGTTCCTTTTCCCTATCTTTTCCTCTGTCCCCATCTTTCTCACGTTCTCTGTCCCTAGATTTATCCTTATCTCTTCCTTTCAGTACACCCTTTTCTCTTCCTCCTTCATTTTTTTTCTCTCTTTCCTGCCCTTTCCTTCCACGTGCAAGATCATCTTCTTGTTCTATATCTCCTTTTCCCTTGTTTTTTTCTGTTTCTCTTTCTTGCTTGGTTGCTCTGCTTCTGTTTCTTTCCTTTTCTTGTTTTTCTGCTTCCTTAAAGGTGTCTTTTTCAGAGTCTTTGTGCCTGTCTTCATTATCCTTCCGTTTATCACTTTCCTTTTTTTTTTTTTCACTCTCTTTCACATCTCCTTTATGTTTTCGGTCTCTGCTCGAGCTTCTGTCTTTAATTTCAGTGTCTCTTCTATCCTAAAAACAAAGTAAAAACTAGAAATTAATTCCAATACATGGCAACTCTATCCCAAAGTTACTTTACACAGATAAAAATGCAAACTAAGAAACAAAATCAAACCAAAAAAACCATAGTGGTAGCCCCTGTGCCCCAAAAAAAGCTGTAAAAGCCCACCTCTTTTTCTCTATGTTTTTTTTGTTCCTCTGTTTTAGACTCTCTGATTTCCTTATCTTGAGATTTAGAGGATGGAGGTTTTCCTTTAGATTCAGGTCTTTCCCCAGCTAAGACCTTTTTTACAGCAACATCACTAGACAGCTGCAAGGAATAGAAAAACATCACTGAAATTAGTGTATTAATGTACTACATATCTCCTTTCTTACTAACTCTCCAATGAACATGCCTGGGGTTTTTTTCCTGGTGGGTTTTTGGTTTTTTTGGTTTGCTGGTTTGGTTTTCTTCCTTGGGTTTTTTGGGGAGCTTTTATCACCTAATACTTGCTCAGTTAGCAACCACCTAATACTTGCTCAGTTAACAATAGTCACTAAGGAAAAGTATATTAACAATTACTTCCATTAAACTGCAGTTACACTGCATCTAATTCATTACATCATTTAGACAAGTTATCATCATGTTCTCATGTCCAAATAGCAAGGAGTTTGACTACATTACAAAAAAAAAAAAAAAAAACCCAAACAAACCAAACCAAAACATTGCTGGGAAAGTCTTCTTTCTGAAACAGGAACAGCTTGCCCTGGGATTGATTCCTGATTCTCTCCTGGTTTGTAAATCCAAAACTGTGAAATTTTGTGGGTAAAAAAAAAGCAAGCAGCAGCACGTTGAAGAGATTACTTTCTTTACAGAATTGAAGAAAAGGAAATAAAGTCAAAGGTGGCAGCATCTGGTCATACAATTAATGTGTCTGCATTTTTAAGTTTTAAAAGTCCTAAAGCTTCCTAATGTATGTTATTAAATAACCAATGAGGAAGGTAAAAAATAAAAAACAGTACACAAAAAAAGCACTGAAATATCCAGAATGTATCTGTGTGGGGACTTGGCTCAAACTCTACTAAAGATCACAAACTATCTCTCTGTTATTATCATTATTCTAAGAGGTGACCCAGCAATTATCTTGTGTAATAATTCAAAATAGCAGAGGAGTATCAATAAGCACTCTGTTGCAAATAAGCTCTGATAATATATCACCATGTGTACAAAATACATAGATAATGTCATGCCTTGTTTAAGCAACACTTCCCAATTGCTTGAAGGAATTCATTGGTTTTTTCAGGTTCGTGTCCAGCCACAACACGTGATGGTTTCACTGACAGTGGCTCTCCTGTTACCATGACAACAGTATCAATCGCCTTCTGAAGGAAGCTGATTTTGGCATCTTTATCCTGGTAAAAGAGCAATGAAGAAATAATACTAAGACTCTCAAACAACTGCACACACCACCTCAAGACCAATAAAACTCTGATGGGAAGAAGAGTTGCTGAAAGCATCTGCACAACAAGAGCAGCACGTGGTTTGTTGGGGCAGGAAAGAGGCTGCCCCTGATTTATCATTAGCTTTTTATTCTGGATTGAGAAACAGCAGCTCTGATGAACTCTGAACTGCAATGACCAAGATGAAAGCTTAAATAGGTCTTTTTTAAATGTTCATTATTTAGCTTGAGTGCTCCACTTAAGTTCTACCTTAACGGATTCCAACTTACAATAAAGTTTTGTTTAATAAATCATGCAAGTATTAGCAAAAGAATCACTAAAGAGTTACAATAGGATTGTTATAGCAGATACTCCTTAGAACACCACTTCTTGAATATTTTACAGTACAGAAGTCCCAAAGTCCAAAAAGAAGTCCCAAAGAAGTCCAGAATTTATGAGACTAAACCGAGGCACCTACATGCTTGTACATACACTTTACAAACTAGACTTAACAGTGAGGAAAGAAAACAAACAAAAGATGGTGGGAAAGAGATACAGGCAAATATTTTTATCTTCACAATTACCAGATGTGTTTTAGTTTCAAATTATATTTAAGAAACAACCTGCCCTGAGTAACCTTGCCCAAGAAAAGAGGATGGCTTTTGGTGATGGTGCAAAATCATAAGGACAAAAGAAGACAAAAAAAACCCCCCATCCCTCAGCAAGTAAAAGTTTATTGGATGGTTCCTGGCTCAGGGGATAAAATCATGGTGTGAAGTCCCTGTAGAACTCTCAGGGGAGGGGAGAGGTATTTGCTAGTAAAGCATAATAAAACTCAAGGAATGCTGACCAGGACTAACGCAGAAGTCTACTCACTCATTCTTCATAGTCATGAGATAAAGAAAACATTTTATTGTCCTGTTAAAAAGTAAAGCCATGTGAAAAGAAATCTGTATGTAAGCTCTAGCAGGCATAATTTCAAAATAATATAAACTGCATTCCAAGTGGCTCAGGCAAAAGCAAAGCAGCACTGCCTTAGATAATTCAGAAATGAAGGAGCTGCAGGCCATCAGTAAAAAACACGATCTTGCACCACACGTCCTGTTCAAGTATCTCAGAGGTGCACAGATCCAACATGAGCTGGATCAAATTTGATGAAGGTGCCAACACAGAGGAAAGCAAAGGGAACCATTCCATCCCCAGCTGAGCATGGCCAACATTTTACAGGCCATGGGTAGCCCTAGCTGTTCCCGTGGCACTGGAGTTTCATCCTGTCCAACTAAATACCCACGAGAAAAGATGCTTTTTGGATCCACAGGTAAAATGTGTGGTGCTTTCTGAAGGAGATGCAACATGTGCTAAGCTGCTCTTCATTACAGAACCTATAATGAAGATTGTTACTTCAACAGGAACAGCACCACCAAAACCAATTCATTGTAAACCAACTTTAATTTTAGCAATCCTGACAACAGTAAGAACAGTCACAGAAATAACCATATGTGTCAGACCCACAGTTAAATGCAAGAAGTGCATAAAACATCCATGAACATCAAATCATTGTGATTTGAAAAGACCTTTCAGATCATCAAGGTCAACCATTAACCCAGCAGTGCCAAGGCCACCACTAAGCCATGTCCCTCAGCACCACATCCACATGGCTTTTCAATCCCTCCAGAGATGGGGACTCCACCACTGCCCTGGGCAGTCTGTGCCAGGGCCTGACAATCCTTTTGGGGAAGAAATTGTTTCTCATATCCATATAAACCTCCTCTGGCACAACCTGAAGCCATTTCCTCTCATCCTATCACTTGTGACTTGAAATGCAAACTTCTTCACTCCAACCTCCTTTCAGGGAGTTGTACAGAGTGAGAAGGTCTCCCCTCAGCCTCCTTTTCTCCAGGATGAACACCCCCAGTTCCCTCAGCTGTTCCTCACAAGATTTGTGCTCCAGACCATTCCCAAGCTCTGTTGCCCTTCTCTGGGCAGCCCCTCAGTGTTTTCTTCTTGTGAGGGGCCCAGAACTGGCCCCAGCATTCAAGGTGCAGCCTCACCGGTGCTGAGCACAAGGGGACAATCCCTGCCCTGGTCCTGCTGGCCACACCAGTGCTGATACAAGCCAGGATGCTGCTGGCTTTCTTGGCACATGCTGGCTGATATTCAGCTACTGCCAACCAACACCTTCAGGTCCTTTTCCATTGAGCAAAAAAGTTGGCAGTGTGGCTGAAAAGCCAGATTCACAGCCCTCACACTTTTAGTTGCTAAGTTAAACAATCACCAGCAGATGAAGCTGTCTCACTAGCAACGTGCAAACAATGAGCTGTTTGCTGTGATCCAGTGACCAAAGTTTTCACCCACGTCAGTAGTTGGAGAAGTCAGCATCAGCCCAGCAAAGAGGCAGACAACAGAAGAGTGGCAAACAGGGACAAAAGTCACCCTTTTGCTTAAGAAAAGCATTTTCAGGAATAACATTAACCTCCTCTGTAAGTAATCAGCCATATTTATACTGTAAGAAACCTACTGTGGGATGCATATACTAGACAAATGTCTTGGCAAGTCCTGAGATATTAAATGAGAAAATTTATAGTATATATGCAGACAGTGTATGTATATATTTATATATATGTGTATGTATGCACACATATATAAAACAATAAATAAAACCTCATACATTCTACTAGAAAGCACAAGTCTCTTCTTCAAAAAGCTGTATATGGAATTCTAGTATTTGTAATTTATTACCGCTGCCTAACTAAGGCAATTGTGCTACACATATTCTGATTCTTTTCATCTGCAATAGAACAGCATTTTGGAAATATAGGTCTGGTCACAGATTAACCCTCACTGTTCTGACATCTGTACAGAAACAGCTCTTTATATATGACAGCTTGGTTGTGTCACACCTACAAATGCAATCCAGAGTTCATCTCACACAGATTATAACCAAACAAGCAAAAGACTTCACAAACTGTTCACAGAATTAAAGACAGGTACCTGATATCAAATGCTGAAAAGACCACAATTACCTTGTGGCAAGTTTCAAAGAACAGTAACATGAAAGCTAAATAAGTAAGTCAGTTTCATACCCACCTTAACATTATCTGATTTCAATTCAAAATCCGTGTAAAGTCCTTTCATAAAACCTGTCACTCTAATTACCTTCAAAACAGAAGAAAAGGGGTAAGTTAAGAACATCTCTCAAAGGGCCCTGTTCAGTAAAGCTTGTGTGGCATTAGGAAATACATTAACCTCATTTGCTTTCAGAGATGATACCTCATTTACAACTACTCCTGGAGCAGGTTCAGAGTTCTGCTGTGTTTCTGACCACCCCCTGAAACAATGAGACTCAATCCTTGCTTACAGCTCAGGTCTCCACTCCTATTTAATTCTATCTTTAACCTTGGTTGGTGAATCTGGGAGATTCACAATATAAATCCCAGTAAATACATTTTAAACACGGCTCTATGTTATTGCCTTAGGGACTTCTTTACATCTGCCTATATATAGAAGCAGCAGATCAGGGAATATAAAAAGTAACTTTTTGTTTCTTTTAGATGGGAAGGTGGAAAAACAACTTATTAGCAGGTTTCAAATGTGTGGCAGACTGAGGAAAGAGGGAGACCTCTTGTCTGGTCTTAACCTGCAACCCTGAAGACCCCTCAGATTTAATTACTTCCCTAAAACCTCAGATTTACTCACTGCCTTCAAACCCCGAGATCTATTCAGTATCTGAAATCTCCCAAGACTTCCTCATAGCCCTAAACACCCCCTCAACCTACTCACCATCTTAAATCCCCTGAGATTTACCCACTGCCTCCAACCCCCTGAGATCCGCTCGCTGCCCTCAATCCCTGGAGATCTCCTCACTCCTCGGGCCCGTAACCCCTGCATTCACCACCCAGCCCGGGAGTCCCCATTCCCAGGGGCTGGGGGGGTTCCGAGCCCTCCCGTCCCCCGCCGAAGCCCCCGTCCCCCTCCCGGCTGTGCCCCCCGCCCGGGGCAGCCCCACCCCCGGCCTCCAGGGGGCGGCCGAGCCCGCCGGGAAGCGCTGTTGCCTAGCAACCGCGGCAGTGGGCCGCAGGCCGGCCCTTACCCACCTCGGTGATCACGTCGTGCAGGTAGCGGAACGGCGGCTTGTTCAGCAGCCGCTCGCTCATCGGGGGCTTGCGGATCACTCGGCCTAAGGACTCCTGTGTCCGCCGCACCACCGCCTCGTTCATAGCGGCGGAGGAAGAGGAGGAGGAGAAGGGATCCCCCCGCCGCCACTGGCGGCTCCCAGCCTTCCCGGCATGCGCCGCGGAGGGGGAGCCACACCGCGCAAGCGCACAGCGAGGGGGATCGGTGGTTGCCAGGGTCACCGCGGCCCTAGCAACGGACCCGGGGCCTGCTGAGGCCTGGAGCCTGCCCCAGGGTGCTGCTGGGAGCGGGTCACAGCCCAGCCCCCTGCTTCTGTAAGCAGCAGGTATAAAGTGCTCAGAAATTCTAGTTGTGTCTTTTGGTGGGCTTTTCTTAACTGTTTTTGAAGAATCATCCAATCTTTCGGTTGGGAAAGACAATTTGGATCATCGAGTCCAACTGGTGACCCAGCACTGCCAAGGCCACCACTAAACCATGTCCCTCAGCACCACATCTGCACGGATTTAAATGCCTCCAGCGGTGGAGACTTTGCCACTGCCTTAGGCAGCATGTGCCAGGGCCTGACAACCATTTGGGTGAAGGTATTTTCCCCAATATCCAATTTAAACCTTCCCCGTCACAACTTGAGGACATTTTCTCCTTCCAGAAGTAGAAAAAAGAAAATGATGAATGGGGCTGAAGAACATCCCAACATCAGGGTTGCCTGGTCCCACCTCACATTCCCTAGCAAAGCCAGACCACGGCCACTGAAAAAGAGCACAGGACCTCCCTCACTGTGGTTGTCTCCTGCAAGCCTGTTCCCCCCCAGGACCTGCTCTTTCCTCACCCCATCAACAAAAACCTAGCTATACCCCAGCCTGCACACCACTGCCTTTCTCCCTGACCAGGTTTGAGAACCTGAAAAAGTGATTTTGTTGTTCTACTCAGCCAGCCATGACCATCAGTATTTGACAGGTAAACTTCAAGAGGGCTGTGCTGCTCTGCTTCAACCCCAGATTCAGTGCCTTGCTTTTAAACCACATTAGAAGAACAAATCAGATTTAAGATCAAAATAGGGATGCATTACAAAGCGCATTTATGTGGTTTTAGTTCAGGCAAGAGATGATGTTATTCTTTCAGCTGAGCAACTCTTTCAGCTGTAACTCCACCTGGGATCCTGAGAGCAGCTGGTGACAGGGAAGCAATCTGTGGCTTCACTCAGCCCAACACACTGGGGGGTTGATGAGGTTCCCAGTCAGGTTGTGACTACAGGATCTGGTGAGCCTGAGAAGAAGAGGGGGTATTGACACCTTCTACATCCAAGGGCATCAGGACAGGTCTCAGAAGAATCAAGAAGACTGGGAAGAAGCTATTTTGGGGGAAAGGGCTGTTTATTTTGGAATTCTGTGGCTTACCTGGATTTCCACAGAAGATCAGAGATGCCCGAGAAGGAATCTCAGGGCTTTTGTAAAATGTGACCTCTAGCATGCTGCACATTTTGCTGAAGAGGTATTACCCCAAGGATGCACTGCTCAATTTAACCAAAGATCAAAAGCTAGAAACCCACAAAGCCCCACCAGATCCCCATGGCCTTAAAGAGAGGCATTGGAATTCAAAGAAGTGCACTAAGACTGTAAATCAGCTATGCTGGAGACCTGGTTTTCTTAAAAGGACTTTGGACTAGAATTGTTCAGCAAGCTCAGACCAACCCTCCTGAAGATGTCAGTAGGAAATTGAGGTGACTTCACAGCATCAATGAGACAGAGCAGCATGCCAGGTAGATCAAGAGAAGATTCACAAATCTTTGTGAGACACAGTCCTAAACAGAATCCAAAACACATCCTAACACCAAAAAGGTGACAGAGAAACTTCCTGTTTTGAGTATTTCACCACCACTGCAAAAAAGAATGGCCATGAAGCCACGCTGCCTTTTCCACCAAGGTCTGCCTCTCCCCAGAGTCTGAGACTATGAGCTTTCCAGCCACTGGTTTGACTTAATTCAGAGGAACTTCTTTGCACAGCGAAACAGCACCATGGCACATATTGCTGGCCAAATATTCATTATTCAAATACTCAATATTCCCAGCAGCAGCAATGTAAAGCTCCCTCTGTTTCTTTTTACATACCACAAACAGCATCATATTGTCTCCAATGTCAAATAACCTCATGAAGTCAGGAGCTTAAGCTCACACAATGTAATACCTGAAGCTTCCAACCATTACCTGCTGAGCTACCAAATGCTGCTGTAAAACACAGATGCAGCTTGACAACAGAAAGTACCTGCTGCCTGTCTCAGTCAAAGACACATCTAGTTCAGACCTGAAGATAATGGGTATCAGGATGTCAGTAACAGAGAGCATTATCTTAGAACAAGATTTTTCTTGCTGACTATGATAAATTTTATCAGGATTTCATGTTTCACTGGGTTTCCCAGCTTTAAGACTTTGAAACAGGGCAAAATTTTATGGCAGAAGGAATTTCTCTGTGCCAGCCTTCTAAGGGACAAGTAATACATGGTTGTAGACACCTTCTACAACTTTTTAGGTTTTGGAATACAGCATTAATCTCGGCAAAACTTTTTTTTCTGCTAGCTGAGGTCCTGACCTCTTCCCTGCCTTATGGGGAGCTTGGCATGGCCCCTGGTATTTCATGTCCTGCCTGCTTGACACGAGATGTATCAGTGACTTCCAGCTTCACTGCTGCCCTGCCTCTGCCACACAGCCACCATCCAGTTCACCAGATGCATCCAAGAGCTGTGGGTGCTGTTCAATGTCTGATCCTGCCTGGGTCAGGGTGAAACGGGCTTGCTGTGGCCTTTCCATCCTCAAGAGAACAAAAAAGATGCTGAGCTGTGGAAATTAAGGGAGAAATTGGGTGAATTGCCTTTGTGAATTACTGCTTCAGATATGAAAGGAATCAATTGATAAAACACACACAGTTTATTTTTGCAAAAAAGCAAAAGATTTTGAATTTTCCTGCAATGACCATCAAAACAATCTGTATAAAGATCTCATATGAGGAAAGGGGCTGCTGGTAAACCAGAGAGCACCTGCTGCCCCATGGCTATTTGAGCCTGCATTTTCCAAGCCACTCACCAGGTTCCATGTGCATTCAGCCCATCAGACAGAGCCCAAACTGCTAAGCTGTGACAAGAGGTTATCTAACTCTAGTCATGACAACATAAGGCCCAATGGCCACTAAGTCCCTTGGATCCTTTTCTCTAGTCAGCCTGGGGAAACTTCTCACACAGAGATGGGAATATTGTCTTGGGAACAGGTTGGAAAATTAAAGCTTGATGAAGATTGTGCCCCATCCAATATTAGAAACCCATTCCCAATCAAGAGACTAGGGTGGCACAGAGAGACAAAACAACTGGACATATAGAAATTATTTTTTATTTTGTGAAGAACACTTGAAAAATAAAGATGAAAGCTTTTCCAGGCTTTGGAATATAACCATCATAAACTGAGGAATCACAAAGACTCCATTTAGAAAATGTGTTCCCTTTCCCCACCCCCATTTCTAACAAACTCTCTTGTTGTAGAATGGCCCATGAAAGTTCTAAGAAAAATATGTATTTTGAGCCAACATTAGAAATTAATCAAGATTGGTTCAGTGCAAGTGCTGCTACATTACACTTTAACAAAGGCACATACTAAAATCTCCACACTAGCACTCATCATCCATACTTATATTCTTCCAATCTTGGTATTTTCAGTAAGACACAAGACTTTTTAAAGGTAGGTGGGATGGCTGAGCTCAGTACAGCTGTCCAGCAAGGAACTGGACGAACTGAAGTGACAGCAAAGTAAATGCAACACAGTGGAACAACCTGCAAACACAAACCTTTCTTGCTTACCTTAGTAATTGGTACATTCCATTATTTCTGTCAACCCTGGCTGGAAAGAACACTTGTTGATATGGAAGAAGACAAAATAAGACAGGGAAAGCAACTGGCTGCCCTCACTGCAGTCAGAGAATCTATCCAGAAAACTAGGATTTTAAGGTTCAAGCAAAGCCTACTGACAACCAAAACAGTGGGGAAATCAAAATACCCCCTTTCTTGAATGAATCAGTCTAAGAAAGCACAGAAGACCTGCTGAGTTTTAAAGATATGCAACAGAATGAATGCTAATCAGATGCTTCAAGCTGCTTTCCACTTTCTTTTTTATTTTGCTGATAGCAGAAGAGTGTCAGTTCTTTTCTTGAAGATGTCAAATACCAGAATATTGTTAACCTATGAAAGGTAGATGAGAAGCTTCTCACTGTAGCCAAAATTTTAGGAGACTGCAGTACTGGCATCTTCTACACATAACTAAAACAGGTTAAATGTTTGTGGTAGCCCTCTAAAGTGACTTGTACTTTTTATAACCACAGATTGCACTCAGGATACTTCAGGCTATGTTAAAAAACCACTTTTGAACTGTTCCTCTGCTCATTTCAGACCAGCTTTCCAGCAATTTGTGCAGCTCAGCAAGACTGTGCTTCAGATGGTCACCTATGGACACAGGTCCCCAGCTGTGCAAGGCAAACATGTCAGGTGCCACCAGCATGTGACAGCTGCACAGCAATGCTGCTGTGTTCTCTTCCACCCTTCCATTTTCACCTTATAATTCCAAACATGTTTAGAATTTGATTATAAACAACTGTCCCCATTAAGAATGTGGGGTAATTGGTCAGTACTAGCTATGCTCAAAGGAACTTCTTGAACCATCCAAAGTTATGAAGAGTCAGTCCTGTGCAGTGGGGAAACACAGTGCAAGCATCTGAAGTGTTAGAAAAGTTTCAATAAAGATGCTGAAACAAACTTGTAGTAAACCCAGATCCCCAACCTCAGGGGCAAGAAAATATGGTCTCTCATCAGCTACTTAAACATGTTTACAGTCTTGAGATCCAATCTCACAAGCATTCAGTAAGCATTTTAGTTCAGAACATTTGCTACTGAGTTCAGCTGGTAGCCAGCTGCATGCATCTCCTTCTGTTAGAGGATGCACAGCAGCTTTGGGACCACCAAGAGAAACTTTTCCTGAAATGGAGCAAAGAATATCAGGACAATTGAAAAGATAAGAAATGAGGGAAAGTTCTCTGAATAAGAGTACTGAAAATAAATACAAGCCTGTTTCCTGACTACAGTAAAACCCACTTAAAATCAAGCATCAGATCCACCTTTTTTTTCCATCTGTTTTGTTTGTTAGTAGAGCTTATGGCCATGAAAAAACAAAGTCCTACCAATCATAAAATACAATATTACTGCACTGGTGGTCTATATTGCAAAAGATCTTCAGGTTTTACAGCTCGACAGATTCTGACCTTGCTCTTTTTTGAGCAATTTTTTTTACACTTTGTCCAGAGACTTCCACATTTCCTTCATTCCTGAAATCTGCCTTGAAGCTACTACAGACTTCAGTTTATATACAAAGAGGCAAAAGCCAATTCTGTTATCATGAGTCACTCCAGAGATCAAGGATGAAAAAAAATTCTAAAAAGATATGTTTATAACTGCATTAAAAAACCCCAGCAAACTCTGCAGTGATGGTGCAAGACAAGCATTCAACCAAACAAGTGCATTTAAGGTGATAACAAAACAGTCACCAAAAGGTTATACAATACATTAATAATTTTTTTCATGGATAAAGTGCATTTGCCTGGCCTTAAAATAAGTACCACATTGATAAAGGGATGCTCAAGCACTTCCCCAAGAAAGAAAGCTCAGAAGAAAATCTGTTATCCTGAAGCCTAGATCCAGTTTGATTCTTGAAGACACTTTGGGAAGACCCATTTGCTGGTCCAGTTGAGGTACTCCATGCCCATTTAGTACATCTGTAGTATGGTCTGGTCAGCAAATCATCTCCTGGTGCTATCTGAAAACACCCACATTGATAGAAAGAGCCACTTCTGGTTTACGGTGCTTAATATTCAGCTTCTCCTCAGAGAAAACATGGTCCTTTAAGCCTTCTGCTGGCTGACTATTAAAAGAAACAATTAAGATACCTGATATTAATGTTGAGCCTTAGCACTGACAGCAGTTAATTTTTCATCTCCAGTGGCAGCAATAGATTTTGTGATGTGTTGCAAAACAGAAAACTGAAGCTCAGCACAGGCATTTAAAGCCAGGAACTGGACTCACCCGAGCATTCCTTCAGGACTACTGGGATTGTGTGCTCCAAAAGCACACATCTAGCACCGCCCAAACAATTTATCCAGGTTTCAGTCTAGCATGATAAGCATCAAAGAACAATTTGCATATTTAATAGAAATAAAAAAAAATTACTCAATACCTTTTCTTACTTTCTAATGACAGCTGCCTTTGTTTCTCTTTTCCGATGTCATCTTTCACTGTGCTGAAATCCTTAGTGTCATCAAGGAAAAGATTCTGGTGTGAAAAAAGATTTTGTATATGAAAATTATAAACTCAGACCGTTTGCCAAATGTTGCTCAGTTTACACAATTAATTTTCAGGGCGTTTCCTTTAGTTTTACAGCAATCCAAATTATTTAAGTGGAAAAGACTGAAAAAGGCAAAAATGTTTTAGTTCCCCTCCTGACTTTTTATATTTGCCTTGTCTCCTAAGAAGTAAGATTTACTTATAAAATAGTAAAAGAAATAAAGCAAAATTCACAGCTTGAGAGGCAGCTATGTAATTCTTTTTATAATAATGAAATAGATCTGTAATGATTCTTCAGAAAATATCATGGGTTTAAATTTACAGTCTGATTTCTCAAGGGCACTGCTCTTGGATTTTACTCCAAGTTGGAAAAAAAAAAATAAAACGAACCAGTAAATAAAATGAGGGCAAGAAAAGAGATTCACTTTCTTCTACATAGTGTTAAAGCATCAAGCAGAATCTGACTGCCTGCACTGGCTGAGAGCATCATAAGCACTCCTAACCCCTTGCAACTACTGAATTACAAGGGAAAAAGCATGAACCTTTCATCAGGTTGATTAAGAACATGAGAAAACTAAGAAAAAGCACCCAAAGCAACAAATTTGCTGTCCACACGAGATATGAAGCAAGATGCAGGAAAACCAGGAAGAAATTAAGATACTGCAAAGGGGACAGTGCCTGAGCCTAAGCCCTTTGCAACAATCCAAGCCAAGTTAATTTACCTTCACCCCAATGACATCTCCATCTTTCAGGTGGTAAGGTGCTGACTGTAAACTCTCCTGTTTTTTCTTCCGTTTCCTCTTTGAAATTTGCTGTGTCTGAATAAAATCAAAGCAAAGGATTGGTACATGGCAGATTTCAGAAATCTGATACAATTAATTTGTCAAGAACCACAGCACAAACCAACACTAACTTCTGTCAAAAAAACAGTTGGACTCTGTCATTTCAGATCTTACCCAGCTAGATATTGGCAGCCACTCAAATTTCTCAGGGAAGTATTTGGCTATCTCAATTTTATCTACAGGGAGACAGTAGTGAGAAGCCACTCGATGCCTCAGTGCCCAGGCTGTGCATTCTTTGGAGATATCCCACACCAAATCAGTGGGCTCATAGTAGTCCCTCTCCCCTGGTATGCCCATCTGGACTCGAAGCAGCAGTTCATGGGGGCTGTCATCAGGAAAAGAAAAGACACCATACTTTCAGAATCCACAATACCCAGTTTCCACCCCCTTCAGCCCTTCTTTATTTTTGTTTGTGGAAAATAAAACAAGTTCCAAACTCTTCTCACATCCTGACCTCTCTAATCCTAACAGAAAGTATTTATAACAAGGACTGCTCAATTAAGACTCATCTAGATGCATGGCTCTAGGAAACATCTTATCTTGAGATCTTACCCCAAGTGCTCTTCTCTTTGCAAAGGTTCGATGCAGATTTGCACTCTCCCACCCAGCTTATAGTCCCTGAAAACAAAATAAAGATTATACAAATTTCCAGTCAGATACTTTAAATTCCCATGAAAAAAAATCGCTGTTTTAGTCAAGCAGATCTGTGCTGATCTGGAAAACCACATCAAAAAATGATCAGAACAAGAACTAAAAACTCAGAAAAGTACAAAAATGGCCTTTAAAACCACCTAAAATAAAGCTTAGCAGAGTAAGCCTGGTATGATCTACTTCTGCTCCCACCTTCCCCAGCTCTTGAGATAAAAGATGCTCTCAGCAAAAAAAGTGAAGTAATCAGAAATGAGCTTTCTCTTGATTTCTGACTGAGCAGATCCACCAATCCATCTCACAACCCAGAGCCCAGTCAGCAGCCAGGCTGCTGCACTGCTATTTGTGCCTGCAGTAACAAACAGTAACAAACCTACCTGAGCTGCTGCTTGTTGTTCCGTAGCAGCTTGCCTGGGCGCTTGCTGTCCACTGTCCATGCTCTGAGAAATGAGGGCAGGGGGACAACCTGCTCCTGGCAGCATGGTAAGGTCAAAGCCTGAAAAAAAAGAAATATTTCTTCGATTATTTTAGCATCCAGTCTCCTTGGAAAAAAACCAAAACAAAACATAAGAAAACAACCTGATTAATTCTCAGTGCAAGATTGAAGCAAATCAGAAACAGGGCAAGGTCTTCAGATTCCACACCAGCTCTTGCTTGTGACCTACAGGTAGTGGCAAGGATCCATGCACTCACGTTGCAACCTCAAAGCAATCTGTACTTCACTCCCTCCCAACATTTCTCAATTCAAAAGTACTGCTGCGTTCCTTTTTTTTTTAACTAAAATTTGTGTAACTTGGAGGGAATGAGGCTGATGGAATCCATGCCCCAACCTCTAGCCAGGTGCTGGGCAAGCTCCCTTAAGCCCTTACCAAGGATACAACACTCTCTCCATGCTGAAACAATTCTCTTTATTCACAGATGCAAAGTCAGTCGTTCCTGGCAGTAATTTGCCAGAGCCCACGACTGAAATTGCATCCAAGAATAATTGTTGGAAGAGGTCAGAATCAGGTGAGCTCTCCTTCCCCAGGCAGTTTAAGTAGAGCAACCAACTGGCTAAACAATGAAGTGCCTTATGACAGGATTGGGTTATGTCTTTTTGTGGTGGAGTTTGTTTTGGGTTGGGTTTTGTTAAGTGTATCAAAATCACACTTTTATGCTTAAGAAAAGCATAAAAAGGCACGTTAGTTTCTGGCTAGAGAAACTAAGCTAGACCTTCCTGGATGACAAAGATGACCTTCTGTGCACCAAAATCAATTCTTTACTCATTTGATTCAACACATATTAAGAAGAAAAAGAAAAAAAAAAGAAAATGAAAAAAAAAAAAAAGAGAAAAATATGCATAAAACTAATACAGGAACAATGTAGAAATGGAAAGTGGCTTTTTAGGAAGTGCTTGTATGTGTGTGCATCTCATGAAGAATTTTGACATTGTGAAATAAAGATAGGGCTGCAAGCCAAAGTTCCAGATGAAGTGCAACAAGGCTTTCACAGGTCAGGACACATGAGAGGTAGAATGGCAACTGCAGGGGACGTACTAAGGAAGTCTCTGAGCTACATGCTCCAACTGCCTCTTGGTACTTACCACTGAACATGGCATATAAGCAAATGCCATATCAGAACATACTGGAGACAAGGGAAAAGGAAATAAAAAATAGGTATTAATAGAGCTCAATTAATCAGTGTTGCTGTACATTTCCAATACAGGAGAACATCTAACCTGAATCTTCAGATCTTCCAGAGAAGCTTCTCCTGCTATTTCTATACTGCCAGCATAGCAAAGATCCATGCCTGTGTGGATGTATTCTGGTGAATCTTTAGTTGGGAGTGGGGAAAAGGGGGAGGAAGAAAGAAACAACACAAGAGTCAACATGGCTTTGTTTATCCTGCTAAAAGATAGTAATTTCAAAGATAGATTTCACTTAAAAGAAGGGACTTGACCTCTTAATTTTTTTGGAGGGCAATTCAAGAAACGTAATACACGGTCCATAAAATACATTCTGTCTGTTTCCAAACAGGAAGAGTTCCAACTCCTCCTATACTGCAATTTTTAAAACTAAGACCAGTTATTTAAATTTGTGAGTAGTCTTAATTACTACTGGTTATTGGTTCTGACTCTGGAATACAGAGTGTGTTGCAAGCGAAGTCAAACCTGCTTTTTAGTTCTTCTATAGAAAAAGTTTGTAAGAAAAGCAGAAAAATGCAAAGAAACCTTCAAAAAGAAGAAGGGTCTTGCTCTGCAATACAGCTCAGTAGAGCATGGGAAGAATATTATATTCCCTGTAGAAAGTAAAATTTATTTATTTCCCATTTTCCTATTCACATTTGTCCCCACTTTTTTTTTTTTCCTTGCAAACCCTCATGTCATTTTATTACCCTAGCTGGTTTTTGGCTTTGACCTTTAGAAGAACAAAGACAAGTTAAAATACTGTATTGTAATGTCTTTTACTCTATGTAATATTTACTCACCACTCCTTTTACAGCTTCTCAAAAAGCAACATGGCCTGAAGTGGATTAACTGTAATATTAGGAGTCTGGCATCTGAAGCCCATCAGCTGAGTGCCCATTGAGTAGATGCTCTACAACTGCCTTTTTACTTACTGAGACCCTGATTCAAAATTGAGTGAAGGTCTCACCACTGACCAAACACAGCTATAAGGAACATAAGGACAGAACTACCCAGCATTCATGTAGTCTTGTATAGAATTGCATCTCTCTCTATAAAAATCCTGAAGACTTGTACAGTCACCCAGAGGCTTCAGGAGGATTTGAAGGCTTTAGATTAGAATTCTGATTTTGACTCAAGGCCATAAGGGCACTCACAAAAAGTCAGGCCATAGGATTCCTTGCAAGAATTCATCAAACTCACCTCCTGCAGGAGACACCTTCAAAGCATCCATCTTACAGGTCACCCCATTCACTAGGTCTTGTACATTCTCTCTGTGGTTTTTATGACCTGAAGACTTGAACCACCAGATGGGTATTTTCAGGAAACCCTGAGAAGTGAACAGAAAGTACTGGGTAGGTCATGTGTTCAAACACAATGAAAAATTCTACCTTTGTCTCAGGAAGGAGGAAAAGACTTCTTCAAATCTGAGCTTTTGTAAAGGAGCTGGCATTTATCAGAGATCACACACCATGAAGGAGGGCAAAGATGTCCAGAAGGCTGAAGCACCTCTGCTCTGGAGACAGTCTGAGAAAGGTGGTATTGTTCAGCCTTGAGAAGAAGAGGGCAGGTACAGGGAACTCCATCTGGTCATGAGGATGCAAAGGTCGCCCAGAGCAATTGATTAAAGAACACCATCTCTTTTAATTTACCTTTGGTGGAAGCTTTCCTTCAGCTATAACCAAAGTATCTCCTCTGCAAACGTTAAGTTCCTTCAAAGTGGCATTCTGTAGGGAGAGAAATCACAGTACACTTGTAACCCTGTATGTTCTTGTGCTTTGTTTGCTAAAGTATATGCTGGTGGCTTTTTGCATGACAAAGGTCCAGCACAAAAATAGCCACATGACATCTACCACTTGAGGAAAGCTTTGCAGCAGTACACAGAGTCTGTGCTGTAGTCATTCCAGAGTCTGTGAGCTGTGGATTTCCTTTTGCACCTCCACATCTCACCAACTGACACCTCTGGCTTTTTTGAAGATTTTTCTTTAATGCATGGTAAAGCTTAGACTTGAGAAAAAAACTGTATGGCTTGACCATTGGTATCCCAACACTGTCTGCCCAAGGCCCAGTGAAATAAACCAAAACCACCATGTATTTGCTTTACTGCAGCTCTCTTCAGGGAAAGTCTCTGATAAACTACAGCATGATTCAAGTCCAAAACAGGATCCTCTTACTTCCTGACTTAATGCTTCTCCTGCTTCATAGCACCAGTCAATCCTTCTCAAATGCCAGTTGTCACCTACCAAAACACAAAACCATGCATATGGAAAACAGATTAGCCAACAATGCAGCTTCAAAAAGACATTATAAAACTTCATAAGCTTTAGAGGGGTCTTTTGTTTCATTTTGGTTTGTTTGCTTGTTTCTAAAACACTACTTTGACAAATTTAAGAAAGCATAAAAAAGGGAAAAAAAAGTCTGGAAACACTCAGTGTGAACTGATAATGAGATTCCCATGTCAAGATACCACTGAATCAATGAAAGGGTCCTTAAAACAAAAACTATACTATAAGGAAAAAAACAACTTTCCCTCCTCAAGTATCTAGCAGGAGACTTCATGCTGGACAAGAGATTGTATAGTCCACAAACTTTAGATTTAGCACCTACCTATGAAGTGCATTTTTACCAAAATAACTGATAAAAACACACTTCAGTCTTTGTAAAGAACTTTCACAACCGAACAAAACAAAAAAACCCAAAAGAAAACAAACAACCAAAAACAAGCCCAAAAAAATAACTTGCAGTCTCTTTAAACAAGATCATAAAAATTCACTGTAGTCTGACTGAATTTTTGAATCACTTTGAGTCACTGAAGTTTTGAATGACAAATCGGATCACAAAATTTTACTCAAGGCCAAATTCAATTTTTTAAAAATGGTAATATAAAATAAAGAAATAAAAAGAGAGCCTTTGTTTCCTGGCAGTACTGTGAAATGAAAAAAAATTTCCAAGACATGAACTGTTTCAAGTCACACTTACATGTATATAAAAGCACAATCATTAATTTTCACTTGGACTGCTCAATGTATAGTCCAACAATAATGTCTTTTAGGTGAACTTTTATGGCTTTTGGAGCATAGCAATATTTGCAGCCATCATTCTACTGTGACACAAACTCAGTATTCAATGAATGTTCATCTGGAAAACAATGCTACTTCAAACCTCTTCTCTTGCTCCTTCCTCATCAGAATTGTCACTGTTGTAAAAGACCTCTAAGATCACCACGTTCAACTGTCAACATTCCAACAACAACAAAAAATAAATGTATGTATCACTACCTGTATCACCCATTAGAGCATGTCCTGAAGTGCCCCATTTACACAGTTTTTATATAATTCCAGGGATGGTGATTTCTCTGGGCAGCCTCTTCCAACACCCAACTATGCTCTCAATAAAGAAATTCTTCCTCAGATCTACTCTAAACCTCCCCTGGTGCAACTTCAGGCCATTTCCTCTGGTCCTATCATTGCTCACTTGAGAGAAAAAGCCAGCACCCATCTCCCTGCAACCTCCTCTCGGGGAGCTGCAGAGAGCAGTAAAGTCTCCTTCCAGGCTCCTGTTCTCCAAACTAAACATTTCCAGCTCCCTCAGCATCAAGGGAAAGAAATGTTCAGCCAGGAAATCCATGGGCCATGCTATGTGCTGTCAGTATCTCTTTCTTAAGCCTTAGTAATCCTTACTAATTCCCTTAGTAAGAGGAACTGCTACCACCCAGATTCCCAAGTGATGGACAAACTGTGACCTCATTTTGAATAACTTCCTTTTGCATAGCAACCACAAATCAGTTTGTCCACTTGATCTCATGCAGTGGTTCCCACTGTGACAGCAAATCTTAGCAAAACAACCCAAACCCCTGCACAGACACTCAAGCGAATAGTCCAGAAACCAGATTTTGCCATATTTTGAATAAATAGAAAACATGAAACTGATTTTAAACAACTGCACAGGTAGCTCTTATCAAAGCAAATCTGCAAGTTTACAGTTCTTTCCCCTCCTCACCTTATACACAGATCATTGTAACAAACTTCCAAATTTTAACTTTTAGGGCATCAAGAACTTAGAAATTTGGAAATTCCTTTTTAAAATAATATATAGTGCGACTAACCTGATAATCCAGATTTTTCCAGCATTAAATTGAGACACTGAAAAAAGAAACACATGGTAAAACACAGGGTGGGAAATTTGTTTTCAGCAAATTATGCTAGTATTTTCTAACAAAGACTGAGTAACTGACTCCTGGTCAGTTCCTAAAGATGATATAATTATTACAGGCACAGTGCATTTGAGCTAGATATTAAACTCTCCAAGTATGAGATTGTTTTCAGGCAAGAAATTGCCTCAGCTTTTACAAACTGTTAAAAAAATTAAATCTGTGCTATCAGTTTGTTGCTTTACCTGTAAGTTCTGTCCCAGAGTTTGGAAATTAATCTTTTCAGAAATCAAACTGCAAGCTCAACACTTTCCAGACACCACTTCTAGACACTGGCTGGGCTGTACCAAGAGCTGCTCCCTCTGTTCTGTGCACAGCTCCTCCTGACTCCTCTCACTCCAGTGCTGTGCAGCCAGAGTCTGATGAACTCCAAGGAATTCCAGCAGGCTCTGCTATGACTGAGCATCATCCTGAGGACCACTATGTATAAAAGTGGTCCTAGTGAGGCATCAGACTATGTTCATCCTTGGGGAAAAGCAAGGTTCTCTCTTTAATGCTCAGAGAAAGATCAAGGCCTTCTTTCCTGCTGGCCTTTTGGCACTGAAACACTCCCTTTGCCTCTGTGTCTCCTGGTGACCTGAAGCAATGCACAGCTACAAATTCCTCAGACCTGACCCAGGCATGCCAAGAGCTCTTAAAAGCAGACAAACTCACCTCTTTGACAGAGGTCGTCTCTTCCACAACTATCTCCATCTCAGGGCTTGCATTTTGTTCACTCCCAACAATAAAATACAAGAAGAGCTAAAAATGAAGGTATAAGCTATTAGAATACATATTTAAGTATGGAAATAATGGGACACAGCACCAGGTATTGCAAACAGACACAAACTACTGCAGACAGGACTAAAACTACTTGAGGCTAGAGCAAACAGTCTAAGCAGGACAAACAGAGGAGCACATGCAAGTGAGTTACAGCCATCAGTACTTCATTAATCACCTTGCTGCAAATGAGATAAAACCTGCTAGCAGCCTTAAGCTCTTCCACATTTACAACTTGCAGATACCCTTTTCTTGCTTTATGCTTTTTACAAGTCAGTGCAATCAGAGCACAGAAGTCTGGCAACCACAGTCAGATAAATGACAGATGATTTACCATTAGATATATGAGCTATACTAAATGGTCACACATCTGCCCTTAGCCTTCTGTGACTGAAATAAATGGTATGAGCCTTCATGCCAATCTGTATAATTCCCAGTGACACCAAAAATTTATTTCCAAGTCATTTACAACCACTACAACAGTAAAAAGAAGACAACACGAAATACCAGAAAATGTAAACAAAGCAAAAAAGCAACACAAGACTCTTTGCAGTCACAATATGACTATACCTGAGTGGAAGTTGGAGCTTTCCCATGGCACAGCTCTAACAAGCTCCCCATTTTCAGTTCTGCTTCCTTGACAGTATAATCTTCAGGAACTTCAGGGGACACAAAACCACAGAGAACATCATAAAATTCCTGAAAATATGCATTCTATTATGATGCTCTTTAAAGCAAGATAAGAACACTCAGTGACATTCAGAAAACTTCACATCCACAGCATTGCTGTCAGATCTGTAAAAGCCTCTATGGCAAGAGCAAACCAGTATTTTATAAAGGTTCATTGTGTATGGGGTGACAGAAGAATTTTGGTTGGAACATTGTAGGCTGTCTGGTTCAAACCCCTGCACAAAGCAGAACCAGCTCTACAGTCAGATCAGATCACTATGGGCTTTTTCCAGTCAGGCTCTGAATATCCAGTGCCTGAAGGGGGCATACAAGAAATCTGGAGAGGGACTTTTAAAAAGGGTATGAAGTGATGGAACAAGACATAATGGTTTTAAACTGGAAGAGGGGAGATTCAGATTAGATGTTTAGATGTTAAAGTAATTATTTTCTGTAATTCTTACAGAACAATGATTAAATAAATAAATTCACCTGGAGACAGAAGTTTCCCATTTCCACTAACAGGTCTCAGACAGCTGTTATCTGCTGTAAGAAAAAGGACAGGAGAGAGGAAGTAAGTTATTTAAATAATTATTGCATAATTCAAATAAGAAGAAATTTATCTCCAAAGTTTAGACAAGTAACTTTTAAAATTATTGACAACAGATTTATACTAGAGGCCTCCTTCTGGAGGTATTTTATCAAAAGCACAACTGGAGAGAGATTCATAGAGACTTCAGGAACAGTCTTAATTTTTATCTTTTCAGGATAAAAAAAAGAGCAAAAAGCAGGAAGCCAGACAGTAAATTCTAACATTATCAGCTCTAAAGGTAAAGCAGCTGAACACTTACCTAGTTCCTCCTCAAGCTGAAGCTCCCGTATTGCCTTCATTTTGATATCTGACATCACCTAGAAGAATGCAGTATTAACACCTTTATTACAGAAAGCCATTAACACACCTGTCATTAATGCCATTCCACAAAAGGCAGCCCTCACTAGAAACGCATCCTATTTAGTCTTATTCCTGTTCAGGCTATACATAGATTAGAAAATATTATTTAAATTAACAAACAAAATATATATAATAAATACATGTACTGACATTGTAACGCATTTGTGGAAATTATCTTCAAAAACAGTATTCCAAAGAAAAGAAAATGGTATTTCATTTTCGGATTTATCAAAAGACAAACAGTAATTCTCTTAGAGGAGCTAAGCAGTACTTTATATACTCTGTAACAGAAAATAATTAAAAAGGCAGAAAAGGTACAAGAGAAGTCCACTCCTTGGGGAACATGAGCCTTGTTTCCTATACTATGCTAAAAACAAGGAATAATACTTTACTCCTCATTTAGGTTTTGTTTACTGACATAGCCTCAAACATATTTTTACAGGCTGGTGCAAGGAGAAAACTTTCACCCTAAACCACACTAATGTAGACTGCATTTACCAGCATGAGTCTTACTACTACTACCCAGCAGTCCAAGTACTCTACTAATGGTAACTCCAAGCTGCATATGATTTTCAGCACAAAAAAATTTCAGCTTTGAGGCTGAATTATTACTATTATTATCATTATCCTCATTAATTGGCCTAAGCACACTGGCAAAGCTTTTCAGGGAAACAGGTTGTGTTATACCCCTGAATAATCTGGCTTCTTACTGTTTCAATTGTGGCAGTAATTTTAACATGCTTCTCTTCATCTTCCCTTCCACAGCAGTTTTTCACTTGGAGCCAGCTGATATCATATGTGAAAGCTGTCAAATTGCCACTTGACACATCGACAAAGCTGGAAAAATGAGCAGTGGAAAATGGTCAAAGACAGGAAAACTACAGAAAATCCCAAAGCTCTCACACAGACTGCTAATGCCTTGGGCATTCTGGTTGCATGTCACACAGGAGAGTCAGAGGTTGCAAGCAGCATCCAGGCACCTCTGGGCTGGGTACCAAGTAAACCAGTAAAAACTAGGTTTTGACATCTGGCTTTCAATGGGATGTGAGCTTCTAAAGACAGCTAAGAGTGAAAGTGATTTTCTGAGGCTGGACTTAAGGCTTCTGGAAAAAATATTATAAAAGCATACCTAGTCTTAGTGAAAATTTGGTATTTGTCTCTGCTGCTGTTGCTACTGCTTAACAGAAACAGTTTTAAGGGAAGGACCCTATCAGTGCTGCATCTAATCTCAATTTTTCAGTACTATTTCAACTAGGAAAGTCAGAATTTGTGTAACAAGTGCATACACGTCTCTGAAAACAGGAACCTAAATTCAGAGCTGTACACTACAAATGGAATGAGACCAGAAATTTGCTCCTGGCAGAGTTGCACACTCTTCCAGTACTGCTCTGTTCTCTTGTTCCACCAAGTCTACCAAGTCCACCATGAACCACACAACTCAAACCTCAGAAACTCAGGTTATACCAAAGACAGGACAATAGGCACAAATTGTTCTCACTGGGGGAGGTTTTCCCCTTTACAAGTGTAAGTCAAAGAATGTGAATGCATCTGCACTTCAAGAGCAAAAAAATAGGTAATAATTAACAAGTATCTGATCCCCAAAATTTAAGAGATGACATCATTGTGAATGAAAGAGCTCCAAGTGACAATGAGTTTAAAGAATATAGCTATAAAGAAGAACACAGCTAGCATGATTTAACTAAAGAGATTTTGCCAAAACTGCTCTTTTGTTTAATTATACTTGCAATCAAAACGGTTACCTCTGGTCATGGCTGTCTAGGATTAGTACCGAGCATCCATCTGTCAGACCAACACTTTTCAGTGTTTCCGTCATATCTTTTTCAAGGAAGACTTCCCAGTTCTTGGCTTCTTTATCTAGTCCTGAGCCGTTCTTGAGAATGATACCTCCTGATGGTGCTAAGGCTCTGTGGAGATCACCCAGCTTAGTGCTGCATGAAAAGACATGCTGTGACTCTGTGAAATGCTGACCCTTCCCTCCTTCGTTATACTCTGCTAAACGAAGAACGTTCACAACCAAAGGTTCATGATCAGGACCTGTCATCAGCTTTGTACCACCAACCTGGAGTAAGGAATGCAAGATTTAGGCAGTGGTGAGCAATAAAATACAGAAGAGATTGGACAGCAATAAATGACAAGGATACAATTATAGAAAGAAAAATATGGTCCCTCTCTCCTCATTAGAAGTAAAACACCCTGGAGTAAATGCCTACTGAATAATCTGGAATAACTCAGAGGTGTTTGGAAGAGAAAATACAGTGCACCCAAGTCTGCAGATAAAATCTATCAGTAACAGTATCAAGAAAACCAGTGGATACCTGGTCTCCATCAGATTTAGACAAATTTAGACTCTCAGGATATTCAAGAATTACCCAAAAGTGTGACTCAGGCAGGTCACTGGCCAGAGTTTAAAATCTGGCCTTTCTGATGCTCAGCCTTGGCCAAACATACAGTTCCTTGACAAAGGCAACTTGATCATGCAGGAGTTTGTAGTGTGAAGATCATACCAAAAGTATATTCAAGACAGGAATGAATGTTACTAGATGTTTTCTTTGGGATTTGGGGGGTGAGTGGGTTGAGAAAACAAAAAAAATTCTACTTTTACAACAAAAACATTTTAAAAGTAGTATTTTATTCTATTACACAGATAGAACAAAATGCTGTGTTACATCACCACTGAGGCAAGTAGAGGAAAGTTAAGCAGAAGCAGAAAGTTAAAGGAAGATGCAACACTAGAAAAAGAGCACAGTATTTAAGGGAAACCATACACAGAAGTAGCCACTGACAGGACTAATTTTATACATGGAACAACTGGCTACAGGGTTTAAGTTTTTGTTATCTCATTACTATCCACCAATCTCCTTCCAAAGAGACCCCAGACATTTTCAGAATACAGTCCAGGGTAACTGGCAGTAGATATCAATGGGCACTTATCAATCTGACCACATCATTCTGCATAGTATAATTCTATTGATAATTTTATCAAGCAGCAGACTGCACACCAATCAAGGTACACTGATTTTTTTTTTACAGCTTGTGAGTATCAGTATGAGGCTGAAGAGGTGACCTCAAAGCCAAAGTTAATATGTCAACAGCACACGTGCAGAACACACTGGCATTTCTCAAACAGCATCTGGAGACTGCCTGTTATCTTTTCAGAACTGACAAGGAGAGAGAGTACTTGGATTTTTACCTCCTTCCCATTCCAGACAAAGATGTCTGCTCCATCAGCCAGCCCAATGGCATTCAGTGTCAGCTCATCTCCTAAAAAGGGACAAATAATCAAAGTCTTTTCCCCCAGCAAAACAGCAGAGCAGTTTACCCGGGTCAGCTGATAAACTGAAATACACTGGCACATTTTACTCTGGCTCAAGGGTATCATTACAGAAGGTGCAGTTTGAGCAGTATTTGTGGTGCGTAAGTTACTCATGTAACGAGCCACAAAGTGGGTAAACACCACTGCTACAGCTCTCTGAGGAGAGAGAACCAAAGCACCAAGGTTTCAATTCTATTTCCCTTGCAAACTGAGGCCCAACTTAGCATGTGGCAAAGCTGCTTGGTCAGGGTTATCTATATGAGATTTAACATTGAATCAACACATTTAAAATAAAAAGGTTGGGTTTAATATAGGAGTTACATACTGCACATTCCAAGACTCTTTAAAATACTGCAGCCTGTACTGCAGTTTCTTTTACCTTCCTACTGTTAGAGCCAGATTTTTTAAAAGTTACTATCATTTAAAGAACTGTACTGGCATCTGCAGGAATATTTACAGCAGCTATAAGCATCTCTATTTGATGTCAACACCATGGAAAGCTGGGTTGTATTTTGGTAGAACCCTAATTTTCTGAAACAATAACTATAAAATTTAAAAATGGCTGAACAGGCTTTTGAAGAAGAACACAAGGGATTGAGTAACAATGCAAAACTGAAGACAGAACTCGTGATTTGAAAGTACTGGTGTAGTCTTAACAAATTAGCGTGATTTTTACGCAAGAATTTTCCTCTACAAGATTCCTACTTCAGCTTGAATCTAACCTGCATTTTTCTTTCATGTCACCCTGGCTCCTCTCTTCTGTCCTCTCCTCTGCCTACCAGGTAAATACTATAAAAGGAAACATTCATAGGCAAATAAAGGTCAAAAAAGACTGAGCTATTTTTATCAGCAAATGCATTTAACTTAACAAGATTTGCAGTCTGACTGCACTTCACAACAAAAGATTACATACAGAAGTCTCAAAACCCTTAATTTCATTAATGAGCATCCTAAATCACTTAGCAGTGGGGAGTTGGATGAGATGACCTCTAGAGGTCCTTTCCAACCCCTAACATTCTGTGCTCCTGTGACTCTGGGACTTGCATGGAAGTTTCAGCTCAAAGAGTGTTCAGCAATACACTTCTCCAAAACGTTTTACATATGAAACCATAGTATCATAGAATCATCACAGCTGGAAAGGACCTTCCAGATCATCAAGTCAGTCCTATACCACCATAGCCACTATATTATCTCCCAAAGCACCACGTCTACTCGTTTTTTGAACATCCCCAAGGACAGACTTCACCACCTCCCTAGGTAATTTGTTCCAATACTTTACCACTCTTCTGGTGAATAATTTTTTCCTAATATCCAATCTGAACCTCCCCCAGCACAACAAGAGCCTGTTTCCTCATCCTATCACTAGTCACTAGGAAGCAGAGGACAACACCTCCCCCATTTCAACCTTCTTTCAGGTAGCTGTAAAAAGGAACTAGGGGTCCCCTCAGCCTCTTCTCCAAGCTGAACAGCCCCAGCTCCTTCAGCCTCTCCTCATGAGACCTGTTCTCCAGACTCTTAATCAGCCTAGTTGCTCTTCTTTGCACCCTCTCCAGCAACTCTATGTCCTTCCTATACTGCAGCACCCAAAACTGCACACAGTACTTGAGATGCAGCCTGGAGTACATGGGTAAGTACAAGGGTAAGATCATCTCTGGTCCTTCTGGTCACACTGTTCCTGACACAGGCCAGGATGCCATCTCCCTTGGCCACCTGGGCACACTGCTGGCTCATGTTCATCTGGCTGTCATCAGCACCCCCAGGTCCCTCTTGCTGGGCAGCTCTCCAGCCACTCCTCTCCAACCCTGTAGAGCTGGTGGAGGTGGCTGTGGCCAAAGTACAGGACCTGACATTTGGCCTTGTTGAAACTCATACAATTGGCCTTGGCCCATCAACCAAGCCTGTCCAGACCCCATGGCATCCAAGCCATGAGCAGCCAGATTCCCCAGGAGAATGCTGCTGGAAACTGTGTCAAAGGCCCTGCTGAGTCAAGGCAGACAACATCCACAGCCCTTCTCTCATTCAGTAAGTAGGTCAGCCTGTCACAGGAGGATTTGAGGTTGGTCAAGCAGGACCTGCCCCGTGTGAACCCATGCTGACTGGGCCTGATCACCTGGTTGCCCTGCATGTACCCCATAATGGTACCCAGGATGATCTGCTCCAGCAGCTTCCCCAGTACTAAAGTCAAACTAACAGGCCTGTGATTTCCTGGATCATCCTTCCATCCCTTCTTATATACTGGGGTGACATTGGCTTATTTCCTCAATGCTGGCAGTAAATACAACATATAAATAACATGGAAGCCTTCTATGTAGTAGTCTTACCATCAAGCACCTGGTAAAGATGCAGTCCTGCTGGTAAAGGCTTGGCAATATTGAGCACTATGTCTCCTTCCCAAGATTCTAACATCTAATTAGCAAGAATAAAAAAATATATATGTTAACACCAGCAGGCAATAACATCAGTCAAAATTACAACATTGCTGAAAGCTGTTACAGGCTGTTACTTTGGCAGTTAACAAGACACAGCTCATTACTTCAACAACTCCAGTACCATAGATGACAGTCAAGCATTTAAGACTCAGTCTTTCAGACTAGTTACCAGATAGAGAAAAATAAAGTTTCAGTTGGGCACTAATAAAAGGTCAAGAGGTACTGGAAAAGCAAACAGCATTTCCTGACTTTGTTAGCTTTGATATCTATGAAAAAACACTTTATAAATTACATATTCTTTTTACACAGTAGTGAATAAATGCAAAAGATACCACAGCTATATATTAGTTAAATATTAAATATTATATATTAGTTAAATATTAAATTAGTTAAATATTAAGCTAAATATTTCTTTTAACTAGTTTTCTTTTTCCCCAAACTACTCTGATTACTTCATTAAAGCACAGCTAACTCCTTGAAAATACAAAGACAAACCAAAATGGTAAGAATAAGCCTGCAGTTCTGCAAAATGATAGTCCATGCTAATGTACATGCTGCCCAAATATGCATAATTAGCTAATGAGAGCTTTCAAGTCTACATAGTTAGTTTCATCAATTTCATGGCTTGTTTAACACTTTATGAGCACACCTCAAACCAATGTTTCCTCCTGTGCAAACTCATATAGTTTATAGCCTCCCAAAACCCCATTTCTTGTTGAAAACTTCTCATTGAATTAAAAACTGTGGCACAAACACATTTGTAAATGCTGTGGCTCAAATAAAACCAAAGAGTTGAGATCATAGCAAATACCTGGAATATTGTTTGCCGAAGGTCTCCTAGTGTTTTTCTTCTATCAATAGTCAAATCTACAACACTCTCTTTCCAAGTAAGCAAAGGATGCAAAGCCCCATTGTGAAATTTGTAGCATGAGCCCAAATGGAGGTGTATATCAATGCCATTGTTTGCTGAGTCACATTCCGCTCTTTGAAAGAAAAAGACAAGAAGAAACTGGTGAATTTAACACTGACAAAGGGCTGGCAGATCTCAAAGATGCTGCTCTGCAGCTGTCCTGGAACTGATACCCTCAGGACTACATTCACTCTCATATTCTCCCCTCTATCAAAGGGTATGCAGAGATGCTCTGCATACAGATGCAGATGACTTGTAGATAACAGTGATTTGTAGACATCTTCCACATAAGCAGAATGAGAGGATTTCTGTGTGCTTCTGCACCCTGCTTCTGCCTTTCTACACAGAATGACAAATTCCTTCTGTAGGGGTATGGGGATGGTAGGTTTTACCAGGCTGTGTTCCAGGTCAGTACTCTGCTGAAATGCAGAGGCAGAAAATATTGCATGGAAGCTGAGTGAGGACAGACCCATTCATGCTTTCCTCCTTTGTACCTGTAGCCAGTTCTAGTAGCTATGTGTAGAAGCAAATAATCTGATTAAAAAAACTAAAGTACACAGTACAGAGATATCATACAATATTTGCATCTCCTGTTTGTACTTTGATAGCTTAACCATGGTTCAGCACATCATCAGTTCTGTATTCCTCAACAGAAGTAAAAATTTCAACCAACCTGAATACCACTAGCTCTTTCCTCTGTGTTTCTGGCAAAGAAAACTATTTATCCATTGTTTCAGAGTAAAGCAAGTCATTCACCCTTCCTTCTCCCAGTGGAGAACTCCCTCTATAAACATAATTGAGACAATTTATTCCATACTCCTTCCAGAAATGCACTGATTCTCACAAAAAATGGGTACAATTTTGAACTGTAATTAAGTTTTCCTTGAAACTTTCTGCAGAAAGCCTTATTACACCACAAACAGGGAAGGAAGGGAACCACTAATGCAGATTCCAGGAATACAGGCTGTATTCCTCTATCACACAGGATCATTTTAGCATCTGACTTGACTCAGATGAATTTCTTTCATTTTAAATCACTTTGGAGACCTGCACTTTAAGAATGCTGTTTAAGAGATTGGTACAGTTACATTAATATACCTCTTTTTTTGCAGCTCAGTATTAGCAGCATTCATTTCATTCAGAAGGTGTTCAGGAATTTGGTACCTTGGATTTCCTCGAGCTGCAACAAATAATATAGGCTAGTTTGGCCTTGGCTGCTCCCCATGTGCTTCAGCAAGCAAGAAAGGTGATCAAGATGAGACACGACATTACAGTAATTATTGAAAAGTCAGAGCAATAATGTTGCATCCCTTTGTAATAGAGAAAATTAAACTGGCAAGATGATACAAAGAATAAACAAATGGTTTTATTTCTTCCCATCAATCTTTCCCTAAGGGAAAGCAATACACGAATGCTGTTAGCAACAAGTTTAATTTGTTTTAGCAGGTGTTCTGCTAATATTTGGGAAGCACACTAGGAAAAAATTCGTGTCTTCTGTAGCCAATTAACCAGTCACTGCCCCCTTGGAGGTAACCTCCATGTATCTTAATGCATTTCTCAAGTTATCACTAGAAAGAGAATTTATCTTCAATTCTTGGAAAGGACTGAAAGGCCCAATGGCCTTGGTCCTCCAGAGAACAAACTGTCACCAAACAAAGGAAGCCCCCAGAATATCAAGATGAGGTTTGTGTACCTTCAGGTGGTCTTTTTAATTGGGATTTTCGATAAAACAGCATGTAGGCACTCTCTTTACCCTGAAACTGTTTTTCAATATCCTTCTCCTCGATTGGCTGGACTTTTGAATCATTCAGATCAAACCAATGGCAACCAACAGAACTGTCCTTTAGCCTTGTAGAGTTTTTTTCTGAATTCCAGTGGACATTATTCTTCTGAGGAGGGCTTTGGAGATCTTGTCCTTGAGAATCAGACTTAAAAGGGAGGTTGTGCTTGTCCTTCAGTCCAACCTTATTTTCATCAGGACTCAACTGAAATATCTGAGGATGATTCTGCAAATACTAAAAAGAAAGCAAGGACAAGATGAAGAAGACACTCTGTTTTAAATCTAGCAGCCTGCATTAGCTACTACACCTGACACAAACTCATACATGAAAAAGCATCATAAAACCAAGTTTGAAGAGTTGGAGTTTGTGTATTTTCTCAGCTTAGACAGAAAAATGTAATTTTCCAACATGATATTATCACAGAATTATTGAGGCTGGAAAAGACCTAACAACATCACATCAACTAGACCATGGCACTAAGTGCCACATCCATCCAGCCTATCCTTAAACACCTCCAGGGACAGACTCCACCACTTCCCAGGGCAGTCCATTTCACTGCATGCTATGGCTGGCTTTGTTTCTTATATAACTTTAAACTGTCATGCAAGAAATTGACAAAGAATTGTTTTCATGGCTAAGAATTAAATCAGATTAACTTCTGATTCTAAAGGATTGATTGAGAAAGTCCCTGGAAAGGTAGCACAGGGAGCAATGCTCTATAAACAATCAAAAAGCTTCTGCTTTATCAGACACAGAGAGCCCTGGCCCAAGTAGCTTGGTGCTCTAACATTAGTGCTGCCCACCTCCAAGTTTCTGCAGCAGTGCTCCCTTCTTCTCTACTTACCAGACAATGATGCTGAGATCAGTTCTGGTCTGCTTAGTTTTGCATCTTCATCCAATTGTGTCATATAAATAGCTTAAAACCTACTTATAATGTTTCACCCAGATTATTCACTCTGTTCTCTGCTTTTGTTTTAGAAGCACAGAGCTACTGCCAACAAACAGTGTCCAAATTACACAAATCAAAATGGTGACTCTTGAAGGATGGCAGGTGAGGGTAGGTGTGAACACCAACCATGCTCCAATCCCCATACAAACCAGCAAAACCCACACAATCCCCTCAAAAAAAAAAAAAAAAAAAAAAAAAAACAAACCCAAAGCAAACAAAACCAAACCCCTAAAATCTGAATGAATGTGAAAACTGCACTGTTAGCTCCATTCAAAAAACACTAAGACATGAATTTTCCACATTGTCTGCAACACATATGCTGAAGTAATTTCCTTAAAGCATTAGGAAACAGTATGCAACTTGATAAACAAGATTTTACTGGAAGTGGCATATATTTTCAAAACATCATTTCAGTTATGACAGTGAGGAGGCACAGGATTTCTTTAATTTTCATCAGTGCTTTTATATTCAAGCGGTGGTAGTGTCCTTGCAGCTTCACCTATGGACACAACTGAAGTAAGGTTGAGTAGGTCAGATCAATTCTTTTATATGCCAGTCACATAGACAGGAAAAAGACACAACCTTCCAGGCAGCTTTTCCCTTGAGAATCTGGTCCATGTTCCCCAGTCTGCTCTTAGAAACTCTTACACATGCTGTACCTTGCTAGATAATTTCAATTACTGTCCTAGGTCAACAGGAATAGAAATGTAAAGTTATGGTAACAGTAAAAAAACAATTTAACATGCAGATTATTACCTTCCGTAATGCTCCGTGCTGTTTCCGGTATTTCTTATTCCAGGACACCCCTCTTTTCTCCAGTAATTTCTGCCGTAATTGATCCACAGGAATTTGTTCAGATTCTTCCTACAGAGAAATGAAAACCCAGGATAACGAAGACTACAAAAGTCAAGGGGTCAACACAAAGAAGCCACTTCCAAAGTACTTAAATCATTTCTGTTTGTAGTCAACGGAACCTTTTTCAACAGCTTAGGAGAAACACAACTTAAGAAATACTCCAAAAGGGACATTTTCTGTATGAAGAGTCACTATTAGTTTTAAAGTCAGGCTAATTTACAAGTTTTAGCTGTTTCACAAGAAGCTCAGCAGAGTTCTGTACACTTAAACCTGCTCACTCTTGCATTCACTACTCCCTTCTTCAAGATTCCCTAATGTCCAAACCAAAGCAATAAACTCCTTACATACCATACCTCTGATAAAATCCCTTTTAACACTGCCAACGGATTTTCTGTTTCTTTGGCATTTTTGGAATCTCTTGAAGCCTTATCTTCAATTAGCTTATCCTCTTCTTCCTGTATGAGAAAAACAGGAGTGTCACAAATGCTGCTCTTTCACACACAATGAGTGGTTCTCAATTACATTCTGCACTAACATTGGCATCCACAATTTAGAAATGTGAAGGAAGTCCTGATAAGCTGCCTCTGACACCTGCTATGGACTCCATATTTTCGTAAAGAATGTCCATTATAATTTATTTTAACAAAAAAAGGCATTTGCATTATTAACAACCAGACAGCCAAGAGTCAGCCACTAAAATGATGGTGCTGGTCTTGAACAAAGATGTTAATTCACCAGGGAAAGAAGTCTGGTAATGTGAGATGGTTCAGCAGATTAGAAAGCAAAAATTCACTACAAAATCTTGGTAGAAATCACAAACTGTGGAAAACTAACCTCCTCAATGGGGGGAGAGAGCAAATGCCTCCCTAAAATATTTATTAGTTTTGATGTGCATTTCATCCATTAACTCTTAATACCTTTATAAAAAATGAGATATATAAAGCAAGGAAGAAAAAAACCTTTAGGACTTACTTGTAACTGCCAGTTTCCCAATTCATCCACATCTCTGATATAAACATGATAGTGTCCTCCATAGCAGCCACCTTTATGTATAATAACAGAGAAGAGCTCATACATGTACTCTGAATCATCCATTTCAGTCTTTAAAAAGAAAAACAATAAAAATAACAACAATATAATCAGTAAGTCTTTCACACAAGGACACAGCTGCATGTCTTCAGATATCTCTGTGTGCATTTGCATGTGTAGAGATTGAAAGGCATTTCAGTGCTGGGGAACACAAGTATGGACTGACATAAACCATGGAAAAAAAGAAATGGCTTATTAAACAATTTTTTAAGCATGAATCTGAACAATATTGGAATTTCAAAACTTAAAATAATGAGATATTGATGCAAATAATAGAACAGATCAATCTGTTTTTTCAGACTAGAAAAAAACAAGCAACATTTTAAAATACACAAGCCAACTGGAAAAAGCCTTCCTCAAATGCTAACAACTGAGAGATCTCCAAACTTGCATTGCAGTGTTTCTTTAAGAAATGTCTTTTACAAAAACAGTGTCTCTATGAAGTATATTGTTTATATCAAGATCAAAAATTGTCATCAAGTGTAGTGAAATGAGGCAACCGGGTGCCACTAATTGCCAGGCAGTGGGCATGAGCTTGTGTTAAGCCCACCTGTGCCTGATTAGGGCAGCCCCTACTGCACATGAGCAGGACTGGGGGGCCAATATTTATATGCCCACTACCTGGCAATTAGTGGCACCTGGTTGCCTCATTTCACTACAATCAAGGAATGGTACAGCTCATCTGGGAATCAAAATACATCCATATGAATTCAAAGAGAGATCCATAAGAAAACTACAAGCACATAAAACATATGTAGCTAAATTTCTACGTGGTATTATCAGATAATTACAATAAAAAATAGATTGCAATTTTCAGGTGATAATCTTCCTTCCAAGAAAGTGTCAGATCAAGTTTTAAGTAATTATTATATCCTACAAGCAATTCATCACTCAAGTTAGAAAGCAGCCTTTTGGAAACTAATTGGAATTTGCAACTAGGGACAGTGTAGAACCCCACAAAGCTTCTCAAATACCTTGCCCTGACAAAATGCAAAACAAAAGATGAAAAATAAAAAAGGTCCTTGAGATACCAATTCTCTGCAGAGTATATAGAAACTTTAACAACATAAAAAAACCCAAACAGTACAAACCTGTTCACAGAAAGGCCTCAGATTTATCTGGATGGGAAATGTATAGCAGCTTGTTTCCTTGTATCGTTCACACTTCTCAAAATCAAAGTTAAATCTCAGGAGAGAAATGGTGAGAAAAGGCGGCAGCTTGCGGAGTTTAGCAGACTGCAAAATGATTTTTAAAAAATTGTAAGCACACAGTTCTAACAGAATAGTGTTTCCAACCTAGCTATGGTCAGCTGTTTCCTAGCAAAGCTTCATTACAACCAAGTGTCTTTATTTCCAAAATGTTTTCCCTAATACTCAATTTCCCTTCTAGCCAGGCATCCTAAAACCAACCAAGATAAGCCCTGAATGGTGATCACCAGTCCCATGGTTAATCACCTTACAGAAATTGCAGGAGACTGATGAAAATCTAGTCAGTAATTCCATAAGCCCACATGTTCTTTTTTTTTAATTTTATACTAAGCAGCAGCTGCTTCAGAACCCTTGGTTTGTGCTCATGTGTGAAGTCAGACAATACAGTATCTCCCCATCTGCTTCGCCCTTGGCCCCAAGGATTAGTAGGGTGCTCAGCATCTGGTGCAGGCACTGAAGCCACCCAAAATTAAAAAAAAAAATCTAAAATAAATAAAGCCACAAATGAAGCTCAAACTCCAAATGTAGCTTCCACACTTGATTCCACTGCAAGTTCTCCTGGTCAGCTCCTCCACACACAGCATTTGTACATCACCAGAAGTTTATCCCAATTGCTTCAGAGGAGTTTTCCTGTTCTCTGGGGTTGTGTGACCCCAGGTATAGGCTGGCAAACAGGCACAGTGCTTTAAAATGTGAATGCCAGAAATTGTGTAACATAAGAAGCTCTGACAGTTGTATGTTGCCCAGAAAGAGACCAATCCCACATGCATTTTGCAGTATGCTGTTGAGTGGCTGTTTGCCTGCCTCTGAATGCAATAGAAATGGTCTCAAACATGTAATCAGAATAAATCACAGGGGCATCTTGCTTAACACCTGCCATGCTGCTTGAACAAAAGGGCCTTGACCAAGACCTGTTGGCTTTGGTAAACAGGCACAACACTGTGCCTGAGTGGCATGGGGTAGGTGAGTCCTGGAAAACCCTACAGCCAGACACAGAACAACCAAGCAAGAGTTGAAGTCTCTCTCATTTATGCAGGAGGGGACCCTCAAGGCAGGAATGCCAAGACAATCCATTTTAGTAAGGGAGAATATTAACCAAGATCTATCAACTTGGTGCACGAGCACATTAGGAACATTGGTATGAAGCAAATCCAACCATCACATCAGAATTTATGTGCAGACTCAATGGAGGAGCTTTTGAGCCTTCCCAGTGTCTCCATCCAACTCCATAGAGAGCCTCCAGGAACACAAGTATGGTTTAACAAACTCCCTGAATCAGATATTCCACCTGCATCAGCTGTGAAGACCAAGTTGCAGCCTAGTAGCACTAAAGGCTATGGACGTTCTTCCAAGTTTAGGATGAAAAACCAGGTTGTACCTTTAAAATTTGGTAAAGTTCTGGACCATGAAATTTTTTTTCATTACTAGTATCTCTAGAGGCCAAGACATAAAAGGGGAAAGAACAACATCCAAAGATTCTATGAAGCAGTGAGGGGAGAGATGAATAGAGTGGGTAGGCATGGGTCATTTTCTCTTTGAAACAGCCCTTCCTAAAGGTCCTATCAAGCCTTGGGACTCAGCTGGCATCTCACTTGCTGCCAGTGTAGATGCCTGCTGTAGGCTGCTGTAATCATGCCAGCAGGGCCAGAGCCACTGGAAGCAGTCCCACTGACACAGTGTCCCTTCTTCCTGCTGCAGCCACCCAACACAGCCCCCTCCCTTGGGGTTGTTCATTCATCCCCCCACATCCCCCACCTATGTGGCTTCTTACCCAGATTTGAACTTGCCACTGTGTTCTTGAACTCATGACACATATAAGAGTTAAGCAACTGTTATCTCAAACTTCATTGAACCCAGCAAAGTTTTGCCCTTATAACCAAGCCACATGAGGCACTGGCAAATATTTCTGAACTTGAGTCACTGATTAACTTTACTTGCCCTCAGTTTGCCTTTGCACCCATTCCCTTTCACACTAAGGGTGCTGAAAGTTTTTTATTGCACTCCTTGGGTAGTAGAAGAGAGTCAAAGGAAGTCAAGGAGCCTGGTTGTTGTGAAGATGGCAGAATAAATCAGAGTGCTCTAACAGCTGTCCATGTCTGGTTCCCCTTTATAATAAAATAGTGGAGTAACTTTTATTAAAAAATTTAGACATGGAAAATTAGCACAAAAGAAAACCAACACCACTTTTTGTCATTCTGGAAAAAAGCAATTCTCATAAAGCTCTCAATGGGATCCCCTTCCTTGGCCCTGGCTAAGGGAATGGATAACAAACATATAAAATATCTTAAATTAAATTGCTGTGCTGTGGAAACCAGTCCAGACTCTGACAAACCAACTGACCATGACAAGCTGTCAGTACTGGTATTGTGCAGGCTGTCCTGCCTTACAGAAAGGAACCAGTGGTGACAGTCACATACACAGCCCCTCTGGAGGACACCCATATCAGCAAGTGTCAAACATCTGAATGTTGCCCAGGGGTGAAGGCAGGGAAGTAGGCAGAAAACTACTGCTGCCTGGATGTCTCTGAGCTCTCAATAAACACCACAGGCTCAGTGGCAACAGTTCTCCACTGAACACTGAGGAGCTTCAGAACAGAAAGGGTCACTACATTTGGTTTTACAAGCAATTAAAAAAACAACCAAAGAAAAAAACCCAAAACAAAACACAAAACAAACAAACAAAAACAACAACCAAACAAAACCCCCCAAATATCTACAGTTCTCACCCACATATGAGATCAGATCAAAGCAGTAATTCATTAGCTTGAAGATTATGAAAAGGCAGCACAACTCAACACACTAACCCATGAGCTGCCTTCAAAAGTACCTTCAAGCTACAGCCTAAAGGAGAAGATTCTTTCAGTCCATACTCTGACCACAGGAACATGACTTTACAGCTCTGCTGCACCTGGATTTTTATCCTTCTCCTGCGTGGCCTCACAGATGGAGAAAAACTCTTGGTGGTGCCACGAGAGGACAGAAAGTGGTGGTGGTTAAGCCAGAAGTAAGCAGGAGGATGGGGACAACATAAGGATATAGGGTGAAAACATACCCAGGGTTTCAAACACTAGGATAGCTCCTTGTATGAATATATTCATACACACCTGAAGGCTCTAGATTTACAGAACATACTGAAAATACCTACTACAGTGTTACCTTTTGTCACTGCAATAACCTGTTCAGCAACAGGGAAACTGCAACACCTGGATCAACAGATCCCATTTCCCTGTCCAGATCAATAGTTGTTCATTATTTTTCTCTTCTTCATGAGAGAATTTCCATGTTTTTCTTCATTACATGGATCCATTTATTTTTTCATTATGCCTCTCCTTTAGCCTTTCTTCTGAAATGCCTCTAGCCAGGTGCAGTAGAGGTGAACCAGGCAAGACTCTCAGAACTACAAGCAATACAATACTCTCAGAACCATTCACTGGTTCTGAGTGTAATCACAGGATTTAAGACTGCAACAATATTCAAGCCAAGAAATTAGTTGCCTGGGCTTTTCTTAACGTAGTTGCTGAGGTTTAAATAACAAGTCAGATTCTGGCATCCATCTAATTAAAGATATGGGGGGTATTTCAGAGCTAGACTGAAATAGCAGCATAAACAAAGTATCTAAACATTAGCAAGCTGAACACAGAATCTCCAATGTGTTACCTTTGAGGCTTCAACAAGTTTATCACAGGCTCCACATCGATACAAGTTCTCATTTTCAAAGTACTCTTCTTCCACATACATATTCCATAGGGCCTCCTCCAAGCCAGCAACACCCTTTACAGCCACTGTTAGGTCCAAGAAATCTTCCTGTGCAGAAGTACAACCAAAAATACGAGGTAGTATGTGCTGTAAGTTCACAGCACATTAGAGAGATATTCATATCATCTGCAGCAGATGTGAGCACTCATTTTGCTTTCATGGTTGATGGTAGGGACAATGACTACAAACCCCAACAGATAAAAATAATTTTTTTTTTAAAACCCAACTAGTAACATTTTTGGGTTTTTTGGTAAATTTCAAAGAGCATTGAAAGAATGTAATTATATGTTTCACTGTTGTTACATCACTGTTTAGCTCTCTAACCACATCTAGCAAAGGCAATGCTTGCCAACTCAGACGCAGTAACACTTGTTTTCTATCTCTGAATCACAGCCTGATGTAGGTGGTTCAGAAAATGCCAGCCAAGACTTAATAACAAAGCCATGTATTATTTTCCAAATTTCCCAGTCTGCAGTGCCCTAACCAATACACATTACCTAGAACCAAGAAAGCCACCACTGACTCTCAAAAAAGACGTAATTGTTTTTTGAATTGAATTTAAAACCTAGAACAGACTGAAAAAAAAACCCAAAAAACCCACCAAAACTAAACTGGAAAATCTCCCAGCTTTACCTGTCTCTCACTGATGTTCTTGCATTCTTTACAAATGATCTGGTTGACAACAATCCCATGATACAAACGGTTAATGAGGTCATGACCTGAAGTCCCCACAAGGGAAGTTTCCAATGCACTGAACAGAATCCGATTCAATTCCTGCACATCATGCTGCCTCATTTCCTGCATGATAAAAAACACAAAACACATGGAAAAATAAAATAGTGCCATCTGCTTAGCTTATTGCTTAAAAAAAAACATTTATTGAGTGGGACAGAGACAGTTGCCTCCATGACCACAAATATATTTACTACTTTGAGTAGTAAATTGCTACCTTTGCTATTGGTATTAACTTAGTTATCCCTCTGAGCAGCTACGAGTGCATAAACTATGACCCACCTAAGAAACCTGCATCTGAGTAGATATAGACTTAACTCTAAGATGAGTTACAAAGTTCAATGTAGGTAAGAATCTAAGTATTTCAGTACAAATGCCCTAATTACTGTTGGAAAAACACTCTTGAAAAAAGCAAAGCAAAAATGCTACTGAAATTGTATCTAACAGAACAATTTTCTTCTGCTGCTTGCTGTAAACAATTGGCATGTTCTTCTTGTAGAGACACAACAGTACACAATAGTTGACCCAAATCAATGCTATCTCCATAGCTTGAAGTATTTTAAGATATTTCTTAAATGTCAGACTTAAAAAAAAATTCTCCCTTCAGGAAAAAGTTTCAGGGATGGTGTAACTGATTTTGTACCTCATGGCTGTTCCACCCAAAGCTCTCAGTAAGGTCTGTTGTAGATGCAGCTTGCTGGTCCAAGAGCAGAAGCTGAGCAAATAACCGTTGAAGTTGTAATGGAATTATTCGAACCTAGAAATAAAAAAATAAAATAAAAAAAAAAATACCCAACAGATCAGAGTCTTCAAACAATCAATTCAAATAAAAGACAAATGATTTAGTAAAAAACTGCTAATAAACCACCACTATCTATGGCTTCCATAATGCAGATTACTCAATTCACAACAAAAGATCGGCCAGACTTGGTGTCCAAAAACCTACAGTTTCTCACCTTTCTCAGACATGGAATGTAGTTTTGGGATAAAGCAAAAACTGTATGGATTAAAAACTAAGGCATCACCACAGCAAAAACGATACTTGCTCTGATAGTTTTCCTAATATGAGCCACAAGACATGACAAAGATTTAACACGTGCTGCTCCTTGATCAGTGAAGGGTTTGGTGGTGGAGTGGATTAAGATGAGAAGAACAGCTAATGCTAAGCTTCATCAGCTACCTATATTTATACTTTACTTACAAAAAAAATAAATTAGGAAAAAATTAGGAACAATTTTTTCACCAAAAGGCTTGTCAGGCCCTGGCACAGGCTGTCCAGGGCAGTGGTGAAGTCACCATCCCTGGAGGAATTAAAAAAATATGTGGTGCTGAGGTTCATGACTTAGTGGTAGACTTGGCAGTGCTGGGTTGTACTTAGTGATCTGAAAGGTCTTTTCCAACTAAAATAATTCCATGATTTTAAGAAAAAAAAAAATTCCAAGCAAACAGTTTTATCACTTTCACCCAAGAACTAATTAATGAAATTTCACAGTCAACTACAAGGAATATTTTTTAACCAAAAATTAAATTCCAGTCTTGTACCATCTCGTGCACTGGTGGGCTATTAAAACCTTCAGACAGCCTCAGTGCAATCACCTATATTGCACACAGATTTAGATTTATTATTTCTGATGCGAAATAAGTTATTGAGTGGGACAGAGACAGTTGCCTCCATGACTACAAATATATTTACTACTTTGAGTAGTAAATTGCTACCTTTGCTATTGGTATTAATTTAGTTATCCCTCTGAGCAGCTACAAGTGCATAAACTATGATCCACCTAAGAAACCTTAGCTTAAATTACAGAAGAGAAAAAAAAACTAAGAAGGAGTCTCCAGATTGATGGAATCATAGAATGGCTAAGGCTGGAAAAGGCCTTCAAGATCATTGAGTCCAACCTCATCCTAACCCTATTACCCCATTCCCAATGACCCACCATTAAACCATGGGTCCCAGAGCACCAGATCCAGGTGCTTTTTTAAAACACATTCAGGGATGGAGACTCAACCACCTCCCTGGGGAGCCTGTTCCAGTGTTTAACAACCCTTAGTTTCTCCTGATACACAGCCTAAATCTCCCCTGATGCAACTTGAAGCCATTTCCCCTTGTCCTGTCATCTGTCACCAGTGAGAAGAGACCAACCCCACTTCCACTACAACCTCCTTTCAGGTATTTGTAAAGAGTGATAAGATTCCCCCTCAGCCTCCATTTCCCCAGACTAAACAGCCCCAACACCCTCAGTAGCTGCTCACAAGGGATGTTCTCCAAACCCTTCACCAGCTTTGTTGCCCTTTTTTGGACTTGCTCCAATACCTCAATGTCCTTTTTGTATTGAAAGGCCCAAAACTAAACACAGTACTCAGGGTGGGGCCTCACCAGTGCTGAGTACAGGGGCAGGATCACTTCCCTGGTCCTGCTGGTCACACAATTTCTGATACAGGCCAGGATGCCATTGGCCTTCTTGGCCACCTGGGCACTCTGCTGGCTCATGTTCAGCCGACTGCCAATCAATACACCAAGGTCCTTTTCTGCCAGGCAGCTTTCCAGCCACTCTTCTCCAAGCCTGCAGCATTGTTGTGACCAAAATGCAGGACCCAACACTTGGCCTTATTGAATTTCATACAGCTGGTCTCAGCCCAACAATCCAGTCTGTGCAGGAAAATTCTAAATTGTTCCTGCTTTCAGGAACAAAAGGATCTCCACTTTCAAATTCATCAAAAACAGGCTCAGTATCTTATTTTTGAAGCAAAAGCTCCTGGTTCTGAAAACCTATATCTACATGTAACACTGAGTGTCAGTCAACCCAGCTGTCACTCCCTAATGAAGTCAGGCTTTCATTCCTGCTCAGAAAAGGCTTCATGCAAATTTAAGCAATATTCCTCTAAATGACCATTCAGCCGTGCCCAATGATAAGGAAATTTTAAATACCTTTGCATCTGGTTTACTGCTATCATCCAGAGTGCCAAGTTCTTCAGGTCCTAGTGAGAACAGTGCTTCTGTGATCAAAAAGAAAAATGCCTATTTAAAAAAAAGATAGTCTCCTCTTTAAAGATTTATTGTACTTTAACAGCCAAGCATTATGATGGTATTCCTTTGAACATCACCCATCCTTACACCTGGCTCAAGCTATAACAATAAAGCACACATAAGGATAAAGGTGTTCAGATGTCAAAATACCTATTTTTTAAGCAATTGTAGAGTCTGCATTTAAAAATGAATGACACTTCATGGACAGCAGTAATCTCTCTTATTTTCACAAGCTGTACATTTTCTCCCTGGAATAAAAGGTCATGTTTACAATACTTACATTTTGTGCACAAGTGATGATACTAATTTTACAGACCGAGAGCTCTGAATGTTCTGTAACTGAGGCAAAATAACCTGTTCCTGAAAAGGAAATCCTGTTTGTGGTGTTTCTTGAATAAATAACTAGAAATCAAAGCCACTGTAAAGCATCAACTCCAACATTACTCTAAGAAGGTGGAAAAGACATTACCTCTAAATTCAGGTGTGAAAAGCAAAGTCTGCAGAAGGGAATTGAGGTAGCAGGTCCCACCCTGATTTTTGATACCACTTAGGTTGGTGAAATCCCTGGGAGCTGGAGGCTCAGAATCCCTGGGCTTTGATTTCTTCCCTCTTCCATGATGATTGTTTGAAATAAAGGAAAAATCCTCTTCAAATAAGTCCCCAAACATTGTGAAGGCAAAATAGTCCTTAAAAAAAATACAAAATATTCTATTCAATATAAAAACACAATTGAATCCACCCACCCCTAATCCTCAGATATGAACCTTTCAGCCTTGACTGAAGAATTTGTTTATAACTTTTTTCATCCTATTCTGTTCGTTCTAAAAATGAATGCTGGAGCCATATAAAAGCATGCGCTGATTTAAGAAAAAAGGATGAAAAAACCTAAAAGTATTTCTGTTAGCTCAGGTCTGCATAGACTCCTAACTGAGATCAAACACATCACAGCTGAATTTTACATAAGCAAAACCACACACATAATAAAATAAAGAGGTCCTTCTGAACACCTGAAATAAACTAGTGCTCCAGAAAAGGTATATAAGGCCCCTCAACCTGATCAAAATCCCTGTTCCACCAAAGAAATTCATGTGTTGATTTCACAAGAAAAAGTAACTGCCTCAGCATTCACCAATTTTTTCTCCTATTTATGGCATGCAGAACACAGGCTCTAGCAGGAAATCAACTCCCCTTCACAACCCTCCTTCACTGCTGATCTTCTGTTTCCCAACTTGTAGCTAATTATTTAATCAAGCAACAACTTTCTACTCTTGTGTCAGCTTAACTCTTTAATAGACTTCAGCAGCACACCTTACTGAAGGTCTTGTGAAAATCCAAATGTAGTCAACAGCTCCCCATGCAACCAACCAGTAGCTCTTCAGGCATCCCCTAAAACTGTGTATAAACCAGCATTCCAATAAGATGAGTTTTGACCTTTCCATAGATGAGAAGGTTTTAGGCAGAAGGCTCAGAGCCATGAAGCACCATGGCAGTGTACATTCTGTTTGCTCCATAATAATTCTTCAGAACTTCATACAATACATATCCTCTTACAAACACCCACAAGATAAATTTATATGTCTGGTGAACTTTCTGAATGGACAGGAAATAAATAATTTTGATCTCCTCACATGAGGTTTTGCTCCTTTGAAAGCAGCTCTGATGACCTAAAAAACCTCCAAAACCCTGTAATGGTCCCAGTTCCCATGCTTCACAACTTTAACATTTTTTCCAAACTCAGAGTGTTCATTAATTTTTCCAGTTAGGCCTTCTACATTTCAGCATTTTACTAGATAAAGATTATAACCCTTCCAATTTTCCTCATCTCTATACACAACAGCATGCCCTAAATACATCTGTTCACCACAAAAAGGTGCCTATCTAGGAGGACAGTGACGATTTCACTGACTGAGAAACACTTCAGCAGGACACTGCCAAATCCTCCCTCGCTTCTCCTTACTTCAGGTTCCTCACAGGGCTGTTGCTAGCAGCTTCCTTAAAAAAAAAAAAATTCCATAGTAATACAGATTAGGAAGAATCTCTGGATGATGTCTCTAGTCCAATGCCCCCACAAAGCAAGACAAAGTACTGTGAAGGTGGTAAAACACTGGCCCAGGCTGCCCAGAGAGGATATGGATGCCTGGAAGTGCTGAAGGCCTGGCTGAACAGGGCTTGGAGCAACCTGGTGTCGTGGGAGATGTCCCTGGCCACGGCAGGGGGGGCTGAAGTCAGATGATTTTCAAGGTCCCTTCCAAACAAACCCAGCCTGGATTCTATGAAGTTAGAGCAATAACCTGCCAAATAACCACGTGAAATGAGATCCCACAACCCCTCCAAGCGCCGGCTCTCTGTTCCTTAGCTGCGATGGGAATCTCTAACATTATAACTCGGCTCTGGACCCTCTCATCCCACCCCAGCTCAAGCCTAACAAGACCCAGGCGGCACACACGCCCTCCCGCCAGCACCACGCTCTCCTCCCTGCCTTCCCTTCTTCAGGCCGAGCCCCCCCTCCCTTCCCCTTCAGTCTGCTCCAGCCCCGAAGCCCCCACTTGCTTAGGCCCAGCCTTCAGGTGCGGTCTCACCGCTCCCCAAGAGAGGACGAGGTCTGGAGCCCTGCTCCCCACTCACCGCTCAAAACCAGCGCCCGGAGCCGGCCCGGCTCCTACTTCCACGGCCCCGCCGCCATCTTTGTTGTGGCGGCACGCAAAGGGCGCTGGGACCTAAAGGCCGCCCCGGGGGCTTCACGCACCTGGCAGAGCCCCGGAGGGAGAACGGCAGAGCCCCCTCGCTCTGTGGAAGAAAGGGGATGGGAAGGTGCCGCCGAGCACGGTAGCCGATGCGAACAGAACACCGGCGGGCAGAGCCTCTCTTCAGGGCGGCCCCGTCCCCGACCCCCTTCATCCTCCCGCAAAGCCTTCTGGGGGCTGTAGTTCTCTGCCGGCTGCAGGGCGGGAGGCAGCCTGCAGGTTGCCATGGTTACCTCTCGGCCTCAACAACCTGAGGGCTCGGTCTGCCCGGCCCGGATTCCTGGGCAAAACCCCCCTCCATCACCCAAGTGATAGAGCCTCCTGAAACCTTCTGGAAAATATAAACAGGGATGGAATTCTGTGTTGGAAGACCAGATGTGTAACACCAGGGCTACACTCACAGGATCAGGGGCTGCTTCTCCTCATGCCCCTTCTGATCCAGTTCATTCCCTGAGTCCCATCAGGTGCAGGCCACATTGCAGATACAGATGAGCCTGGACAGTCGTCAGACAAGACCAGCTCCCTCTTCAAAAAAACCAAGTGTTTGCAGCTGCCTTCTGAGAGCTGCCACCAACCCTCAAGTGGCCCAGATGACACCTGGCTTGTTGCTGGTGTTTCTTCTGTCTTCTCATAGTGGTGACTGACCACAGCTGACCTGTAAGGAACTATCAACTTGCACTACCTTGAACCCAGCAAAGTTTAAGTTATCAAGAAACTCTCGCCAGATAACTGAGCCAACTGAGGGAGTTGCTGGCAAACTCTCGCCAGAAACACCCCTAAGGTACTGGTTAACTTCACTCGCCCTCTGCTGGCCTTTGACCTTACTCCTTTCACATTAAGAGTGCTGGAAGGTTAGGATGGCAAATTAATCATACTGTGGAAAAAGAAGCAGTATGTTTCCCTACCAGCTATCAGCTTGCACATTTTCAGCAAGGGAGGGACTCTCATTACAAAATAGCCAAAACTTTTTTTTTTTTTTTTAAATGCTGTTTATTAAACTCGCTGCCTTCCATAATTTTTATATGATGTTTATATAAATCTGGAAATAACACGTTACAGTTGTTATTCACATTTTTTCACTTAGCGTGCATAAGCACATAAAACATTCTCAGTGGGTTTTTCTTTTCACTCTTACCTCAGAGCTTCTCTCCTTGCTGAGCAACTAAATAATTTTCTCAAAAGTTATTCTAGAAGTCTTTGCACCAGACTTGCCTGGCCTGACCAAGAGATAAGATGGAACACAGCAAGGATCAAGAGAAAAGTCCAAGGTAATGTGACTGGCATGTTGAGGAGATGTTTCTCCATTGAACACTGAGGAACTCCAATGACTCAGCACAAAATGGGCCACCGCGTTTGTTTTTACTGGTAGTGAGGAAAAAAAAACACCCTCAGCCCAAAGCAGTGAATCATTAACTACAAGATTATAAAAAGCCTGTACTCAACAAGATAAATGCAACACCTTCACAACTATATTGCCTGAAGGAGAAGACTCTCTGAAGTCAGTACTGTGAGCACAGGAACATGACTTCGCAGCTTTGCTGTGCCTGGATTTTTATCCTTCTCCTGCCTGGCCTCACAGATGGAGGGAAACTCCTGGTCGTGCCCATGGTTGGAAGCCACTGGCTTAGCCTGCAGCAAGTGGTCGAGAAGCTCAGTGAGAGAGGACACGAAGTGGTGGTGGTGATGCCAGAAGTAAGCTGGAAGATGGAAGCATCCCAGGCATACACAGTGAAAACATACCCAGTGACTCAAACACTGGAAGAGCTGGATAATGCCTTTGAAGAGTATGCTGCAGCTCACCTGAAGGGTCGGCCTTTCCCTCTCAACATTCTAGAACTGTACAATGTCTCAGGCCATGTTTTCAGTACCTTCTTTGTTCAATGCAAGGACCTGTTCAACAGCAGGGAGACACTGCAGTACTTGAATCAAAGTGGCTTTGATGCTATCCTAACAGACCCTGTCTTCATGTGTGGACCAATACTTGCTCATTATTTGTCTCTTCCTATTGTGTTCTTCATGAGGGGATTTCCTTGCAGCTTACACTATGAAGCACCACAGTGCCCAAACCCTCTGCCCTATGTCCCAAGGCTATTTACCTTCAACTCAGACCAAATGACTTTTTTCCAGAGAGTGGAAAATGCACTGGTTGCCTTCCTGGAGCTGGGATACTGTAATGGCTTCTATGCAGATGCTATCAAGTTTTCCTCTGAGCTTCTTCAGAGAGATATGTCCCTGATGGACCTCCTGAACATTGCATCTGTTTGGCTTCTGAGATTTGACTTTGTCTTTGAGTACGTCAGACCAATAATGCCTAATATGATCTTTGTTGGAGGCATAAACTGTGCTCAGAAGAAACCCTTGAATAAGGTACGTTCTCTTTTCTCTGTATTAGACATTTTGCCAGTGAAATGTGAGTGCTGCATTTCTGGAAGCTCAGTGCTACTGAGTTGTGGTTTGTTTTTTTCTGGTAAGCATTTCATACAGTCAGGTTTTTGCAGTTGTTTTCCATAGGCTGAAATCAAACAGCCTTGATGGAAGCAGGCAATTTATTTCAATTAGTTAAGATTTTTAACACATAGCAAAAGATTCCACTTTCATCAGGTCTGACCTATATTTCTTCCACCTGACTCATGTTCCACTAGAGACCATGTTCTCAGAGATGACTTCTGCTTTTAACTCTAGGCTCAGAGTTTGGTTGTTTTTCCATGATACAGGTTTTCCAAAATGACCCATTTTTACCTCACTGTGAAAGATGAAAGTCATGCTTAAATGGGAAGAATTCATCTAAGCTGATGTATTTGGTGAAAGACATTTGGTTGCAAAACTCTTCCTACCTCTTCTACATCTGCTTTTACCAGAATTGTTCTGCAGATTTTCTAAAGCTAATCTAAATGCCTTAACCAAGTTTAATTGTTACCATATAACTAAATTTAGTCTCTAAACCACTTAGTAGCAGCAAACATTTGTTTCCAGGTGCAAAACAGGACACAAGACTCTTTCCTATGAAATTACTTCCTCACTTCTGAGTTTTGCTCCAGTATCTCTGCACTCTTGTGATACAGCATTTTTGAGCTGGAGAGCTCTTTCCTTTCTTCTCTCAGGTTTCTTTTCATAGAAACACGGAATAATAGAATTTTCAGGGTTGGAAGGGACCTTTAAGTTCACCCAGTTCCAACCTCCCTGCCATGGACAGGGACACCTCCCACTGGATCAGGTTGCTCAGAGCCCTGTCCAGCCTGGCCTTAAAAATTTCCAGGGATGGGGTTACTATCACCTCTCTGGGCAACCTGTGCCAGTGTTCCCAAGATGTTGTGTGGGACTGTGTTGAAGGCTTTGCTCAGGTCTAGGTAAATGATGTCAATTGCTCTTCCCTTGTCTATTGATGTTGTGACCTTTTCATAGAAGACCACAGGGTTTGTCAGGAACAATTTGCCCTTGGTGAAGCTGTGTTGATTATACCAAATCACCTCTTCATTATCCTTCTGCTCCAGCAGTGCCTCCAGGAGGATCTGCCCCATGATACTGCCAGGCACAGAGGTGAGACTGACAGGCCTATAGTTCCCTGGATCCTTCTTCTTTCCCTTTTTGAAAATGGGGTTATGTTTCCCCTTTCCCAGTCAGTGGGGACTTCACTGGACTGCCATGACTTTTGGAATACAATAGTTAGGGGTTTAGCAACCACATCTGCCAGTTCCCTCCGTACCTGTGGGTGTGTCCCATGAGGTGCCATGGACCTGGACACTTTCAAGTTCTTCAGACAGTCAGGAGCCTGATCTTCACTTACAATGGGCAGTTCTTCCTTCCAGCCCTTGCCATTGTCTTCTGTGACTTCAGGAGTGTGGCTGGAGCCCTTGCCAGTGAAGAATGAGGTAAAGAAGTCATTGGGACCCTCATCCTTCCCCATATCACTTGTCACTCCTTCTCCTGTTTCCTTTCTGAGGGGGACCACACCTTCCCTTGTCTTCCTTTTCCCATTAATGTACCTATAGAAATTTCTCCTATTCCCCTTGATTTCCCTAGATTTAGTTCTAACTGAGCTTTGGCTTTTCTAACCAGGTCTCTTGCTGCTTGGACAGCTTCCTTATATGCCCCCCATTCCAGCTGTCCTTTCTTCCATTCCTTGTAGAGTTTCTTCTTCTGTGATAGTGTGTCCAGGAGCTCCATGTTCATCCAGGCAGGTCTCCTAGCATTCCTTCCTTTGTCAGTATACTTTGCTCCTGGACATGGAGAAGGTGATCCTTGAATACCAACCAGATGTCCTGGGAGCCCCTTCCCTCTAGGGCTTTGTCCCACAGTATTTTGGCCAGCAGATCCCTGAAGCAATCAAAGCCTGCATGCCTAAATCCAGGGCTGTACACTTGGAACACATCTTCCTCGGTGCCCTGAGGATTTTAAATTCAAGTGCTTCATGATCACTGCAGGCAAGGCTGTCCCTGAGCCTCCAGTAGGTCACCAGCCCTACCCTGTTGGTGAGAACAAGGTCCAAGATAGCACATTGAAATACTATTTATACTGCTTATGCAGAGTCCGTGGAACTTGATTAAGAATAAGGCATATAAAGAAAATTACAATAAATTAGAATATTAGAATAATGTTATATGCAAGGCATTCTTTCATTTTTTGGCTCACAAATGGCATTTTGTAGTCTGGGAGTTCTCTGCAGGTTCTTTCCCAGCAGGCTTGAGAATGAGCCTGCAGAAACTGCACATGAAAGAAAGCTGCACTAGTTATGGAGGTGCCTGAGTGCCCAGGAGGAGCAAAATGTATCCCAAAGGCACCTGCCCAGCCACTTACTTACAAACCTTGATGATAAGAGGTTTTCACCACCACTTTGTACTGCACCAATTTAAAGCCAAGAAGAATCTGGTCCCACCAAGTTCATGAACCGATTCAGTCATGAACTCCATGGGCCATGAACTCGAGAGTTCATCAATTAGAAACATGTTACTGGTTTAGGTTATCTGGGGTACAACAGTGAACTCCTGCTTTGCAACTTAGCTTTATGCCTGATAAGGTCAGAGGTTGGATGGAAGCTGTAGGTGGACATGTGGGAAGTTTTTTTCCTGAGGTGCTTATCCTCAATGAATTGCTTCTTTGCATCAATGAAATCAAAATATTTACATTTCTTCACTGTACAAAATGCCCATGGCTATATAAAAAAGAAACAAACAACCCAAACAAACAGAGACACCAAAAAAACCCTCAAACCAAATCAAACAAAAAAACCCCCAACCAAACCACAGCAAAACAACAAGACAAACAAACAGACAACACAAATAAAAAAACCACAACCAACCAAACAAAAAACAAACCGACTCTAAGTCAAAATTCAAGTATTTTAACACTGAGAAAGAAAAACTCTGACTCATTATTTTCCCTGTACAAGCAAAAACACAGACAACATCTTTGCTGGGTGTCAATGGACACTGGAGATTCCTGCTTTCACTTGTCACCGTGGTGTTGCAGTTGTTTGCAGCAGACTTTCTGAGTCACTGGAGATCTTCAGTGTTCAAAGGAAAACTGGCCTCTCAACACACACCTCAGATTACATGTAACCACAGGCAGGGGCACTGCATTTGGCTTTACAAACAATGAAGGGGAAAAAAAACCCCAAAAAACCTGATTCACCAGCTCACAGCCTAAATCTGTGAATCATTAACTAGAAGATTATCAATAGGCTGCATGACTCAACAAGATAAATGCAACTGCTTTCTTCACAAGTATATTGAAGCTACAACCTAATTACAACAAAGAGAGAAAGAGACAAATAAAGAGACAAAGAGAGAAAGAAAGAAGAAAGCACGAAAGAACTAAAGAAAGAAAGAGCACTTTAACACCTGCTTTTAGCAAGCCCAGTTACTTTTAAGTGCCAGCACTACCCAAAACCTTGGGATTTGTTTTCACAAATTTGATTTTAATTTCAATCTAACATCAATCAATACATGGAAACTATCAGGAAAGACCCAGCCCAAGGGAGCCTCAGATACCAGGCTCAGGTCTGCTCAACCCAAGGTGCCACTGCATTCCTTAAATCATTCATCAATTCCTTGAGTGGTTCCTGGTGACTGGTTTTGCTGGAAAAGCTGAATTATTAAGTGAGAATGTGAGACTCTGGCAGGGGGCCCCGGGTCTACTTAAAATTTGTTAGGTCGGGGCAGATGAACAGACTTGGGATTTCTAGGAACATGGCTCATGGAAGGAAAGCCAGTTACTTAGCTTCTGCTGGGGTTTTGGTTTTCCTGTCCCTGTTTTGCTTGGGAGATGGTGGAAAGCTGCTGGTGGTGCCCATGGATGGGAGTCACTGGCTCAGCACGTGCTCAGCACTGGTGGCCCTTGGCCACAAAGAGCACAAAGTCATCATTGTTGCACCTGAAGTAAACCTGAATGTGAAAGCATCTGAATGTTACACTCTCAAAACATATCCAGTGCCTTTACCAAGGGAAGAACTGGGAACAAGCAGGCACTCATTTGTGAATGATCTTTTTGAGAGAAAACTCCTTCTTCAAAGAATTAATGCACTATGAAAAAGTTGAAGTCATCTCCGATCTCTACGTCTCCTCCTGTACCACTTTCCTGCACAATAAGGATCTGATGCATTATCTTAAAGGGAGTAAATTTGATGCTGTTTTCACAGATCCTGTTGCACCATGTGGAGAAATACTGCCTCTGCGTCTCTCTGTCCCATCTGTCTTCTTTTTATGGGGACTTTCCTGCAGTTTTGATTTGCAGGCTACCCAGTGTCCAGACCCCCCTTCCTATGGCCCAAGAACATTCACAGACAACTCAGGCCACATGACATTTATCCAGCGTGTGAAAACCTTACTTCTGAAATAACCAGAATCCTTTCTTTGCAATTTTGCCTATTTCCATTTGAACTTTTGGCCTCAGATATTCTCCACAGACCAGTAACAGTGAAGGAGCTCTTAAGCCATGGATCCATTTGTCTGAAAAGAATGGATTTTGTTTTTGAGTACCCCATGCCAGTGATGCCTAACATAATTTTCATTGGAGGTAGAAACTGTGGAAAGAAAAACCAGTTATCTCAGGTCAGTGATTTCCTTGATAAATTTTGGTAAGGTTTGAAGGCAAAAGGTTGTTTGCAAATACTTTGTGTGCATATAATTGTATATGTGAATTTGAGGAATTTATACGTACATACTGTAAGGACAAAGAAAATTGGTGAAAAACTGGGTTGATTTTAATTCTTTCCCACTCTTGCAGGTATTCTTCTGTAACATTAGTAGGATCTAGGCATTTTTGCTTACACAATTGTTTTCTTTGGGCTAGAGGGAAGTAGTTTATCTCTGCATTCTCACTAGTGAGGCACATACCCACCAGTGAGGGTGCTCCCCATCTTAGCATGCAGCTCTGCTTCTTCTGTTTGCCAGATTGGTATCAGTACCTGAAACTGTTTCTTTTACTGTCACATTTGGTTTTTAAAAACAATGAATCTTATCAGTTAATAGAACCATCCTTTGATACTTCATCAGTGAAGTGTTATAAAGTATCTGTTGGGAGATAATGTTCTGGTTATTCTGTCAGTCTAGGCTTATCCTTTCACCACATGGATTTCTTCTGCAATTTCTGCAAAAATGTGGGAGATTTTTGTAGCCGCTAAACATCACCAAGCCGTCTGCAACAGCTTACATGGCCTTCTGAAAAGTTTCCCCACAAGATTGTACCAATGGATGATGTAGTTCAGTAAATGCCCTTAAAAAAAATCTGGTGCATACCATCAACCTCCAGAGTAAATTACTGTATGGTAAGAATTGGTTTGGGGCAACAATTATCATAATTAGGGAAGACTGTATGCAAATCTTGCCTGCGCATTAGTGTTTGCTTCCATGGCCCTGAGGCATGCTCTTCCCAGACTAATCCAGAAAGGCATTTCTGAGTTGCTAATCCAGTTTTAAATATATCTGGCAAAAAGCATACCCATATAATTTCTCCTTCCAGACCACATTTTGTCCTTCCAAAAGGAGGTCTTTCAGGTAAATTAAATTTAAAAGCAAATTTTCCATTTTCATTAAAGCGTTAAGATATAAAACTGATAAAGAAAAAAGATTATTTTCCTTATGAAATATTAATATTTTTCTAATCTGTTACATATCAAAAATTATTTGGACTGGCAAGAGGGGAGGGATTTTCTTACACTGAAAATTCTTTGTTGGAAAATTAATGATCTGTTAATCAGCACTTTTGAGCAGAGGACTTGTTGAAGGATCCCTCATTTCCTTAAATCCCAATGTCCTCCAATACACAGCTGGGTGTTTCCCAGTCTACCTGATATTCTGATTAACATCTACCAAGCTGGCTGAAATTTTAAGAGCTGTTATTCTGTCTTTAGCATATCCATGATTATACATTTGACTTACAGCAAATAAGTCTGAAATATAATGTAGAGAACAAGAGCACAGATTGCTTAAAATAAGGGAGGTGTGGATAATCCTTCTGGACAGCACTCCATGGAATCCTCTGGAGATGGCCCTGGTGTTCAGTGCTCATCTGCAAGACATGGCCACACTGGTTCTGCTCCTCTCTGCTCCCTTCTCTCTTCTTTGTCTGTCAGTGAACGTGTCTTTTCCTTCATATGGCTATTTCCAAAGCTGGAATCATCAGGGATGTGGGAGGCTGTGGACTCTCAGGCTAAGGAGCAGTGTCTCTGTTGGCAGGGAGCCCTTGCAGGATTTCATCTTGCTGAGGGCTGTGTGGGCTCTCAGGACAAAATCAACCCCAGTAATGGCTTGGTAGCTCCTGCTTGAAGGCAGCATTGCTGCCAAAGCTCTTCCTTATCTGGTGCATTCACCACATTTATCACCTGCCCAGGTGCACTGCTGAACTCTATTCCTCGTTAGCCAGCCTTATATCAATTCAGTGATTATATATTTACCACACAGTAAATACTTGGAAGGATCAAAAGTTAAATTGTAGCACAGATTGCTTAAAAGCACAGAGCTGGAGCTACTACTTCAGCAACAACAGGGGTTTCTTTTCTGGGCAGCACTCACCAGATTTCTGCAGAAATGGCCCCAGTGCTCAGTGCTCACCTGCATGTCACAGCCATGCTGGTTCAGCTCCTGGTCCTGCTGGGTTTGGCTGCTGCTGGGAAGCTTCTGGTGGTGCCAGTGGATGGAAGCCCTTGGCTCAGCATGAGGGAAGTGTTGGACAGTCTCAGAGAGAAGGGACATGAAATTGTTGTTGTTGCACCTGAGATAGGCTTGCATATAAAACCATCAGAGAATTATGTTATGAAATTCCACCCAGTCAATTTTACTCAGGAAGAGCTGGATGAAAATTTCCAGGCATTTTTACAAGAGGTACTTCAAGAAGGATCTTTTCTGGAAAGATTTCTTAAAATATACCAACATATGAAAAGACTCTCTGATATGGCAATCTCCAACTGTGCACGCTTACTCTACAACAAATCTCTTATGCAGTATCTCCAGGAGAGTAACTTTGATGCTGTCCTGACAGACCCTGTACTACTCTGTGGGCAGATCCTGGCTGAACATCTTGCAGTCCCTTCTGTGTTTTTTTTGAGAGGAGTACCATGCAGTTTAGAATTTGAAGCCACTCGGTGTCCCAGTCCCCCTTCTTATGTCCCCAGGATGCTCACAGACCTTTCAGACAACATGAGCTTTCTGCAGAGGGTAAAGAACCTTCTCTTTGAAATCCCCAATACTTTTCTGTGTGATTTTGCCTTTCAACCATATGAAAAACTGGCTTCTGAGTTCCTCCAGCGTGACGTGACTGCTCCAGATCTCTTAAGCCATGCTTCCATTTGGCTCCTGAGGTTAGATTTTGTGTTAGACTATCCCAGACCTCTGATGCCCAACATGATTTTCGTTGGAGGAGTGAATTGTGTTCCCAAGAAGCTGCCTCAGGTGGGTCATGCTCTGTTTTAAATTCTTGCTGAGATGGATTGATATGTTTACAGAGGTGGAGCTTTGTATTGCAGATGGGAATCAAATGCCTGTTTGGGCTGATGTAGACAATCAGTTATGAAAGAAATTATTTTTCTGTTGCTTTCTTCATCACGATCTATTTTCTGTGTGGGCAGCTATGACTTTCACTTGTAAATTATGCTCAGTTGATCACAGAAACCAAAGAAAGTCAGAGCTTGGATGGGACTTCACAAAAGATCATCAAGTCCAAGCCCCCTTCCAGAGCAGGGTCACCTACAGGAGGTCACACAGGAACACCTCCAGGTGGGCTTTGAATGTCTCCAGAGAAGGAGACTCCACAACCTGCTGGGCAGCCTGTGCCAGTGCTCTGTCACCGTCACAGTGAAAAATGTTTTTTCCTTATATTTATGTGGAAACTCTGATGCTAAAGCTTCTACTCATTGCCCCTTGTCCTGTCATTGGACATAATTGAAAAGAGCCTGGCTTCATCCTCCTGGTTCTCTCCCCTTACATATTTATGAACATGAATGAGGTCACCCCTCAGTCTCTTCTCCAAGCTGAAGGGTCCCAGCTCCCTCAGCCTCTCCTTGTAAGGAAGATGTTCCACTCCCTTCATCATCTTTGTGGCTCTGCACTGGAGTCTCTCAAGCAGTTCCCTGTCCTTCTGGAACGGAGGGGCCCAGACCTGGATACAATATTCCAGCTGCAACCTCACCAGGGCAGAGCAGAGGGGAAGGAGAACCTCTCTTGACCCCAGGATGCCATTGGCCTTCTTGGCCACAAGGACACATTGCTGGCTCATGGGCATCCTTCCATCCACCAGCACCCCCAGGTCCCTTTCAGCTTTGCTGCTCCAACAGCTCAGTCCCTGGTGTACAGTGGTACTCGGGGTTGTTCCTTCCCAGATGAAAGACTCCACACTTGCCCTTCTTCTAATTCATTAAACATCTCCCTGCTCAACCCTCCTGCCTGCCTAGGTTCCTCTGAATGGCAGCACAGGTGTCAGCCACTCCTCCCAGCTTTGTGTCATCAGCAAACTTGCTAAGAAGACACCCTGTTTCCTCATCAAGGTCATTGATAAAGATGTTGAACAGGACTGGACCCAGCACTGGTCCCTGGAGGACTCCCCTAGTTACAGGTGTCCAGCTGGACTCTGCACCACTGATCACCAGTCTTTCACCTGAATTGTGCAGCCAGTTGTTAGTCCATCTCATTGCTCATTCTTCTATCCCACATTTCCTGAGCTTGCTCAAGAGGATGTCATGAGAAACTGTACAAAAAGTACCCATTCAGTTACAAGATCGCAGAAAGCTGTCAGATGAGACAAGAATGATTCCCCCCTGGTAAATCCATGCTGACTGCTGATAACCTTCTCTTCCATGTGCTTGATGCTGTTCTCATGATGTCTACTTCAAATCATTTTGCATAGAATAATGTGGAACGTTCTGCCTGAGTGAATGATGCATGAACAGCAGGCAAGTCTCAGAGGTTGTCAAAGCCAAGCAGTCGGGTGCAACCCATATGACTGTGGAAATTGGTTTAGCAGGGTCTGCTATTTACAGAGAAGTGCACATCAGAAGGCTGTCCTTGGGCACCCTTGCACCCTTCTCTCTTCTTTGTCTGTCAGTGAATGTGTCTTTTCCTTCATATGGCTATTTCCAAAGCTGGAATCATCAGGGATGTGGGAGGCTGTGGACTCTCAGGCTAAGGAGCAGTGTCTCTGTTGGCAGGGAGCCCTTGCAGGATTTCATCTTGCTGAGGGCTGTGTGGGCTCTCAGGACAAAATCAACCCCAGTAGTGGCTTGGTAGCTCCTGCTTGAAGGCAGCATTGCTGCCAAAGCTCTTCCTTATCTGGTGCATTCACCACATTTATCACCTGCCCAGGTGCACTGCTGAACTCTATTCCTCGTTAGCCAGCCTTATATCAATTCAGTGATTATATATTTACCACACAGTAAATACTTGGAAGGATCAAAAGTTAAATTGTAGCACAGATTGCTTAAAAGCACAGAGCTGGAGCTACTACTTCAGCAACAACAGGGGTTTCTTTTCTGGGCAGCACTCACCAGATTTCTGCAGAAATGGCCCCAGTGCTCAGTGCTCACCTGCATGTCACAGCCATGCTGGTTCAGCTCCTGGTCCTGCCGGGTTTGGCTGCTGCTGGGAAGCTTCTGGTGGTGCCAGTGGATGGGAGCCATTGGCTCAGCATGAGGGAAGTGTTGGACAGTCTCAGAGAGAAGGGACATGAAATTGTTGTTGTTGCACCTGAGATAGGCTTGCATATAAAACCATCAGAGAATTATGTTATGAAATTCCACCCAGTCAATTTTACTCAGGAAGATCTGGACGAACATTTCCAGGCATTTTTACAAGATGCACTTCAAGAAGGATCTTCTCTGGAAAGATTTCTTAAAATATACCAACATATGAAAAGACTCTCTGATATGGCAATCTCCAACTGTGCACGCTTACTCTACAACAAATCTCTTATCCAGTATCTCCAGGAGAGTAACTTTGATGCTGTCCTGACAGACCCTGTACTACTCTGTGGGCAGATCCTGGCTGAACATCTTGCAGTCCCTTCTGTGTTTTTTTTGAGAGGAATGCCATGCAGTTTAGAATTTGAAGCCACTCGGTGTCCCAGTCCCCCTTCTTATGTCCCCAGGATGCTCACAGACCTTTCAGACAACATGAGCTTTCTGCAGCGGGTAAAGAACCTTCTCTTTGAAATCCCCAATACTTTTCTGTGTGATTTTGCCTTTCAACCATATGAAAAACTGGCTTCTGAGTTCCTCCAGCGTGACGTGACTGCTCCAGATCTCTTAAGCCATGCTTCCATTTGGCTCCTGAGGTTAGATTTTGTGTTAGACTATCCCAGACCTCTGATGCCCAACATGATTTTCGTTGGAGGAGTGAATTGTGTTCCCAAGAAGCTGCCTCAGGTGGGTCATGCTCTGTTTTAAATTCTTGCTGAGATGGATTGATATGTTTACAGAGGTGGAGCTTTGTATTGCAGATGGGAATCAAATGCCTGTTTGGGCTGATGTAGACAATCAGTTATGAAAGAAATTATTTTTCTGTTGCTTTCTACCTCACGATCTATTTTCTGCCTGGTTTCATCCTCCTGGCGTTCACCCCTTCTATATTTATAAACATGAATGAGGTCACCCTTCAGTCTCCTCTTCTCCAAAGTGTATACCCTGCTCCCTCAGCCTTTCTTCATAAGGCAGATGTTCCACTCCCTTCATCATCTTGGTTGCTCTGCACTGGAGTCTCTCAAGCAGTTCCCTGTCCTTCTGGAACTGAGGGGCCCAGACCTGGATACTATATTCCAGCTGCAACCTCACCAGGGCAGAGCAGAGGGGAAGGAGAACCTCTCTTGACCCTAGGATGCCATTGGCCTTCTTGGCCACAAGGACACATTGCTGGCTCATGGGCATCCTTCCATCCACCAGCACCCCCAGGTCCTTTTCAGCTTTGCTGCTCCAACAGCTCAGTCCCTGGTGTACAGTGGTACTTGGGGTTGTTCTTTTCCAGATGAAAGACTCCACACTTGCCCTTGTTCTTCAATTATTCAGTAAATATTTGAAGGGACATCAAGGATCATCTGGTCCAGTCCTTCTAATATTACTGTTTATTTGAGATGTCTCAACACCCTTTCGAGCAGAGACTTAAAGCTTTGCAAAGTGGGTGAATCCACCACCTCCCCTGGGAGACCATTCCAATGTGTGTCTGTCCTCAGAATGAAAAAATTTCCTCTTGCATTCAATTGGAATCTCCCCAGGAGCAACTTGTGCCCATTGCTCCTTGTCTTGTCCAGGTCACTCTTTGTAAATAGGGAGTCTGTCTTCTTTGTAGCTGCCCCTTAGGTACTTGCACATTGTAATAAAGTCTCCCCTAAGCCTTCTCTTCTCAGTGTTGAACAAACCCAGTTTTCTCAGCTTCATTACCTTTTACAATGCATTTTGCCCTGCTTGAGCTCATGAGTGTCTGAGGTACAGCAAATATCTTCTTTAGGACTAGTATCCTGTAGCTTCCAAGTGCTCTTTAGAAAAAGGAATGTTTCTGTTGTTTTATGGCACAAGACTCTTGTTTTTCACTGATATGGATAAGAAGCTTCTTTTTTTCTCAGTCCTGGGTCCTGTTTACATCAGGACTTCTTTTCCAGCTCTGCCCCAGGATGGAGAAGCCTGTTACAAAACACAGTGAATAGAAGTCACTGTCCTAGCATCTATCAAGCAGTGGAGCTGCTCACCCCAAAGGGGCATGGAAAGCTTGATCTCCATTCCTGAGTCATTTTGTTTTTCTGTTAAGAAAGTTTTTGTGTGATTTGGAATATGGTACACTCAAAAGATATGTTTGTTTGGAATGTGCCATCAGTCACCAGAGTGCTTGATTTGCAGGCTGTCATAGGTCAGCAGTTTAATTCATGAATTTGGTTAGATCTGACAGTGCAGAGCTTTTCAGTCATTCTTTTATTTGTCTGAAGAAACATTCCTTTGTTTTGCAGATCATAGGCCAGCAATGCTCTGCTGGAAACACCAACATTGCTCTTAATGAAATGCTTTTAACTTCTTGACAAGAACTGAACAAGAGCTTCTCTGTGCATCACTCCCCACAGTTTGTTTGAGAAGGTGTTATTTTCTTCCCTAATCTCAAATCACTGCAAAGCCAATTCTCTCTGAGGTCCCTTCCCCACACCAGGAAACTGCTGGTGCTGCTGCTAGATGGGAGTCATGGGTCTTGTGTGCTTGCAAATGAGAACAGGCAGAGGGGGCTGAAATAGCTGGACCTACATCTGGAAGAACAGGTCTCCCACTAAACGTCTGGGGGAAAAAAAGCAAGGAGATAGACCCACTACTGGTCTCAAAGGAAGACATGGATGGACCTTTCCCATCTAGGAGGTCTCAGAGGAAGAGTCATTCTAGAAGAAATCTTCCCAGGATGAGGAGGGAACAGCTCTATCCTCCAACACCCTCAGCTTTCATGCTGGAGGTGGGCACAGCCACTGTATAACAAAAGAGCACACTCTGCACCAGCCTCAAGGGGTTATTCTGAGTCCAGCTCTTGGGGCTGTTATCGTCTTATGGAGGAACTTCATCAAAATTCTCATTTGTGTGTTCCTTTGCAGGAGCTTACAGTGCTTCCATGATGCTTAACATCTAATTTTTGTCGTGCTTCCATCTTCATCAATCTCCTCAGTCCAGAAACCATCCTGAACAGCTCTTCCTCATCTGCTATGGGGCCATTGGCCTCCTAGAGATGAGTCTTCAAAAAGAGGGGTGGGAGGCTCAGGTGAGCCTTAGTGGCCTCTGCTAGGCTGATGTGACAGACTCCTGCATTTGCAAAGGGTTCTGACACAGTGAGACTATCAGAAGTGCAGTCCCAGCCAGAAACATCCCTGCTTCCTTCTTGGGACATTCTTTACTGTTCATCTATTAGAAACACAGAGGCATTTTCATGTGCATCCACTACACACCACCAGAGTGCGGAGTTACTTGAACTTAGTACTTGCGAAGTAGCTATTTATCAAATGAATGGTTACACATTGAACAGACAGCAAATAAATATGTTCAAGGATCAAAAGTTAAATTGTAGCACAGATTGTTTAAAAGCACAGAGCTGGAGCTACTACTTCAGCGCCAACAGGGGTTTTCTCTCTGGGCAGCACTCACCAGATTTCTGCAGAAATGGCCCCAGTGCTCAGTGCTCACCTGCATGTCACAGCCATGCTGGTTCTGCTCCTGGTCCTGCCGGGTTTGGCTGCTGCTGGGAAGCTTCTGGTGGTGCCACTGGATGGGAGCCATTGGCTCAGCATGAGGCAAGTGTTGGACAGTCTCAGCCAGAAGGGACATGAAATCGTTGTCGTTGCACCTGAGATAAATGTATACATAAAACCAGAAAAGAGTTTTGTTATGAAAAAGTACCCAGTCCCTTTAACACAGGAAGAGCTGGATTACGCTTTCTGGAAAACTAGCCAAAATGTATTTGAAGAAGGATCTCTTCTGCAAAGATTTCTTATAATGTATGAAGGAGCCAAAAATACTTCTGCCATGTTCCTGTCTACCTGTACATACTTACTGCACAACAAAGAGCTTGTCAGATATCTTGAGGAGAGTAAGTTTGATGCAGTCTTTACAGATCCAATACTACCCTGTGGGCAGATCGTGGCTGAGCATCTTTCAGTTCCTTCCATAGCTTTTTTGCAGCAAATGCCATGTGGTTTAGAATTTGAAGCCACTCGATGTCCCCACCCCCCTTCTTATGTCCCCAGGCTGCTCACAGACCTTTCAGACCACATGAGCTTTCTCCAGCGAGTGAAGAATCTCCTATTTGACTTCCTAAATTCTTTTCTGTGTGATTTTGTCTTTCAACCATATGCAAAACTGGCTTCTGAGTTCCTCCAGCGTGACGTGACTGTAACAGATCTCTTAAGCCACATTTCCATCTGGCTCATGAAGATAGACTTTGTTTTACACTATCCCAGACCTCTGATGCCCAACATGATTTTCGTTGGAGGAGTAAACTGTGCTCACAAGAAGCTGCCTCAGGTGGGTTATGCTCTGTTTTTTGTTGTCATTCTTGCAGACTCTTATATACTGTGAAAATTTGTAACAACAGTTTTGTTAGACAGGTGGGTGATAGCAGAAGGATTTCAAAGTGCTTCTGCTTTTCAAAGAGGTCACTTATTTCAGTGAAGGCACCCGAATACCACAATATAAAGACAGAGAAAGTACTGTGTATTGAATTAAACCTGTGAATCTCCCCATTGGTTCTGTGCCTCTGCTCAAAGCGAGCTTTGACATTAGAGAAGGTTGCTCAGATCCTCTTTACTCAGGGCTGCTGATGTGGTGCAAGGCAGACATTAATTTAAGGTGGCCTTCACTCATCCTGTGGTCTAAATTGTCATTGCTGATTTTCTTTACATCCCTGTCTTTTTTTCTATAAAGAAGAATTCTCTATGTTTTGAATCCTTGTGGTTTAGGAGGCCATTTGCAGGCCTCCCAGTGAACCTTCTAAGTAAAGTAGGTCCCGTTAGTTCAAGCTGTTCCATTCTATGTCTTGTCAAGTTTTGAATATCTCCTATATCCTTTATAATGAAAACACTTTGTTATATCAAATTTATTATTGTATTAAATGCAGATTTTCCATGCTGCAGCATGTATCTGTTGCCCCTTCTACTGTAACTGAATCTCTGAGAAGAATGTGGCTTTCTCTTCTTTATGGTCTCCTGTTAAGGAGACAGCGATAGGATCTCCTGTGCCTTCTCTCCTGAATCCTGAGCAAGCTCATCTTTCTCATCCTCTTTTTCTCTGTCACGGTACCCAGCTCCTGGCCATCTTTGTGGGTCTTGGACTTGCTCCAGTATGTCATTGTGTTGTACTGGAGAGCCCCAAAATGGGCACGTGTCTTCTTATGTCTCTCAGATATTAAACAGAGGAGAAGGATCACCTCTCTTTATTTTCTGGGTTCACTCCTGCTTTAATAGCCCAGGATGCTATTGCCTCCTTGGCTGCAAGGGCAGTCTGCTGACTTCTATTCAACTTCTTGTCCACAAGGACTCTGGGGTAATTTCCTGCAGAGCTGCTGTCTTTCCAGCTGGAGTGCAGCCTGTCCTGGGGCAGGTGGTTGTCCCATCCCAGCAGCAGAACTTTTTTTGTGCCTTTGCTGACCTTCGTGAGGATCCATTTCTCCAGCATGTGGCATTCTTTTTGCGTATCCCACACCAGTGATGCTTCTTATTTAAAGTATCAACTGGTATAATAAAAATAAAGTGTAAGTTTGCTTACTTTAATCTTGTACAATGAATGTTGGATTTAGTTAATATTTTTTTTTAATTTGCATTTAAATATACTTTGTTGTTTATAGAGTAACATCAGAGCTTCTGGTCTTAGAAATAACTATTCCTGTCAAGTAAGCTTGACAGGTACTGGCTTTGCAAAACAGTGAAATAGGTCTTATTTTTCAGGAAAAGCTGTATCTCATACAATAAAAATGGACCATTTTTAAGAGGATTCATTCTTGGCAGTCAGTCTAGAAAAGCAGAGATGGAATAAAATGTATTGCTAAGCCAATGAAAAGAATGACAGAGAATCCGTGACAAGAGGCCTCTAAAATCCTGAGAAGGCAAAAGGGGAACTGATCTGTGGTCTCTCCCAATACTTATAACTAACACTGAAATGAGGCAACAGCAAGCTTAGATCAAACAAAAGGCAGCACTTGTTCACACCATGCACACACACACACACAAAATCTGCCCCTCAATGCCAGCAGGTTCTTTTCGTAGATAAAAAATGACTTTAGGAAGCTAATAAGGGGTACATTACACCCAACTTTCTACTTTAGCTTTACTTGCTGATGATAGATATCCTTCTTTCACTATTGCCTTTGGAATGGGCTGAACTTGCTCTTCACCTACTGGACTTCAGTCTCCAAGTTCATATACACCTGAAATGGTGTCTGTGTGCCACTCAAAATCCAGTGACACAACTTCTACAAGTGTGCCGCTAGCCTTGAGGTGGGTTTTGGTCAGATTTTTTTTTGGGGGGGCTTGGGTTTCTTTTTTTGGTTGGTTGGTTTGGTTTAGTTTTGTTATGTGGGGTTGTTTTTTTGTTTGTTTTTTTCTTTTCCCTTAAAAATCTTATCATAGCACCTGCAGAAGCAGCTCAGAAACTGTTCTCCCCTTCTTCTAGCAAGTACAGGACTCAAATAGGGACTTCTCTGGGTTTATACCACAGGAAGACTTATAAACTTCTTTTGAAAAGCAGCTACTAATAAGAACCTTCATAAAACATTTGGCCCATAGCTTCTCACCTACAATCTGTTATGGCCCCTCTTGAGCAAGGACCACATATTCTGCTGTGTCAATCTTTATATAAAAAAGGTGTTTGGTTAATGTGTTACCCAAACTCTGGTGACACCACTGCTTGGTGTGCTGGTTTCTGCTTGCCATGCAGGACATCGTGTGTGAACTCCAGGCACCTTCCTGGAGCAAGGGTGAAAAGAGAAAGTTGAAGGTTTAGGTCTTTTGATGTCAAAGGTGCAACACACTTCTTATGGTACAAGCTTTCTGGAGAAGCTCAGTGGCCATGGAAGTTGGGATGCAGCACTCCTGATTTCATCTGTTACAAGACAGACAAGTGCACAGCGACTCACTTCAAACAACCCTGATCCAGAAAAATCCCTTCACAAACAGCTGCTAACTCTGCTAACCAAAGACCCTGTGAATTGTTCTGAATCATTCATGATAACATAATGCATGGAAATGCTTCTTGCTTTAGATCCCTTGGTAGCACTCTTATCTTCTTATCACTCTTCGAGCACAATGTAGAACATGATCTTTGTACTCCAACAATCTATCTTAGCAAACAATTTGTAGAGGTAAAAATTAAAGACCATCAAGTTATAAATGAGGTACAACTGGTTTGTGCTTTTATATGCTCCTTGTCAGAAGAAGGAACAGCTCATTTTTTTTCCAGCTGACAGTCCCATGACTATTATGTGGAAACACCAGATTCACGCTGGGCTGCTTCTTTTTCTTTCTTTCTGGAATTTGGCAGAAGGTGGGAAGCTCCTGGTCGTGCCTCAGGATGGAAGTCACTGGCTGAGCATGCGTATGGTCCTGGAGAAACTCTGGCAGAGGGGGCATGAAATTGTTGCAGTGATTCCTGAAGCCACGTTGCTCATGAAAACCTCACAATCCTTCACCATCAAAACATACCCGGTGCCTTACACGCAGGAGTTTGTGGATAAATTCTACCATTCTATTGGTGAAAAATGTCTTGAGAACCCCTTTTTTTTAGAAAAAATTACATTTTTACTCAACAATTTATCGGAAGTGACAAACATGTTCTCTTCCTCTTGTCGTCATCTCTTGTATAATGAAGAATTGATGAAGTACCTCCAGGACAGCAAATTTGATGCAATTATGATGGATCCTGTGTTGCCCTGTGGGCCAATTGTTGCTGAATATCTCTCCCTCCCTTCAGTGTACTTCCTGCGTGGTCTTCCCTGTACCTTAGACTACAAAGCCAGCCAGTGTCCTAGTCCTTTTTCTTATGTACCAAGGACTTTTGTGTTTAGTTCAGATCACATGACATTTGTGGAGCGTGTGAAGAACTTCCTGGCTGGGATTTCAGAGCAGTTGCTTTGCTATCTGTTTTATTTAAAATATGAGAACTTAGCTTCTGAGTTTCTTCACAGAGAAGTAACAGTACTGGAACTGTTTAGCAAAGCATCCATTTGGCTGATGAGATACAACTTTGTTTTTGAGTATCCACGCCCAATAATGCCAAACATGGTCTACATTGGAGGCATCAACTGCGAGCAGAAGAATCCTTTATCAAAGGTTTGCCCTTGTTTATCTTGAGGGTATTGCAGCATTTATTAGCAGTTATTTAAGATTTGCTTTTTTTGTAATGCTTCCGACAGTAGTATTTGTGTTTGAGGCAATATGTGATCAAATACTAGGACAGCATGATTTGGGAGTGGGAATCTCAGACTCTCATAGATGATCAGAAGAATTGCACTGAAAGCAGCTGAAGAGTTTCTCTCCAGGAGAACTTAGGTGAACTTGTCTAAGCTATGCAGATGCCTAGGTATAGCTCAGCTTGTTGTAAATGTGACACCAGAATATTAGACAAGCATGGCATTTATGCTGCATTATCTAGATAAATGACAAAATAATTCTAGGTGGCATGATTTAATATCTCTAACAGTTATGGAACATTGATTAATTGAAGAAGAGTCAACTGGGCAAAAAATGGAAATGTGGAATTAATGCTGTGGCCATTCCCAGACACACTGTGATGTAGAGACTGATGAAGTGCACGAATAACACACTAAAACTTAGCAAAATGTGCAGTCCAAGACAGCAGAGGGAGCTCTAGATTTAAGTAAAAGCCGTGGAAGTTGCAATGAAGAGGGTGACTGGGAGAAGCCCTCAGGATTCAAACTATTTATCTTCCTTCCGTAACCCGTTAAAATCTCTCTAGTGTGCAGTGCAAATGATGCAGTTGCCTGCTGCTTATTCCATTTTTCAGCCCATGGTCAAGTTGCAACATCAGAAGTGATTGCTCAGGTTACATCATGTTTACTACTGTAGACTCAGGCCTTTCACCTGGTAACAGGTGCAATATAGAAGCATATCAGAAGATAAACCTTATCAACACACTGGATATCAAATCTCTGTCAGTCATTGCTTCTTGTATAGTCTCTGAGAACACAGGGTAATCCAAAAGTCAAACTTTCATTCTGAGTTTTGTGTCCAGTCAGCAGAGCAGTTTCAAGGCAGGGAGTTCACCATTAGCTGGGTGTTTGAAGGCAGTGGCTGCTTGGCCACGAGTTACCTCCCATTCATAACTCAGCTGAGCCTTTCAGTGGGACCTGCAGCCAACTGCTTGACACTTCTCCCTCAAGCATTTGAATCCTCTCACGTTAATTCAAGCATTCAGATTTCCCTGGCTGCTTAAGGCCTTCACTGTGTGCACAGATGATAAACCCAACCTTTGCCCACAGTTAAAAATTACTCTCCTTTCTGCCCACAAACACACAGTTAAAAATTAAACACTTACCTTCGTTTAGATTAAAGTGCAAAGTACTCCACGATTTGCTCCTCATCCCCTGCAGCTGTTTAAAACCTCTCTGACAGCACCAGGAAAATGGCTTCTTCTGATCCAGGCTTGAAATCCCTTGCCTCCTGGACTGTGTTTTTCCTGCTCCCGTGGACTTTTTCTGAAGGGGGAAAGCTTCTGGTTGTACCTATCGATGGCAGCCGCTGGCTCAGCCTACGCCTGGTTGTGGAGCAGCTCAGCCAGAGGGGACATGAAATCGTGGTGCTTGCTCCAGAGATAAGTTTGAGGATAGGCTCCTCAGCGCATTATACCCTGAAAACATACTCTGTGTCTTACACCAAGGAGTATGTGGAGGCGGAATATAAAAAGATGGGCCACAGGAGTTTCACACCTCAACCCTTCTGGGAAAAATTCTCAAAAATGGCAAACATTACAGCCATGTTCTTTGATTCTTGCAAACGTCTTCTGTCTAACAAAGAGCTGATCAAATATCTTGAAGAAAGCAATTTTGATGCTGTCTTTATGGATCCTTTTTTTCCATGTGGACAGATAGTGGCTGAACATCTCTCCCTACCTTCTGTGTACCTGGTCCGGGGCCTGCCGTGCAGCCTGGACTTCCACGCGACCCGCTGCCCAAATCCTCCATCTTATATTCCCAGGTTTTTCACTCACTATACAGACCACATGGCATTCCTCCAGCGCCTGCGCAATCTCCTGGCTAGCCTGAGCAGTTCCCTGGCTTGTAGCTTTCTTTTTTCACCCTATGATGATTTGATCAAAGAATTCCTGCACCAAGAGGCGACATTGCTTGAGCTGTTCAGTCACACGTCTATTTGGCTGATGAAATATGACTTTGTGTTTGAGTATCCCAGGCCCCTAATGCCTAACATGGTCTTGATTGGAGGCATAAGCTGCACTCGGGAAAAACCATTATCCCAGGTTAGTTGCCTTTTCTTGCCTAGTTTAGCTACAACTGCACTTGCTTGTTCATCATTGGATGGATCTCCCAGCAGTAACAAAAGTAACAGGAGAAGGAGTGAGGCTGCAGTGTGTAGGAAAGCTCTGCACCCCTTGTGCAATTAGTAGATGATTTTATGGCAGGCCTCCAGATTCCCAGACAAGCATGCATGAAGAGCTGGGCTTTTCCCTCAGTATTTTCCAGGTGCCTATTCCACTAGTTCAGTTGTGTTTACCTCTTTCCAAAGTTCAGTTCTAGCTGGGGTAATGCAACTGGAGAAATACACTGGTCTTCTGCCCTTGAGCAGATGACCCATTTCTGCAGGAATGTGGCACTGCAGGACAGTGGCAGACCTGAATGAAATCCTCACACCCCCAGTGAAGCAGCAAGAGATCTTATTCTGTATAAAATACTCTGTCCTAGATCTAGACTGCAACTATATTTTGCTTGAACTATGCCAAACTTCCTAAATATGGGATATTTTCTACTAAGAAACCCTCCAAATTTTTAGTGCTTTATTTCTCCGTAAGTGACTACTACCTGTGTTTCATAAAGGTCATTTATAGCACCCACAGATACAAGCAGATGTTGGTTTAAAAAGACTTCAGTAAAATAACCCACCTGTTACCAAAGTAGGATTACAAAAAGTTTCGTGCTGGTAGTGGTGTTTCTGGGCAGAAAGTCAGATCTTAGCACATGAAAACATTTTAAAGAGCAGACTAAAACTGATGTGACTAGTCCCACAAAACAATAAACAGAGTTCAATACATCCTGAAATAGCTGCATTTGCTTTGCTGCACCAGGAACTGCCAAACAATTTTGCACCAAGAGCATGTTTGTAATTTGGGGAGGATTTGGGGAGTTCCCAGGTGCCTGTGAGTTCATACAGAACATAGGCCCAAGTTCCCATGCAGACATCTATGATGCCATAATTCACTGTGTGTCTTCAGAGAAATCTGGTAAAACAGAACCAAGCCCTAAAATTAGACTTACATCTCACCTTGCCTGCCTCCGGGAGAGCATAAGGTTTGCTCTTCAGGTTGTAGCTATCTCTGAACCTTTGATGACTCCTTCTCTTTGGGATCCAGTCTGGAGCAAAGGGCCACGACACTCTGGTCAGCTACAAAAATACTTAATGGAGTGCTAAATATTCACTCAGACCCTAGAGACAACAATTCAATTGCCAGGCTTATGGGAATATTCAGTTTATTTTATTACTTACTTAATTACTTTATTTTAATACTTACTTAACTATGATGCCTGGAACAATTCCCTCTAGTTTTGTCTTTCCTTTCCTGGCTCTGCCAAGTATTTTTCTGTGGCATAGGATTTTTACACCAACCTTTCAGCTGTTTTAATGCTCCAGCAGAGTCTTTTTGTACTTGGATTCTAGTGACAGATCTCCTAGTCCTTCTTTTATTTAAGACAAACAAACAAAACAAATTTTAAAAGTGGCAGTGCTTCAACACTATCACACTCAAAGCAGACCAAGTAAACCCAGATACTTGAAGTTAGAGCTATCTGCTGTCAGAGGACTTTTAGAAATCTTAATTCTCTCTTGCAGCTGCATGGTCTGAAAAGAAGAGCATCAACTCTAAATCCAGAGCATCTAACTTGCAATAACTGAAAATAAACCACATGTTCCCCTGGGGATTGGAACAGCATCCTTTTTACTGCACAGAAACCAATGCCTTTGAGCTGCAGGCTTTGTTACATGACTGTTTTAAAATAACTTTTTTCTCATGTCTCTGTTCTCTGTTTTCTCATCTCTGTTCGGGCTTCAAATCCTGAAAACACTCATGTGCCTCTAACAACTTTCTCCACCCACCTGTGCCCTTTTTTTCCACTGGGACTCATTTTCTTACAAATAACAAATTTGCCTGATCCTAATTTTATGTTGACTGTTCACATTATTACCTTCCCATACAGTTTTTTGGGGGAACATGACAGAAACTACATGACCTGGAAGGGACTCGGGCTAAGGCTGTGCTTTCTGTTGGCAGGAATTTGAAGAGATTGTGGACGCCTCTGGAGAACACGGCATCGTTGTCTTCTCGCTGGGCTCCATGGTCTCTGACATTCCTATAAAGCAAGCCAGAGAAATTGCAGATGCCTTGGCAACAATCCCTCAAACGGTATGGTTTCCCTCTCCCCCTTCCAGCACTCCAGTTCAACACCATTCCCACACACAGCACGGGATTACCCTCAGCTTTCAGTGTCCTTGGTCGTCCCTTCTCTGCTCCCTGATGCCAGAAGAAACTATGACCCCAGTTGCTCTGAATGGTGGAGCAGGTCTTCTGCATTGCTCATGGTTTTAGCTGTGCTTTTTTGAGGAAGAGGGCAATTGCTGAGAACTGACACTGTGGTTACTTCCCTTACAAGGTTTTGTGGAGATACACGGGAAAGGTCCCCCCCAACCTGCCAAAGAATGTAAAGCTTGTCAAGTGGCTGCCACAGAATGATCTGCTAGGTAGGTCTGAGATACCTTGAGTGATACCAGTGTATTCCTTTTAATCTGATAATACTGTTGGGAAGGTCCTGTTAGCATCATCTCTGCTGACCCCCTGCATCACTGTGGGTCATAGGAATACTTTACACCCTTCACTGTTTGAACCAGAGCTCATCTAAAACAACAGGACATGGTCTTAAGCTTTACCAGGGGAGGTATAGGTTGTATATTAGGAAAAAATTCTTTCCAGAGAGGGTGATCAGACATTGGAATGGGCTGCCCAGGGAGGTGGTGGATTCTCTGTCCCTGGAGATCCTTAAAAAGATACTGGATGTGGCACTCAGTGCCATGGTCTGGTAACCACAGTGGCAGTGGATCAAGGGTTGGACTTGATGATCTCAGAGGTCCTTTCTGCCCCAGTTGATTCTGTGACTCTGTGATTTAAATATGTATTTGATTACAATTTCAAAATTGCCAAATTACTAAAGAACAGTTTGGAAAGGTGTTCCAACATTTGGCTACACTTGCTGTCAAAAATGGGGGTCTCCATCTCTGACTATCCAGTCTCATAACCCAGACATGGATGTTTGTTATGTTTTTGTCTACTGAACTGAAATGAAACCCCGATTAAGCATTTCCAGACAGGCTGTTGGGCTTTTCAAGTGGTAAAATTTTACATGCTACTGCCAGGGGTGCAATTGTTGGCTAGAAAATACAGCTCAGCTGGGGGAGATCTGCAAAATCAGCAAATAGGAGATCTGGTGAAAAAGCAAGCAATGGTAACATCCTCCTTAACCTCACTTGGTTCTGATTTCATCGTAAAATCTGAGAAGCTTTGGAGGATTATCCCAGGCTTTCCAGAGATTACCCAAACTAGGACAGAGCTCTACAACCCTAGTTTCATTCAATCCCATGTAATGTCCTGTCCTCTGCAGACAAATCTGTCCACAAATAATGATTCACATTACAGCCAAAAGGTCTTAATTTATACCTACCAGTGCCATTTTTGTACGAGGGTTTTTGTGTTTTTTTTTCCCTAGGGATGTGTTACTGTGACTTAACAAACCAAAAAGCTAAGCAAGTCTGTCTTTCCTCCACAGCTCACCCAAAGACTCGTGCCTTTATTACCCACGGAGGTTCTCATGGTATTTATGAGGGGATATGCAATGCAGTGCCCATGGTACTGATGCCACTGTTTGGAGACCAAATGGACAACGCCAAGCGAGTAGAGTCACGGGGAGCAGGACTGACACTGAATATACTTGAAATTACTTCCAAGGATCTCTCCACTGCCCTGAAAGCAGTTATTAATGATAAAAAGTCAGTAACAGCATAGCTTTCTTCTTCTAACGTTGTGTAACACCAGCACTCCAGCTTTCAGCTTAACAGAATACTAATCTACTCTAGTCATGCCTCCTGGGTTACATCACTGAGGAGCTGGTGCTTGCCCAGGGTTAACCTTGTCCTGTCCCTGGAACAGCACCATCCTTCTCACTGCCTGGGATTATAATCACTAATGTGAAAGGATGGAGGTAGCAGAGAAGGTGGGGTATAAGTGCAATGGAAGAAATCAACCTGGCACAAGATGTGTCACCTGTTTAAAGCCAAGTTTACCAGGCAGTGATGTAGATGGCTTTGACACACCACAGGAGAAAAGGCACCCTGTGAAGGGATATGTGGCAAACTGCTTTCCTTCCCTAACTCAGTGGAGACATCAGTCAATGGGGAGCACTGAAAAGGCTGAAAGCCTCAATTGCCTGGATGATTTTCTTTGCACGAGGGATACCCTGAGTTGCTGTCTGCACAGCAACAGGAGGAAGCAGACAAGTGGCAGTGCCTCTTGCTCTACTGCATCAGAAAGCATTGCCTTCCAGCTGGCAGGATAGCTCTTATCAGTCATTTATTTTACAGATCACTTTTCTCAGTAATTTCTCCCCCCTCCCCACCCCAGTGCTCCTAAAGAGATGTATGAGCAGTCAGCTGCAGACTGGCTCAGCAAGGGTGGACAATTCCAGCATGGAGCAGGAGGAATATGTGCAGATAGGCTGAGGTGGCACAGGGAACTACCTGACATTGCAGCAAACGTGCCCTAGGTGTCTGAAGGCATCACAGCCAAGGGGAGCTTTAAGCCATACCCTCCTTTTTCCCTCTCCCATTCCCCACTCTCATGTGGGCTTCCCAGTTCTTGGCATCCTCTTACCCATCACGTTTCTGAAAAACAGAACCTCATTGCCCATTTCCTAACCACTATTCTTACAGCAATACTACAAAGTACTAATGCACCCTGCTCTTTAGCTTGACAGCTTTTCTACATCCAGTCTCACATCTCAGTCAGTGACCTTCACCCTTCATCCCATTTTCTGCTTCTTTTTCTAATACCTTTTCTCCTTTGTTTGTCATTGAAAAGGGCACTTTTCTGGGCCTGTAACTTTGCCATTATCCTTCTCGTGGGGTGGTGATGGTAGAAAACACCACCAGAGGAGCCCCCAGGGGCCATCAGATAACTGGGGGCTCAGTCTCAGCAGCCCAGGGAACTGAAAACACCCGATGTCTTTTCTTGGCAGGTACAAAGAGAACATCCAGCGCCTCTCAGACCTCCACCTCGACAGACCCATCCACCCCCTGGACCTTTCTGTGTACTGGGTGGAGTTTGTAATGAGACACAAAGGTGCCCCACACCTGCGACCTGCTGCTCACGACCTGAACTGGATCCAGTACCACTCCCTGGATGTCATTGCCTTCCTCCTTGCTGTGGTGCTCCTCTTCCTCTTCATTTCTCTGAAGTGCTGCCTGTTCTGCTGCCGCAGGTGCTGCTCTAAGAAAGGAAGAACAAGAAAGCCAAACAAACCAAAGTCCCACTAGCAGATGAAACCAGTGATAAAAGGCCTCTGCTCCAGACCAGAAGGATCAGAGAACACCTCAGATTTCATTAAAATAATTGCTGGTGTTCAGTCAAGGAATAATAGCATTATTTTAAACTAGCACCACAAGAGGGATTCTTTCACTCAGATGATTTTTTTTTTTCTTAATTAAGAATTGGTTGTTAAAAGTAATTTCTATAGGAAATCTCCAGTCACTTGAGAAGATACAAATGTGAAGCCCTAGGCTTCTTCTAGGCTGCCATGTCTTGGTATACAGAGGACTCACAGGAACATTTCCTTTAACCTCTATAGGCAATGGAGATATGTAAGGATTTCATAAGATTTTGCTTCAAGGGCTTTAGGAGACCAAATTTGATGTATTCTGAGACTGACAAGTTTATCAAGCACTTTGAAATTTTGTATAACTGCTGTTATAAAAGGGGGAAATGTTTTACACTGACAACATGCATCACTTAAGCCAAGCCAGAAGAACACCTTGAAGGGGGGTTTGTGCTTGTTTATAGTAAAGGTTTTTGGCAGGGAAGTTGTTATAGAGCCACTGGTGATTTATCCAAATTCCCCACAAGGCAGAGTGCTGTCTCTGGAGCTTACCTGTTAGGTGATGAGATCTTTGTAAGCAGTGCTTATAAAACCAAACTGATTTACTCTTTGCTAAAGGAATTTACTTTTGTTCAGGGAAAGACACAACTCCCAGCCCTATAAATAAATCCCCAATACTAACAATAATGGCTCCTGTGCTTTCTAACTCCAGAGATATTGGGATGATGCTCATCAATCATGGGGAAAGAGAGTTGGAGAAGGGAAAGACTCAATGCACCATGGTGTGAAAGCTACCTTAGTGCACAAAAGTCAATTCTCAGCATTACTGTCTCGTTGCTTGGTGACATGGTGCTTGCTGAGGTCACATCCTGAGGCTGCCACAGTCCTCATTACTAGGTACAGAAAAAGTCAGCAAAGAAATTAATATTCAGGGCTCAGAAGAGGCTGAGGCACCCTGACCTGTCACTGCAGCTCTCCTTTGCCCAGGAGTCTGGCAGGTACCCTTGCAAAACACACTTTTAGAAACATTCTCTTTATGTTTCCAAAAGCAGGAACTGCACTGGAAGCTGCTCAGTTCAAAAACACTCCCTCTGCTCCTCAGCTTGTCCCTGCTGCAGTGCCCCACTCTCCTGGGCATCCACACCACAAGCAGACTGTCCCAGACCAATACCAATAACTGCTTTTGATCCTCTGCCTTTCTCTCCCCTTCCTCTGCCCCTGGTAGACATAAGGAAACCTTTATTTGAGCCATGCCAAGAGTCCCCATGATGTGAAAGAGCTGATCTGCTTTTAAAACACAGCTTTTGCAGCTCCACATGCTCCTGAAGTGACAGCTCTGTCTGTTCCCACAGTCCTGCCTGGAGCTAAGTGACAGCAGCACATCTGTGCCTCTGAAAATGAGACCCAGTGAGACCTTTCAATGCCCATCACATCACCACTTGCAGCAGTTTTAGTCATCTCTGAGTACAGAGCTAGCTTCTGGCAGCTGCTGGATGAAAAAAAAAAAAACAACACCAACTTTAAAATGGCTTTATGAACAATTTCTCCAAGTACCCTGTGCTGCAAATGGGCACTGAATCAATCCAGTGACTTTCTCTGCATAGGCAAGAGAAAAATCCCTTGATTTCAGGTTGGATATGTAGAATTAAAAAAAAAGAAAAATTATATATATGGGATATTTTATAAGGGCATAGAGCAGTATATATATGGGGAGGGACATTTTATAAGGGCATAGAGCAATAGGACAAGGGGCAATGGCTTTAAAGTGGAAGAGGGGAGATTTAGCTAAGCTATTAGGAAGAAATTCTTTGCTGTGAGGCTAGTGAGACACTGGTCCAAGTTGCCCAGAGGATTTGTGGCTGCCCCACCCCTGGAAGTGCTCAAGGCCAGGCTGGATGGGGCTTGGAGCAACCAGGGCTGGTGGGAGGTGTCCCTGCCCATGCAGGGGGTTGGGACTGGATGATCTAAGGTTCCTTCTGACCCAGCCTGAGATTCTGTGATTCTATGATGATCCCAATTGCAAGCTCTTTGCTTTGGCTTTTTTTCTAACTGAAAAAAAAAAAAAAAAAAAAGAATGAAGAGAAAAGAAGGCTGCAAAATACCCATAGTTTTCATTTCAGAAAGATTTTTAACAAAGCCAAAGCAAAACAGCAGCAGAAGCCATGGATCCTCCTCATCTCCTTTTCCTTTTGCTCTCTTTAGCTCCCTGCTCTTTATTTTCCCTTGGCTCACAAGAGGGGTTTTGGGAGACACTGAGGCCAGGACTGAACAACCATCCCATTGTGTCCAGCAGAGGACACTATGATGCCACTAACAGGACAGGGCCATCTCTCCACAGCAAGCCAGCCCGGGTGGGTGGGTGGGAAGCCACCGGGACGTGTTATTGCCTGCCCTCCAGGAATACAGACCCTGCTGCAGAGGGATTGTTTTCAGAATCCAGATTGTTTTCAGGGACAAACTGCATGGGACAAGGGAGGCAGAGGAGCTGCAGCACCCTCAAAACATCTGAGCCTTCCCAACCTTTCTTAAGGCTGAGGATGCCATCCCCTCCTCCCACCACCTCCTCAGGTAGAGCCCATGGTGCCTCTGAAACCGGGCAGAGATCCCAACCCTACTGGGAGAAGGAGCAACTGATGTCCATGATTAATTTCTAAGAAAGAGAGCTGAGATTAGGCGACCTCCCAAAAGGGGAAACTGAGGCAGGGACACCCATTGCTCTCTCTCCCAACCTGCACAGGCTCCACATTGTCCCAGGCACTGCAGCTGAGCTTTCACAGCAATCCCTCCAGAGCTCTGGTTTCAAACACTTGCTAAAAGGCAACAGCCCAAATCCCTTCACTGCCCTTGGAGAAAAGAGGTGCCAACACCTCCAGCAGCCTCCAAGCATCACCAGGCACTCATGTGGCCCCTTGAAGCTGCAAAATGAGAGAAGTTGCTTTTCACTCCCACCCAGGGACTTTTTTTTTTACTGCTAATTTTACTTTTCCTGGGATTTTAACAACATAGATTTTAACAACTGTCTTGCAACAGTAAGGCTGAGGAAAAAAAAAAAAAAAAGGCAGTGCAAGCCAGTGCTGCTACTGACTCTTCTGGTGACCCTCAGATCCCTTTGGCTGCAAAACATGGGTAAGAGCCTCTTTGGCTTTGGGATGGGGGATGTCCTGAGGGACATGGCAGCCCTGGCCACAGTGGGAGGATGCAGTCAGCATCTCTCACTGCTTCTACCAGCCAGACCACGGGAAATGACAAAAATTGCTGACATTTTTCTGCAGCCACAGAGTTCTGTAGCCTCACCCCAGCTCTCCAGTCCCCAAGGGCAACGGGGAGGGTTTTCCACTGCCATGGGAGTGCTGGGCAGCTCTCAGGGTCCTCCACCTCCCTGGGATATTTGTTCAATAACATCCAAGGCCCAAGGGGACACAGATCTCAGAGGGGCACTCACGCCCTTGCAAAATACACTGAGAAGGTAAATACACTCATTTCTGAAGGGCTGAGCAAGGAACAGCAGGAACCTCCCATTGAGTACTCCCTCCTCCTCCCCTGCACAGGATTCTGGGGCCAGAAACCCACAGATGGGTCCTGGCACAGCTTCACCCTGTGTGTTCTCACACGATGCTCACACTCAGACCTGCAATAGTGTAACTTGATTTTTTTAAAAAAAGAGCTCGCTTTTGAGTGGCTCTGTAAAAAGTAAATACTTTCTGCTGCTGGCAATCATCCATAACTCCAGTCTGGGGGTTCTCTTAGAGCTCCCAAACCTCTTTTCAGCCTTATTTCCCACTGTGGGAATCACAGAAGGGTTTGGGTTGGAAGGGACCTTACAGATCACCCAGCTCCACCTCCCCTGGCATGGAGGGGACACCTTCCACTAGACCAGGTTGCTTAAAGCCCCATCCAACCTGGCCTTCAACACCTGCAGTCAACCACTACCTCTGAGGGCAACCTGTGCCAGCGTCACTCCAACCTTACACCAGAGAAAACACTGAAAGACCAAGATGTGCACCCCCTTCACAGAGGATTGCAGACAAAGGATGCCAACCTGCTAGGAGCAGCACCAGCCTCTTTCCAAAAAAAAACACTAAAAAAGCCTCAACCCAGACCCTCGCGCATCCACAAACAAGGCCACTTGGGGGTTGAAGATGCAATGAGTGCCACAGCCCAGGGCCCATCCCTCCTCCATGGAAGCCTGGAAAGCAGTGCAGGGATAATACTGACATGGGCAGCACCACACAGGCCCCACCAGCGAAGTGGTGAAGGCTGTCCCACAACATGCCTTGGCCCCTGCATCCTTCTCTGGAGCAATCCCTGTGGATGAACTGCACCTGACAGCCTGGGGCTTGGCACCGGAGATGTCCCCTCCCGTGACACACCATGTGATGGCTGGGTCTGGTCCCCAGTGAGGGCAGGATGGAGGGGAGCTGACACCAAGAAGCCAGGTACTTTTCACTGTATTAATTATCACCTGCAGAGGTGTTTTTAGAAGCTATTTATAGGTAAATGTGATGAAACGTGGAAAAACCAATTGCACACGGGAACCAGGCACAATATGCAGGGACAACTTCTCCTCCCCAAGGGGGAATGTGCCCTGCTGAATCCAGAGAGGGAGCAACTGCTCTGGCTTTAGCATTTAATCCCCTGGAGCCAGGTTAAGCCCAAGTGGCAGCTGGGCTCAGGCCACAGCTCGGTCCATTGCCCTGCTGGTGCTGCAGGCTGCCAGGACTGGGCCAGGCTTACAAATGGAAGATGAAATCTCTGTCTGCAAACATCTCCTCACTGTCTGAGAAACATCAGTACTTCAGGGAGAGATGTTGTCCCCGAGCTCATCTTTGCCAGAGTGAACTCCTGCCCTGCCTCTGGTGGGTGTCACAACTCATGCTAAACCATCACAAGGAAATCTGCTGTGGTGTCATCCTGCTCTGACAGGTATTAACAATTGCTCCCAGCACCAATCCCCCACTATTAAAGATGGGTGAAAGGTTTCATACACCAGATCTGATTGCTTAGGGTGATGATAAAAGCAAGTCATCAGCACAGGCTGTACAGACGTCAGCAAATCCCAAATCCCCCCTGGCTAGATAGGAGCTGGCTTATCTGACTATGTGACCTCTCTTCAAAAGCCAGCAGGAACAAATGGAGCAGATTTCTTCCCTGAAATGCTACCAGCCCGGATTACCTTGAGGACACACACACACACGTAGTTCTCCCTGTTCTGAGGCAGATCCAAACAAGCTGCATCTCCTTACCAAGCACACCTTTGGAAATCAAGCCTGAGTAAGTCAAAAAAGAAATCTCCAGTATTCTTCCACTTCCAGATGGCCTAGGATGAGCTACTCTGCTCCCTGTGCTCCCCAGCCACCAGTGCACAATCTCCCACAATATCCCTCTCCTTGGAAGGAGGGACTGAAGCTTTTGGGACAGAAATACCCACCCAAGCATGGATGGAGCAATGGAGGCCAAGAAAGGTCCAAGCACATCCTGGAGTGCAACACAACAACCTGGCTCAACACCATAGCCATGCCTCCCCCTGCTGCACCTCATGCCAAGGATGAAATCAAACCATTGCATCTCTTCTTCACCCTTGGCAAACTGATAATGCCACAGCCAGATATTGAAATATTTCACTTCAGTGCAGTGAAACCTGAACTTTGTCCCTACCAGGTGCACCACAACTGCCTTGACTACACCAAGGATGTGTCCTCCACCAGAAAATAGCTGAGAAAACATCTCTGTGCCAAAACAGATCTTGCAATCAAACCTTACCTACTGTCTTACCTAGTGCTGGAGCAGGCACGGCAGCCTGGGAGGCCAGATTGTTTCCAGCTACTTGTCCTTGGAAAGGGCAGGATGGAAGGTACAGAAACTCTGAGAAACACCATGAGACACAAGCTGTGTGCATGGTGGAAAACCCACAAAGTTACTCCCGCGCATCCAGGCTGCTTTGAGATGAAGAGACAACAGCTGATAACATCTGCTCAGGAGCACTGGAGTAGTAACAGCTTTAATCATGATTTCTTTTTTTTCCAAAAATTTTTCTTTCTTTAAAAATAAAGAAAAAGGAACATGAACCTGTGAGTACAACAACCAGGTACTGCACAAAGGGTGGTAATGCAAAGCCCAGATGGAGCTTTTGGAGAGGGGATTGATGTTGAGTGACAGATTGATGTTGAGTGGGCAGAAGGCACCCAAAGGACAAATGCCCTGTCCCAGCACGTGACTTTTGGACTGAGGATAGGTACAAATTAATATGGTGGTCACCCCACCTGCCCCAGAATGTGTCAGCTGTGCTCCCAGAGGTCTTGGAGAGGCCACAGCACATTTTAGGCTGCTGCTGAAATGTGAAGCTGGGTATAGAGTATCTGAGGTAGTTAGAAAAATCATGGTGGGGGGGTAAAAAAAAAAAAAAATGCTGAAATTCTTCAGGGAGTAAGCCATCCCTCCTCCTGCACGCAAGCTCCTGCAGGAATAATTCCTCATTACAGTGGAGATTTTTGCCCAAGCATAGAAGAATGTGCTCTTAGGGTGCCTTAGGGAATGAGAATGCTCAGCTGCTGACAGACCCTTTCTGTGCTACATTAGGTTGCATAGGAAACTCCCTTAAGGAGAAATTAAGGTGCTATTTACTTGTTGTGGGGTCCATCAAGAGTGACCATTTCTGGGGACATGATTTTGGGAAGAGGAGAATGTTCCCTCTGAAGGTTGTGGTGCCAGCACAATCTGCCAGGTGCCTTTCCCAGTCATTTTTGTTTGGATTAACCTGAAAGAAAATCATCCTGTAACAACTGACCTTTCCATGGTAGCAGTTTCATTACAAAGAGACTTTGCACTTAAAATAACATTCCTGTGCAAAAATATTTCCCTCCCATAGAAAAAATCTGAAAGCCAGGGAGCACAAGGAGGAGGGAAGGTCATTCAAAAAACTTGGCTATAAAACCAGTGGGGAAAAATATGGGCACTTGGTGCTGCAAATATTTAGCTCGATGGCACCAGCTTTACAGCAAAGACTATTTACAAGTTAACCTGGGCTTTAGGAGCCTTGAAGAACCACAGCTAAATCCCTCTGCAAACAGTGACAATGAGCATTAAGCCATGTAACACATCACAGATTTCAAATTAGGAGAAACATTTTCTCTTCTCCTTCTTGTGTAAAGGGATAAATGCGTGGCAACAATTTCCTCCCCTTTTTTACCTCTTTCCCAGAGCAGAAGCACCTGGAGAAGAGCAGCACAAACAGTGCACTGCCATGGCAGGGTGAGCCAGTCTTGGTCTATCTCTCAAACCTTCTTCCAAAGGTGTCCTACAGCACCTGGGTGGGATGATGCACTTCTGGTTAAAAAAGGTACCCCTGCATCTGGAAATGGGAAATGAGCATCTCCTGGCCCTTCAGGCATGAATATAAAACAAAAGAATTAACCAAACAGGTCTTAGGACATGTGAATAACAAGAAAAAACAGCTCCTTTTTGGTGTAAGATGTTTGCTGGGCTTGAGGACATCCCAAGTTTGTGCTTTACAGTTGGATCTGGGAGACTGCCAGAGTCTGACCATGGCAGTGGGGAAGGGTGTTTACTGTGCTTCCTCTTAGAACACACATTCACGTGACTCAAGCTCATCTCAAAAAATGATAATTTAAAAGCAGTTTCTACAATGTAAAAAACAGCCACAGCTTCTTTCCCCCAGAGTGGTTACAACTTTTACTGCTCTTTACAAAAATTAGATTTTTATTTGTAAATGCCTAAAAAATGTGATCTCTCTCATGATCCCCACCCCATCCCTTTGCCCCTTTGAAAGTTTTTAAGTAAGAAATAGTTGAACTCTATCAATGCCATATGAAAAGCCATCACTCTTTGGATGCCTTCCTGTCAAGGAGAGATGTCTCCTGCTGATTTCCAGTCCTGGTGGAGAACTTCCAATTTTGGCCCCTAAAAACCCAGGGAGTGCAACCTCCGCTTCTTTTAAAGTTAATTGCCTCAAAAAAAAAAAAAAAAAGGGGGGGACGAGGCGAAAGCACAGAAAAAAACCCCAGGAAATGAGGTCTGGGTGGAAACATCACCACAGGAGCTAGATGGCAAAATCCTCGTGGTCCTGTGGGCTGAAGGCAGCTGCCCGCAGCATGTCCAAAGAGTTGACAAGGATCAGGGTGCCAGTCAGATGTTTCCAGCGCTTGGTGATGGGGTTCTTCATCTTGTCCAGCCCAGTGTGCAGCTCCTGGATCACATCACGGTAGCTGTCACCCATCTGGCTGCTCCAGGTGAGCAGGAAATCATACGCTGGCTTCCACATGGCCTGGGGGGGCAGGGTAGAGTGAAGGGGACATCAGAGCTGAGCTGGATGGTCAGAGAGCAAGTGATGCCATCCCCAGAGCACTCCCACCCCAGAAAAAGCACATTCCCAGAGAAAAACAACCCCCCGTGTTTCCCCACCACACTCAAATCCCTATTATCCCCCGAAAGGTGCTCCAGAAGAACATCCTCTGGGGGTATCCACAACTTTAGGAGAACCCCTGGGGACTGAGCCCCATCTGCTCTCACCTCACTGTCCACTGCCCCCGTCTTGTCTCGGTGTGGGGCCTCGTAGGCATCCATCTGCTGTCTGGAGACCTTGGTGAGCTTCTCAGCCAGCTCCCTCCAGCGCTGGGCCACCTCCACAGCTGTGGTCAGCAGCACAAAGTCCTGGATGAGCCGGACGACCAGCCCCTGGCAGTCCATCTTCAGCAGGGCCTGAAGGATGGGGGGGAAAACCAAACAAGACAGTCAAGGCAGGGGACTCAAAAAAACCCATGCAGCAAAGTCCATCAGAAAGCCCTCCCAAATTTTTTTTTCCCAAATCCTTTCTAGTGACAGCTGGTGAAATGAGGCCACCAGGCTCGACAGAAGAATAATCCCATTATTTGAACACAGCACCCTACCCTTGAGGCTTGTGGCCCTGGCTGGCCAATGTAGCTTTACTTTCCAGGCAAGCCCTCAAGATGCTCAGGTGCCACCACAAGCAGTTTAAAGCATCCCAAGGGCTGAGAAGAACAGATGCCTTTAATCAAGGCTTGGAAAGCTGCCAGGCAAGAAAGGACCATGGGGTGTTGGTCAACATTGGCTGAGTATCAGCCAGCATGTGCCCAGGTGGTCAAGAAAGCCAGCAGCATCCTGGCTTGTATCAGCACAGGTGTGGCCAGCAGGACCAGGGCAGGGATTGCCCCCTTGTGCTCAGCACTGGTGAGGCTGCATCTTGAATGCTGGGGCCAGTTTTGAGCCCCTCACAAGAAGAACACTGAGGGGCTGGAATGTGTCCAGAGAAGGGCAACAGAACTGGGGAAGGGTCTGGAGCACAAGTCCTGTGAGGAAAAGCTGAGGGAGCTGGAGGTGTTCAGCCTGGAGAAAAGGAGGCTGAGGGGAGACTTTCTCACTCTGTACAACTCCCTGAAAGGAGGTTGGAGGGATGGGGGAGTCAGTCTCTTCTTGCTAGTAACAAGTGAACAGGTCAGGAGGAAATGACCTCAGGTTGTGACAGGGGAGGTTTAGAGGAACAATACAAGGAACAATTTCTTCCCCAAAACGTTTTTCAGGCCCTGGCCCAGGCTGCCCAGGGCAGTGGTGGAGCCACCGTCCCTGGAGGGATTGAAAAGCCACGTGGATGTGGTGCTGATGCCTGCAGTATAGTGGTGGCCTTGGCAGTGCTGGGTTAGTGGCTGGATTTGATGATCTGAAAAGTCTTTTCCAACCAAAATGATTCTTTGGTTCTGTGAAGGTAACTAATCCAGTCCAGCCTGTGCAGTTTGCTGCCCCAAGGCCAGAGGAACACCATCCTTCAGCAGGGATGGGTGGGCATGGGCCAACCAGAACATTTTGGCAATGAGACCCGGACATCAGCCTCGGTAGGAGATGCAGGCAAAGGGCCAGCTGGCAGCACTACAGGACCACTGCTTTGCTTGGGGATGTTCTAGCTGAGGACATCACAGCTCCTCTGCCTTCCTCTGCCAGATCAGTAACCACCTATTTCTCCATCATGTATTGACATAAAAGCTGAGATATTTCACAAATGGTTTTGAAGAGCTGAGAAGAGGAACTGCAGCACTCCCTGTTTTCTAGGGAGCAGTAACTTACCCAGAAAAAACCAGACAGAGCAGTGTTGTTTCCTGTCCTCAGGTACTAAATGACATCAACATCTGCTCATAGTTGAAAGCAAGTTGCAGTGGGGGAAAACACACAAGGCAGCCCAGGAAAGGAGGGGTCTAAGTGGCAATTTTCAGAGGACAGAATCACTCAGCGAAGTTCAGCAGCAACCATAATCCCTGGACAAATCCCACGTCTAACTTCAAGTGGCTACAGGAAGGTGGTCTGAAACAGGCACCTCCTTTTGAAATGGATGTCAGGCTATGCCTTGGATGATGGGTTGCTGAGCAGCCTCTTGTTTTCCAGATCCAGAGTCATGGTACCAGCAGACTCAGGATGGTGGCTCCAAGATGGGTGAACAAGACAGGGTCCCTGTTGTAACAAAGGTCAACCCCAGCTGGGGGATGAAGAGGACAGCCCCAAGGGATGCTGCAGACAAGTGAGCACCCAAGGAACCACAGTGGCACATTGGGGACATCACATACACCTTCACAACAACATGGGACTTATATTAGAGAAACAAGGATGATGTGAGCCAAGTGCAGCCAGAACCTGCCCACTTTCTGCTGCTGAGGGTCCTGACATCCTCTCCTGGAACGCAGGTTTGGACAGAAAACCAGAAGGGTTAAATCTTTCCACAGGGGCAGTTGGGGGAAACACCTGAAACTCTTCCAACAATTTGCAAAGCAAATGCATGTTGATTTCTCCAGTATCTGTTTCCAACTTAAAGCTGGGCTGGAATCTAATTCCAGATGCAGATCCAGTGTTTGTTAGCCCCTCAAGTGCTTACACAGGTTTCTTGCACCAGGACAGAAGTAACAACCCTTCTTGTTCAGCAAACAAGGAAAATACACCTAAAAGAGCATTAATTTGTTGGTTTTCCTTGGTTTTTTTTATTGTTTTTAGTTGATTGGGTTTTTTTGTTTGTTTTTTTAATAACAAAAAGGGCATTAAGCAGCATTTAGATCTCACACCAGTGCCACAAACACCTCCTCTCCAGCAAAACCACCTGACCCCCTGTCCCAGCTCCTCTCCTCTGCAAGCAAAGACTTCCAGTGGTCCTAAGGAAGGGCAGATTCAGCATCCTCAAACCTATTCTTCCAGGTGGCTCCATCACCTGTCTGCAGCCCCCAAAACAACCTGGTATTTAGCAAAGCAGGCTAAAGGAGCCACTCACATCACTTGCCAGAGGCCAAACAGGTCCAGGCAGCAGAAGAGGCCACTGGGAGCAAACTGTGCCACAGGGGTTAAGGGGAAGAGAGCTGCAGGAGGCAGATCCTCCTGTTCCTTCTGCTGCTCCAAGTAAATGGCATCAAATAACATAGCTGGGAGGGCATGTAATGGAGAGCTGCATAAGCACACAAAGCAACAGCTTTGGAAGAGATGGATTACTCTCTGTGGGGCAGTATATTAGCTCTGAATCCTACCGATGGCCACAGAAATAGCTCCTCCCTGCACTCTGCCTCTGGAGATCTGAGCTGGGGAGGCTCAAGACAGAGCCTACAGGAATGGGAAGAGGTGATGGGTGATGATGGCAGCACTAAAGCCAGCCAGGGACAGGGTGCAGGAAGGACACAGCCACTGAGCTCAGAGTCAAAGGGGGAGAATCAGTGGTAACAGTGTCAACACCTTTTTTTTTGACCTGGGCACAACTTGTTCCCTGTGTCACAGAAATCCACGAAACCCACAAGGGCTTTCCTGGCATCCCTGACTGCCCAGTTGGGATTAGCTGGGTTCACAACAGACTTAATCCCTCCAGCAGGTGCTTTTGGGATTACACTTCCATTTCCTTCCCCCATTCCTCTGCCTGGACAAGGATTCCTGGGTGCATCCACCCAATGTGTCTCCATCCCTGTGCATCCAGCCCTGCTCCCCACTGAGATGTGACCTGGGCTGTGCCCTGCCAGCACTCTCTGAAGCATTTATTAGCCTGCAAAGCATTAATTAACCTCAGAGCAACTCTGAGCTGGCTCCACCAGTGAGCAAAGGAGATGGTTTGATATTCAAATCCCAGTTCAAAGCAGCACAGAAGTGTCTCCACTTGAAAGGCATCCAGGGGAGGTTGAATTTGCATTCCAGCTTGGAAATGCAGAATCCCATTTCCTATCCTCTAATAATGGAAAACTGCATCTGGGAGCAAGCAAACAAAGCCAGAAGGAAGAGGAGACCCTGAAGACCACCTACAGATATGTTGCCACCCCTGCCCATGCCCATCAGCATAACCTTCATGATCCACAACCAATTCTGTGAGCCTCCAGCCCTGCCTGCTCTCCCATGCACAGAAATGGAGCCCTGACCCCTCTGCACTGCAGGAGTTGTCTCAGATGGAGTGCTTGAGGTTCTTCCTCATCTGGCACAGATGGACAGGATGTCCACAGCAGTGGTAGTCACCATCCCTGGAGGGATTTAAAAGTCATGTAGATGTGGTGCTGAGGGACATGGTTTAGTGGTGGGTTTGGCTGTGCTGGGTTAACACTGAAGACCTGATAACCTGAAAGGTCTTTTTCAACCAAAATAATTCTAGGAATCTATAATCTAAAGAAGTAAAAACCTTTTTCTTTTGCCTGAGGAGCAGAAAGCATTGCCAAGTTCACATGTGCCCACCAAGCATGGTACAAGATCCACCAAGAAGCTGCAACAGGAAAGGATCATGCACCACCCCCACTGTCCTCTCCAGGATAGAGGTCAGGTTTTCTGCCTGAATGAGCTGGCTCTACAAGGGCTCCCCTCCCCAAAATAACATTTGCTTTAAATACTAAACATCTCTTTCACTCACTTCTTTTGGCTGTCAGCACCCCCCAGAGTCACCAGCCACACTCACAGTCTTAAGTATTAATTTTTCCCCCCTAACATAGCCAGGCACAGGCTCTGTGGGGCAACATCCCTGACCATGGTGCTCAGCTGTGTGTCAGGGTACACCAGACATCACTTCAGAAATTACCCTAAGGGCCATCAGCCACACTCCCAGATGGCCTGGGGAAGATACCATGAATGAAAGGGCAGGCAGCTTTTTTCTTTTTGCAGAGGAGCATTCTGCAAATGCTGCAGTGGGGACAGAAGTCTGGAAAGTTCTCTGCCAGCCCCAGAAAATAAAAGTGGTTTTGTCTTGTAGAGCCCACTGAAAGGTGTCAGTGGCATTTCTGCAGCTTTCTATTAGTTGATGGGGGTGCAGGGCAAGACTTACAAGTACTGTGCATGAAAAGAGCTCACTGGAAGCCCACTGGGCTGCAAGCAACTTGGCTATGCCAGGCCATACAGGTCCTCCAGAAAACATCCCCACCAACTTCAGCATGGTGCAATGTCCAGGAATGATCCGTGTTGTTGGGATCAGGAGTTGAGCTCTCTCCCTGGACCTAAATTCAGCCCAGGGACGACCATCAGGCAGCAGATTGCTTTGGGATGGAGGAGCACAAAGGGCCAAACATGAGCAACCCTGAGCTGCCATGCTCCAGATGAGTAAGAATGAGGTCCAAGCAATGAAGGCCCCAATCTACAGGACATTTAAGTATTGCTTGAGCTCACCAGCAGCATTTTGGGGTCTGCACTCACCACAAACCAGCAGTATCTTTTGGTAGGAGAAAGGCAGCATGCAGATAGCTGCACTCTTAATAAATGACAGAAAATAATGGGAGAGAAAAAGACCAACAGCATCTTCTGCATGATCTCTAGAAGTGGTTTGGAAAAGAAAAAGCTCATCATTTCCATTATGCCAGGTGGCATTCCCCAAAGACCTAGGTTTTTCCTAACAGCAGCACCTGATGGAAAGGATGATAAACACAAGGCTCCACCAAAACACTGCACTGAAAATCCAGCCAGAGAAAGGCTGTGTCTTAGCACAAGTCAAATTCCAGCTCCCAAGGACCAAGTCACTATGTGGCTTGGTACCTGTAGCCCATCTGACATGAGGTCTTCTTGTACCCTTTTTTATTAAGAGCACCTGTCTGCTGCCAACTTTGGAAAAGACAGAGAGGAGAGAGGGGAGAGGTAGGTTTCTCCTTCTGGTAACTAACTTCTGAGCAACATTCCCCAGTTACCTTCACACACTGTTGCTAATGCAAGATTAGAAAATAATAATTAAATGCAGATTACTGATTAACTAGGCACCACAGTTGGGTTCTTTCACGCTTGGCTGCTGGTGCACACCTCTGCCACTGCCATTTTGTGTACTCAACACTGAGTCAGATAAGGGTGCTTACGGCTTTTCCCCTTCACAGTCCCTTGGAGACAAGACAACCAATCTTAAGGTGAAATGGCCAAATCAGAGCTTAACCCAACCTCTTGCAAGCACACCAGAAAGTGAGTCCATTTGTTAGGAATAAAATCAGATTTAAACACAATAAAATGAATCACTGCTTTTTCATCATTCCCCAGAAACATCTTAAAAAATTTTTTGCTTTCAAAAGGAGGCTCAATCTAATTTCTCCATAAGGAGGATTTGCCAGCAGCAAGGGTTTTAGAAGCAGCATTGTCTTCTAGGAAAGGAGCTCATATAGGCTTAGACTCCCAAAGAATAGGAAATGGAGCCAACACTCAGGATTAGCCTCCATTCAAACAAGGAAAATAAAACCTGCTCTGGGACTCCTGCCCTCCAGGCATCCCCTGGGGAGCAGGATCTTTTCCTGAAGCTTGCAGCCCTCCCCTTGAGTTTGCTGGTCCCAAGTATCCCAGTATCTGTTCCTTTTGTCTCCTTGCTAAGGCCTGGCATGGATTTTCCATGACCTACAGAAAGCCTGGGATGCCTGGACACAAAGGGAATAGATAAAAGAAACTTTTGGAGTTTGCAAAGTGGTGAAGGGAACAGCATGAAGTCCTCAAATGCATCCAGCAAGTGGAAGTCAGGTTTCATCCCATTACCCACTCAGGCTAATGATTAAAGCAGGCAACCACACCAACCCTGGCTACCACAGTTGGTGTTTTCCCTCCTGGGATGGCCCCAAGGGGGGAAGGACAGACAGAACAGTTGTGTCTGACCATCAGAACAGGCAGTGTTGGTGGCACAACCTGGCACCTGCATTTTACCAGGTTGAGCTGGAGCTGAAACAGTGCCTCATGAGCTATAAAGTGCTACCCAAGCACTGGGAACACACCGGAAAATATTTCCATGAGTCACAAAGAGCTCTGGACTCTTCACAATGCCTTAAACATCCTACTCTGTTCTCAAATTTCTCCTTTCTTATTAAAATTTGGGAAAGGAGATACTTCATTTGGCTCCAGTCCTCTGCACTCAGGCATCCAACTCATAACTTCATTCCACACGCTGCTGCCTGTGCCAATCATCCCCAAGCCAAGCTCTCACTATCCCTTAACTCAGCTGGCATCTTAAACCACAGAATTTGCTTTAACTCACTTATTGTGCTTCAGTGGAAGAAACTGTTAGGAGGTGAGAACAGCAACACTTCATTCTGCCTTTTGTTTGGCTCTTTCCAATGAAATTATCGTGAAGGTGATTTCTCTTATGAGACCTCCTAATGGCAAGCTAGAAATACTTGCAGGCTACACTACAGGTGTCCCAGACACCTTCTAGGACAGAAGCAAACCACATTTCAATTAGCAAACACGACCCACATTTGGACACAAAGCATCCAACATCCAAGCTCAGAGGATCCACCCAAAGAGCAATGGGGGCAGACACAACCTGATGTTATTACAGAGGAATATGAGGTTGTTTCATGAAGGCAAAGGTGTAGCATCACCCGTCACAGCAGCTGTAAACCCCCCTTCAAGAACACTTTGCCCCACCAATGATACAGAAGTATGTGGCACCCTCTGCATAGGCAAAGCTTTTGCCTTTTCTGCCCTTTTTCCAGTTTTCCATCAGTATTGCCTTCAACGAGGCACAGTTTGACACTGAGGTTGAGACCAGAAGCTCCCAGGTAACTCCATCAAAGGCTGAAATGTGAAGACCCAGCAGGAGAGCCCAGGCAAGTGCTATGAAAACTCCAAACCAAAATCCCCTTCAACTTGAAGGGCTTCAGACCAGCTGCCTTCCAGAACAGCCCTAATGGCTTCCCTCACACATACACATGGTATTTCACTCAGCCTGTTTCCCCATCTTTGGCCATGGTCCCATTAAACCAGGAGCCCACCAACACATCCAACAAGCAAGGCTGAACTTCCACCTGGCTGTGCTGAGCAGCCTGAAGACCTTAAAGATGGACTTCGGTTTCTACAGACTGAATTAGGAAGCCTACACCTGCTAGCTCACCATAATCACTCTGTATGGCAGGGACTTAAGACCCCCACTTTTCATCAGACCTCAGACTCACCGTCATCAGCTCCTTCTGAAAGGATTTCCTCTCTTTGTTCTCCGTGTTGTTGCAGTCTTCCTTTAGCTTCTCCAAGACAGAAGCCACTCGCTCTGGCTCACTGTCCAACTCTGCTCGGCAAAAAAAAGTGAGTGGCAAGTTCAGGTACCCCAGGGCATCAGCAAAGGACCTCCAGCTGCTGAGGTTCTCCATGAGCAGAGTCCTTACGGAGGCATAGATGTAGGTCAAGAACTTGCAGGGCCTCAGGATCTGCTCCAGCAATAGACTGGTGGTGAGATCTGGCCCAAAGAAGTAGCTGGGCTTCACCTTCCCAACCACCAGTACATTTTTGGTGTGCACAAGGCCTATTTTTCCCTGGTAGTAGCCAATATACCACTCCTTTGTCCACAGCTGCCCTTTTAGCCTGATTTTTTCCTCACTGAGGAGGGCTACGACATCTCCTTTCTTGTACTCCAGCAAATAGTGGTTCTTGCTTTGCCTCACCACTGTCTTCAGCAGCTTGCCATACTTCAAGCTCAACACTGGCCGGTCCTGAAAAACCGGATACTTGGTGGTGGCAGCCAGAGGTGAAAGGATGATCTTTCCAACCTCATTCTTCTTGAGGAACCGCCTCTGCCCTGTTGGTTTGATGGCACTTTTTGGAGGTGGCTGAGGTGTCTGGACACAGAATTGGGTCAAAATGGCATCCGTGTCATCCTTAACCTGTATTCTTAGCGTGAAGTCCGAGAGCTCATTGGGATCATGGGAAGCAATGGGAAAGATGAGGCGGCTGACCTTGCCCAGCTTCATCTGGAAGCCTCGCACGATTTTGGCTTGCTCGCTGGCTTTCACCTCATAGTTGGTCATGTTGGAGAACATGCAGAGCCTGAGGTCCTGAGGACGGGACAGAGCAAACTGATGCTTGCCCCAAAGCTGGAGGGCGACAGGAGCCGGGCTGTGGGACTGCCTCGTGACCTCGTTCACCAGAAGAGTCTTGGGCGCGCATTCGTGCCCAAACACTGCCACGACCGTTTTGAAGGAAGGGTGAATGTGCTTCGGGCCGTAGACGCCAACCGTGATCTTCTTGCTGATGTAATCCCAAACGGTGTAAGGGTAGAGGATGTTCTGCCCCTGGGCTACAGCTGCGATGTACATGCAAGGCTCCAGGTTCTCCAGCTGCACCTGGATCGTGTCCCCGTACGAGTAGCTCAGCTGCATCGGCACGTAGGGCCCCTCCTTCATGTCGCTCCGCAGGCACTGCAGTCCTACCAGACTCTTGCTCATGATGTCATTCTTCACTTCTGCCGACACTTTCATCTCCAGAATGATGAAGGTTTTCACCTCCATATTGCTGAGCTTGATCTGCAGGACAGGGCTGATGGTGCTGCACTTGTCGCTGTTCAGCTCCAGCGGTGGATCCAGCATGGCTTTCATGGAGATCTGCTGTGTCTCCCCAGGGCACACGTGGCCCTCTGGCACATGGATGCTGATGTTGGTGTCTGGAAGCTGAACAGCTCCACCAGAGCTATCCAGCTTGCAGACAATGTTGGTCTCTACAGGTTGAGTCTGTCCCCAGCCAGGATTTTGACCAAGCAAGTCCAAGTCATGGCAAGACCGAGCCAGCTTCCTATGGTTCAGCCACGCTGTCCTAAAATCTTCCCGGCTCTGGAACTGCTCTGGGGTGGGAGACTTCAAGCCACTGAAGAAACCCAATGACGCGGGAGCATCTGACTTGGCCTGAAGGATGGACAGTTCAGACAAACTGTAAGAGCGTTTACTCCTGAAGAAGGGATTGTCCCTTCTCACAGGCTCTTCCAGATCCAGCCTGTTTGTGGATGGAAACTCATCAAAAATGTTACCCAGGCTACTATTGGCAGCCAAACTGGAAACTGCTGAAGTAGGAGCCTCCGTGTCGAAGAGCAACAAATCAACAGCAACACCAGAGCTGGACTCTTGGTCCGAGCTGGGCACTGTTTGCAAATTCCCATTCAGAAACGGGTTCATCTGGACTCCGTTCAAGAACGGGTTGTTATTGTAGGTTTTTGCAGAGTTTTGTTTTGTGTCAGTCCATTCTCCAAGCAGTTCCAACTCCTTGACCCCCTCATCAGGGCTCTCCAGTAGATTGTCTATCATCCCACTGTCCGTCAAGGAGGAGTTGCGGTAGTTTACGGGCTGGACGTAGGAGGAAGGGATGTAACCCATTTCTGTGGTGTTGTGAGCATACCACCACTCACCTCCTGACGTGTCTAAGACATAAAGGTGGTCTCCCTTGGAGAACTTCAAAGTGGTGAAATTAGTTGGACAGTAATCTTTGATTGCTATAACTTCCTTCGCATTCCCAAAAGATGTGGGATTGTCAACCAGTAAGGCACTAGGAGAAGGCACTGCAAAGACAAGAAGGAAACAGCACTGTAAGCAATCCACAACCAAGCTGCAACATTCCTGCAAACATTTTGTTCAGGTCAGAAAGCCAAGTAACTTTAAGCAGTGAAGTAGTATTACAACCTCCCAAAGCTGTGGATATTTCCCTCCCCACCCAATTTTTAAAGAAAATTTCTCCATCTGCTACTTCTGATACTTTCACCTTCCTCCTTCCCAAAGGGTTCAGGACCTACGGGGATGGGAATCGATGTGTCCAGGAAGAGCAGCAGGAGCCAAGAAGGAGAAGCAGAAATTTGGTATCCTCCTGATGCAGTCAAGTGCCTCAGCAACAAGGCTCCCCCTTGATACAGTGCTCCATGCAGCCAACCCTGCATGAGGCACCAGTGTCCCACAGCCTCACTAAATCCCTAAGGAACAACGTACAAGCATCCATCATAGAATCACAGAATGGTTTGGGCTGGAAGGGACCTTAAGATCATCTAGTTCTAATCCCTCTGTCAGGGGATTGCAACCCAAGGCACAGGGGATTGGAATTATATAATCTTTAAGATCTTTCCAACCCAAATCATTCCATGACTCTATGGTTAAGAGAAAACCCAAGGTAACATAGACCCACCTCAACTTTCAGTACATCTGGAAGTGCCCTGGCTCTACCATAACCCCTCTCCTGCACACATTAAACATGTTTCATTGCAAGAAACAACTTTGGGCATATCATACTTCTTTTTCATGTCACATCAGTCAAAACACCCCAGCACCTCAATCCTTTTCACAGCACCTACATTTCAAAGCTTCTCAACAAACCTTAACTCCATCTGTACAGGAGGGCACGTAGCTGGAATCCTCAGAAAGCAGCACAGCATCACCCTCCTGCCATGATTCTGGCAGCACCTCCAGTACCTCCTTCAATAGTCCCAATGAGAAGCAAAACAGATACTCACACTGTCACCCTATTTACTGGTTTTGCTCTTACTTTTAGAACCTATTTCCACAAAAAAAACTAGAAAGAAGTCCCAGATGATGTTTCCTCCATGTTCAAATGTTCCATTACCGTGCTTGACAGACCAAAGAAAACAAGGAGAGCTGGATGTGCTACGAGGGCTGAGAGAGACTGGGACAGCTTCAGTAGGCTTGAGGGCTCTCTGGGGCAAAAAGAGGGATTTAAGAAACACAGAAAGCCCCTAAAACGTTGGGGATGAAGGGCTGGCAGATGCACTTGTGCATCCACACAGCCATTAGCAGTAGGGTCACAGCATTGCTTGGACACGGGAAGTGCAAGGCAAAGGAAGACACTGACAAGTAAAGTCTTTAAATATACACCAGGGATCAAAAAGGAAGAAGAGTTTGTACACATACTAAAAACTCCTCCTTAAACCACTTCCTCTTCTAGCAGAAGACAGGTGAAGTTATGAGGACATTTATTCAGCATAAAACTGCTTCTAAACTCTGTATTGAAACTGCTTTGGCAGCCTGGTGGGGAAGCCATCAGGAACTCATTCGTGTGGAGGATTGGACACCTTTGGTCTCCCAATCCCTTCAGATCAGACAGGCAGGTGGCCACCCCCATGTCCCCAGGCTCTGCACACAGCTGGTAGAGTTAACAGGGGTGTGCTGAAACCAGCAACCCCCATGGAGAATATCAGCAATTCCTATTTTCCCATTAAGAACAAACTAATTTGCAGCGAGTGTTTGATATTCAGGTCTCTTGCTACGCCTGCAAAAGCAATTGCTTTTCTGCATGTTTATTTTTAAAGGCCCTCCCTGCTAACTTCCACCTGGATTTATTTCCTGGGATTTTTTTCTGCCAAGGGAACAATTCCCTTCTCACCTGAACACAGATTTTATGCTGGGTAAGGTAAATACAGCTGAAAAAAAGTAATAGCAGGAAGAAAAAGGTTAATTAAGCAATCCACAAGCTCCCAGCACTGGGGTAAGGGAAAACAAACACTTGCAACTGCTTTGTTACTGCCACCTCTCTTGGCTGCTGGATCTCTTAGTGTCAGGTCCATAGCTGTCCTTGCATCCATGGACTTGTCTGTCAGCACCTGCTGCAATTCCTCATCAGCTGCTGGCTGCTAATTATTAATGCAGACCCATGGGCAAGAGGATGCACCCTACAGTCCAGAGGGCTACAGCACCTCTGCTATGGAGACAGGCGGAGAGAGCTGGGGTTGTACCACCCTGAAAAAGAAAAGGCTCTAGAGAGACCTTAGGGCATCTTCCAATACCTGAAGGTGCTACAGGAAAGCTGGGGAGGGACTTTATACTAGGGCATGGAGGGACAGGAGGATGGGGAACAGTTTCAAGCTAAAAGAGGTGGGATTTAGATGAGATTTTAGGAGGAAATTCCTTGCTGTGAGGGTGATGAGACACTGGCCCAGGCTGCCCAGAGAAGCTGTGGCTGCCCCATCCCTGGAAGTGTTCAAGGCCACGCTGGGTGGGGCTCAGAGAAACTTCACCTGGTTGAAGAGGTCTCTCCTCACTGCAGGGGTTTGAGTCATTGGCCTCCAAAGGTCCCTTCCAACCCAAACTGATGTACGATTCTGTAATTGAGGAGAAAGCATCGTCCCCACCCATCCCCTGGGGGTCCCCCTGCACCTTTGACATCGCAGAGGTTGGTGTCAGCAAAGCCCTCGCCCAGGTCGATGAGGGTCCCCTCCGACTTGCACCGGGGAAGGCCGCCCGAGTTGGCCGCACGGATCCTCTGCGCTGCCATCGCCGTCCCGCTGACCCCCGCTCCCGGGCACTGCTAGGCCAACATCACCTCTCCGCCAGCAAAACCAGCTACGGGGACCCCAGGGTCACCTGCCTGGGGGAGAAAAACAAACCCCAGTACGTTAGCAAAGGCTCCGGGTCCCATCACGCCACCGGCAGACCTACGACACCCTCCGCAGGCATGCGTGATGCCCACCCTGTGGTGGGAGTAGAGGAAAAGATCCTCGTGTTCTCCTTGAAGCATCATGGAAGATAGACTGGGTGCTCCCAGCAAGCACAGCACAGCTTACAAACCACACCAAGGGCTCTGAATAAGAAGGACTCTTGCACAATCCTTCTGCTGCCCACAACTGTGTACCGAGTGGTACTTTAAGAGTTATTTGGGAATATGTTGCTCACAGGCTCATAAATTGGTCCTTCTCCCCATTTCATAAGAGCCTTCAGAGCATTTGCATTTTGCTCTAATAAATATTTATAAAACCACCAAGTATTCAGGTGCTGTGGGAGCCCCAGGCAGTTCTTAGTGAGCATGGAGAGCCCAGGGGATTGGGATTTTTGCATCTTCAGCTGGGTCATCACTCTCTCCCACCACAGCACCAGCATCTGCTGGGACAGGGACTGGCTGTTATCACTTGCTCCCTGCATCCTACCCTTTGCCCAGCCAGGCAGGAAGGGACCAGGTAAAGAAACATCCCTCCTTGCACTGGCTGCCCTGCTTCACTCAAGTTAAAAAAACAAAAAAAGCAAACAAAGGTGTTTGGTTTTTGTTTTGTTTTGTTCCCCACCCCCAAAAGGCTTTCAAAAAGATTTCTAGAAACCCTGTGGAATAGCAGCTGCATGGAATGATAGAGCAGAGAGGAAAACAAATCCATTAACCCGGAAAGATAATTAACCCCCTGCCCACAGAACACACCGACCCTTCAGCTGCCAACACTGTGGCTGATGCAAGCGCTGGTAAGACCTTGTCTGATGTCACCCGTGTCCTCTGGAGTTTGGAGTGTGGCCAGAAAGGCCAAGAGCAGGCAAGCCTGGTGCCCTCTGCCAGGTGAAGGCACAGCTGCCAGAGCACAGAGGTTGAGCATTCGCTCCTCCAGGTTTGCACCAGGAAGCATGTAGGCAATCCAAGGTACCTGGCATCATCCTGGTAAATCCTGTCATCCAGCATCCTAACATTCTGGTCTCTTCCAACCTGCCAGAAAACTCCAGTCTGGCTGCAAAGAGCTGACAAATCTTAAAAATAGCTCTGTGCAATTCCCATCTCTGGAATGTAGCAAGAGGAAATCTGCAAGAGAGAGCCTGAGCAGGAGATACTCCAGCCTGCTTGAAATGCTTCCCAAGCCATCCCCTGGGCCGGTATGCCAGGAATGTGGCTGGCTGGAAGGGATGCACCAGGCTCCAGCCAGAAAAGGGAAGGCAGAACTGGTGTGCAAAGATTCTTCCCTTTGAGGAAAGCTTTGCTTTGGGTCCTGCTGGGAGCATTCCAAGGGGAGAGGGCTTGGCAGCCAGTTAAATCCAGGAAAAAAACCCAGGCTTTGAGTCAAGACCGTGCTTATTAGAGCTGGGCCAGGTGACACAAGGGAATTGATGCTGCATCAGCAGCAAGAAAAAGGAAAGAGCAGCTGGTGGAAAGGGAGGAAAGGTGATCTTGTGAACTAGCAGGGTCCACCACCCATCCAGCTCACCCTGTGGTAGGCAGGGTGCTGTTTCCCACTAATGCCAAGTACTGTGTGTACATTAAGACCATAAACAGCTTCCCCTGAAAGAGACCCTGCAGAAACCAGGCAGGCTCTTGGAGGTTGGTTTTTTTTCCCTTCCTTAGGTGGAAGGTTCAAAGCCTCCACAGCTACATAGGCACAAATCCACTACAAGGTATGCAGCATTGTCATTGCAGAAACAGCTCAAGTGGCAAAGTTTTCACCAGTTTTAGCACAGAATCCTAAAATGGTTAGGGTTGGAAGGGACCTTAGAGATCATCTAAGTTCCAACCCTCTGCCATGGGCAGGGACATCTTCCACCAGAAGAGGTTGCTCCAAGCCTCATCCAACAAGGCCTTCAACAATTCAAGGGAACACCTTGTTGGGAAACTTGCTGAGGGTGCAGTTGGTTCATGTCACCAACACAGATGTTAAACAGTGCTGGTTCCAACCCCCATCTCCTGAGGAACACCACTTGGTCACCACTGAGGTCACCACTTGGACATCGAGCTGTTGACTGCACCTCTCTGAGTGTGACCATTCAGCCAGTTCCTTATGGACTGAGTGGTCCATCTGTCAAGTCCAAGTCTCTTCAATTTAGAGCCCATGGCCAGAGGGTTGAAAATGCCAAATGGTTTGAACGCAATCCTGTTAAAAACCAGAAACCCTCTGCCAGCCCAAGGTGAGTGCTGCAAAAATCAAGAAAGAGACCAGGGAGGTGGTTTTTTACCCTGTGGACCAAACCACAATTACATTTTTAAAGACTTGCCTGGTAGTCCAGTACCAAGTCAATTTTTATGCCAATCACTACAGCTGAAAACTCTCACTGCCACAGCACACATTTCACGGTGCCTGGCATTGCCATGGAGGCTCCCCCCTGTTCCTGTTTATGGAACTATATGGAAAGATTTATACTAAAGGCCTGAGAAGATGTGACTGCGTGAAAAAATCCCCCTTACACACACCCTACAGTCTCAAAAAGCACCACAAACATACATCAAAACGAGTATGTTTTATCTCCCAAAAACAGCACCTTGGTTCCATCTCAGTCCATCCTGGATGGAGCAATGCTCTTACAGAGATGAGAGGCTGGGGGAGCATATCCCGCCCCCCCAGACACACAGCTGGACTTGGGATGCAAGTCCTGTTTGAGAGCTGACAGCCCCTGGGGACACACCTGAGATGTTTCTGAATGCAGAGGTAGGACATATAAGCAGCAAAGATGAGCCTTCCAAGCTGGGCTATGTGAGAATGAGAGGATACGGCTGGGAGCAGGGTGGGAGGGAAATGGGTGGAAAGGGCAAGATTTGTTTAGAAATCACTCCTGCAGCCATGGCTGAGACAATGGTCTGCTAACTCCTCTGAAAGCACTTTAAATAATGTCTAGGGTTAAATATAGACTAGGAAAAAATCTCAGCCCCATCTGTTTACCCAAAGCCATAAACAGCATCTGAAATGAAATGGGGGGGGAGTGGGGGGAGGAAATTGCAGAGCAACCATTGCTTGCCCCACGAGAGCAAGGAAGGTAATGGCATCTCTTCATGCAACCAGCTCCAAGGCACCCACTTTTCAAACCAATTTTTTTTTCCTCCTACAAGGGAAAGGCTGTGCCGGAAGGGAAATCCAAGCCAGGAGGACCTGCTGCCTGCACCCCCATCTCAAGGAACCCAAGAGCTGCCTGGGCTGGGGCTCTGTGGTGGTTACACCACACCATAGCAGCCATCTCACCATCTTTACCAAAATCCGACATTGGCTTCGCTAAGGGTTGGACAAAGCTTTAGGGAAGCCCCAAAGAGCACATTCCCATGGCTGCTGGCCAGCACCCTGCCAACCCTCACCAGCTTTCCCAGGCACTTTTGCAGAGCTGCTCTCAGAGCAGCACAATGCAGAATGGACCAAGTCTCCAGATTCATGCCCCTTGCTGCCTTATGCTGACGTGATGTGGTGTGACACAGAAGTTCCATTTCCTCCCCTTCTCATCTGCAAAGCTTCTGCTGGCCTGGAGGACACCACGAGATGCTCAGCCTGTGAGTCACCCACCAGGGGAACAGTAGAGCTGTCTTCATCAGGGATTTGCAGAGCATGGATTTAACTGGGGCTATGAACACAGTTTTTGGGGAGGGATGAGACCTGGTGTCCCAGCCCATGGCCAGAGGGTTGGTACTAGATGATCTTTAAGGTCCCTTCCAACCCAAATCAGTCTGTGATTCTGTGACATGTGGACAGCCCTAGAGGTGCTCCAGGCCACTTCTCCCGAGGTGGAAGAACTTTCAAGAGCAAGCCAAGAAGAGTGAGGATACCCAGGGTCCGGAATCGGAGTCCTGCTGACCCCTGGATCTCCTCTCCACCAGACACAGAGCAGCAGCAAGCTTGGGAAGAGTCTATGGCTGATGACAGTAGAGCACCTTTAAAAAAACCCAAAACTTTTGAAACCTAGTAAACCCCCCCAAAATGTCTTTTTCCTGCAGTGTTTGAATGCATGGTGCTCAGCTGACTTCTAACCACATCACTTCCTAGCAGGCAGCAGAACTGAAAAGGTTAAAAATAACTTCTGCCAACCAGGGTGGCTTAGCACGATAACTCGACCACAGACTTTCCCTTTCCGGCCCTATAGATCCTGGGGAGCACCTCCCGAGACCTCCCTGTGGTACAGGGGGGGGGAATGGCAGCAAAGCCCTGTCCTCCCAGTTCCATCCATCGTGCCAAGACATGAAATATAAACACAGGAACACCTGGAATGCAAAGGTGGGAAGCAGGACCTACTGCTGGCCAAGGGGAGGTCTTCTCCAACAAGCACCGGCTGCCACCCAGTGTAAGCAGGAGAGGAGCATCTGGGTGATGGAAAATCCCTGAATGCCAAGAATTTGCACTGATAAGACTCAGGGAGGGGGAAGCACTGGTGGGGCTGGGCAGTACCAAGCACCACTGGGGCTGGAGATGGGGCCAGGAAAGGAAGGGCAGTACTTGGTACCCCCACCAGCAGAGGCAGGAGGGGAGGACAGATGCACCCAGCCTTGCTCACCTTGGATCTGCAGGGTCCATCCCACTATGGCACACACGTGCCCATAGGAAGCACCAGGAGCAGGAGCCACCATGACAAAAGATGGGTCAACCTTGCAATAAACATAACTCCTGCACACCTGCTCTCCCCAGGTAATGCTTAAAAAGTCTGTCAAGGCCTAAGCCCATGGTACGAGTTGAAGGGAAATCTTCCACCTTCTCTTAGCCACAAACTGAAAGGAGGGAAGAGAAGAGCAAACTTCTAATTCTGGAGTCACAGAATGATTTGGGTTGGAAGATGACCTTAAAGATCATGCAACCCCCTGCCATGGGCAGGGACATCTCCAGCTAGACCCTGTTGCTCTGAGCCCCATCCAACCTGGCATTCAACACTTCCAGGGATGGGGCAGCCACAGCTTCTCTGGGCAACCTGGCCCAGTGTCTCACCACCCTCACAGCAAAGAATTTCTTCCTAAGATCTTATCTAAATCTCCCCTCTTTCAGCTTGAAGCTGTTCCGCCTTATCTCTACATGCCCTTGTGAAAAGTCCACCTCCATCTCACTGTCCTCTCCACACCAAAGCCAAGACCAATACCAAGCACTTGGTTCTAATAGCTTTCAATTTGCCTTTTCCATCTCCAAAGTCAAGCTCCACAGCTCTACAAACATGAGTGGCTTTGGAGGCTTCTTTTGACTGTCAATTTTGTACAAAAACAATCAAATTTAACTCTTTGTGCCTAGAAATCAATTTCCCAAAGCCACCATGCTGCCCACAGAGCACATTCACCTAACACAGTGAATTTACCGAAAATGTTGCTTTCATCAGTCACAAAAATTCAAGTAACTCAAGACCATGGAACCAGTCACAGAAGAGATTCCTCCTGGAATCCCAGGGGCTGCCCAAGCCCTGATGACTGTCTGCTCAGGGACTGTGAGCAGATCTGCCTGGGACCACCAATACCAAATACATTCTGTCATTGCAGTGTACAATGGCTACGCAAGGAGGCCATTTTTTGTCTCTTTTTCTTTGGCTAAAAATGCCAAATTTTAGCAAAGGGTCTACTTTAAGATCTTGGTTTTGCCCTACAGATTCTTTACCTTCAAGAGCTTCCTAATGACTACATTACAACACAACCATGGCCATTGGGCTTAAATAACTCAGCACACTTCTACCCAGCAGAAAATGACATCTAGAAATGTGCATGTTTTTTCCACACCTGTGTTAAGAGATCTTCCACAGCATATGAAAAACACGGTATCTTCTAAACCAGTAACCTCAGCAGAGACCAAACCAGGCCTTCTGCAGCCTCCTGCAAGACTGGGACAGCACTTTTGAAACTGCTGGTGGTCTCTTGCTACTCATCTCTGAAGTCAGTCCTAGACAGATGAGTTCCTGGCTGACTCCTCATTTGCATGAATGGTCACACAGCATATCCATCACTACCTGGAGATGCCCTGCAACACAGGGAGATGTCCTCTGGCCATGGGACACCTCCAAGAGTCTCCAAATACCTTGGGGTAGTTGCATGCCAGCAGAGAATGACGGGGTTTGGTTAGGAGGGAGGATAGGAGACGTTCTGGAGACAAAGCATCTTCAGTATTCTGACCTCTTCAGTAAGGCAGTGTGAGCCCTGCTGGGCAAGATGGGTGGGGAAGGGTGGCTGATGTTTTTGGATGCTTGGTTGGTTGCTTTTTTTCCCTCCAGGAGCCAGACCGAGCATTTTGCACATTCAGTGCTAGCAGTGCTGCATGCTCTGGTGACATCTGACCTTGCCAACTTTCTCTTATCTCCTCCAACTTTACCCCTTATGTTTGCAAAGCCAATGCTTTCATCTTCAAAAATCAAAATTAAAACCAAAGCCCAGTCAAAAGTAAGCCACCCCTTAAGACAACATGAAACACAAGCTCTTTGTAGGAGAAAGAAGACATTGTCATAAACTCATGTACTCCCCAGAACAAGCCTCAGAGCTGTCAGTGTGCCAGAACAGGAAACAAGTCACTTTAGTCCCTCTTCTAGAAAACAAGAAGAGACTTGTAGAAATGTTAGGACCCTTCCACATTGCCTTTGTCTCCCAGGGGGTTTGCTCTGGACCTGATCCCCCCGTGCATGGCAAGCGGTAGGGATGATCACACCCAGCATCCACGTTCAAGCATCACAAGGGCAGCAGAGCTGGCTGGAGGACAGCCTCACATGACACTGTCCTGTTCCCTCCAGCCCAAGCAATGACTAATAAAAAAATCCTGACTATGAGCTTAAGCCAGGCTCTGTTGCTGCCAGCTGAGGGCAAGGCAGACATGGCAGCTTTGATAGGAGGGGATTCTCTGCCTCTGTTCTGCTGAGAGTGCTGGGTCCAGTTCCAGGGTCCCCAGCACAAGAAGGACACGGAGCTGTTGGCTTGAGTCCAGAGGAGGCCATGAAGATGATCCGAGGGCTGGAGCACCTCTGTTATGGGAGACAAGCTGAGAGAGGGGTTGCTCTGTCTGGAGAAGAGAAGGCTCTGAGGAGACCTTAGAGCACATTCCAGTATCTGAAGGGGCTACAGGAAAGCTGAGAAGGGACTTCTGAAAAGGGTATAGAGTGACAGGACAAGGGGAAACAGTTTCAAGCTGGAAGATATTTAGATGAGATATTAGTAAATTATGCTTTGCTGTAAGGGTGGTGAGACACTGGCTCAGGCTGTCCAGAGAAGCTGTGGCTGCCCCATCCCTGGAAGTGTTCAAGGTTGGATGGAGCTTAGAACAAGCTGGCCTGCTGGAATGTGTCCTGCTTGCTGCAGGTGTGTTGGACCTGATCAACTTCAAATGTCCCTTCTGACCCAAACCACTGTGGGATTCTATAGGGCAGAGGTAGGAGAGAGAAAAATTAGTGATGACTGAACGAGTGTCCTAGGTGTCTGCTGGCACCTGGTGCCCACTGCAGTCTCCCTGACGAGGATGTCACCCTTGGCAAGTGAAGCAGCAAGAATAGGAAAGTTTCCTCTTACAGCAACAACTTTGGAGCATGACTCCCATTGGATAAGTCTCCAGTGCTGACTTTCAAGTGACTCAAACACAGACCAGGCTCACAGGGAGTGTGCTTTTCCCACCAGATCTCCTGCTGCTGCCACGTACAGGTGCCAGCCCAGCACCCACTGATTTTGGTCACCATGTCCCATGCAAATCAGTCACCAAGTCAGGAGAAAACACTGCAGAGGCCAGCAAGGCTGGGTCAGGTATGACCTGAATGCTGCTGATGGCACTGCTGCAGCTGCCAAATCCCTGGCACTGAGCTCACACCCAGAGAACAGACTTCTCTGTTCTACAAAACTCATAATAAATAAATAAAAAAGGAAGCATCTGCCCAAACATCCCATGGTGAAGGAATGTGACTGAAGGCAAACACCTCAAGAAAGAGACCAGGAGACCAGAGAGGAAAGACCACAACCAGAGATGCTCTGCCCCTTTTCCAACCTCAGCTGGATCTCTTTTCCAAAAGAGAACTTGTTTACTCGTCTCTGAAACTCACATACACTTTTTGCCTCCATGATGCCCTTCAGCAAGGAATTCCATGGGTCTGCTGCCCATGTGGTGGAAACCCCACCACCCCAGGAAGAGGCTCTCACCAGCTCCATCTGATGTCCACCAGCCCTCAAAAAAGAAGCAGCAGAGTTCAGTCCCAATCCACTCTCTCCCTACTGTGCCCCCAATATTCTTCCAAGAAAAAAAACACTTCCTAATTCAGCTGGGGCAATCCCAAAGGTGGTTTTGGTTTTGTTTTGCTTTTTTTTAACAGGGAGCTGTGGATGGATAGTCCTCTGCAAGGACAAAGGGTTTGTTCCAGCAAAGTTCCCAAGAGGACCAACAAAAGCATGAAAACCCAGAATCACATTCAGCACTCCCAGGCCACAATCACAGCTCCCAGGGGTTAAATGTAAAAGCTGCAAACTCAAGTTGAAAACATTTGGAGAGAAAATGAGCCCAGGAGAGCATCTTTCTCTGAGCCCTTATAGCCCCTCCAAAGTCCTTCAGCAATCCAAGAGCTCAGACAAAGCAAGACTGCTCTTGCAGAACACTTAGCACCAAAAGCAAGGACCAAGTGCCTTTCAAACAAGGGGAAGATCAAGCAACAGTGTAAGCTCACAGGGGCAATTGGTGGCAGAGGAGAAACAAAAAACAGATTTTTCAGAGCCACCATCACACCAGGCTGCTGCTCAGAGGGAGACACTTTTGAAGAAGAAAGAGTCTTGTCTGACAAGACGTTCTGCTCATGGCTCATAGTCAGCATCCTCTGTCATGGAAGAGGAGGAAAATCTCTCCTTTTCTTTTTGAAGAACTGCAGACTCATTGGGGCACCCTGGCACATGAGCTGATCTGGAGCAGGGGTGCTGAGCAAAGCTCTTCAGCTGCTGCCAGCCCCCTCTCTGCCTGCTTGTGGCATGCTCTCAGATGACAGAAGAAGGGTATTAAAACCACGCTGTGGCCCCACCTAGGGCCATCACCAGAATAAATCACACACATTGCTCCCTTGTGATACTGTGGTGGAAGAGATGCTTTTTCATGCCCCCCCCCCCCTCCCCCCCCCCCCCCCCCCCGTGAGATTTTGGGGCAACATCCACAAAGAACAGGCTAAGGGCAACCACAGAAAACTAAAAAGGATGGGAAATGGTTTGCTGTCTCCATGGGTGCTGCAAGAACCACCCCTTTAAGAGCCAATGAAATTGGGGGGGGGGAAATCCCTCCTCCCCATCTCAGGACACCAAATTAACCAGAAGAATTTGAAGCACAGTAAAAGGCTTTCACTGAGAAAATCTAGGAGCAATTCACTATCACAATACTCTCAGGAGTACAGGAGGAATACAGACATAGGAGGTGTCTTCTCACTTAAGGTAATCTGGACACTAATTTAGACTTCAAGAGCTGTGAAAAGCTTAAGCAACAGAGTCCCTGAAAAACTGTGTTTTCCCCAGATAGAGATGATGACAGAGCTCCAACAGCACCAACACTTCTGAGTCCTGTCTCCATCACCCTTCATTAAATTCAGCTTTGTCTGATGGAAAAAAGTAGCTGTTCTCAGCTGAATTGCTGGTGCCATGTGCCCTCCTTGGTCCCCAGCTGCAATGTTGGGAAACCAGTCCCACCAGTGTGACCAGAGAAAGGCAGGCACTGGAAAAGTCACTTGCACTGCTGGAAGGGGAGGCTGGCACCACAACTGATCCAGCAACACAGACAGAAGACAACAAAAAGCTCCAGAAATGACATAGCCCACCAGGGATGAGCTAACTCCAATTTGTCTGTACACCAACACAGCCAACTCCATGCATTTCTCCCTGCCCAAGTACTCCACCAAAATGCATCTTCCCCTCATAGATGACTTCCTTGTGCAAAAAAATGTCAAAAGGCTGAAAAAAATTGATCCTGCTTGGTCCTGCTCATCATTTGAAAAGGTGATGCAAATGCCACAGGTAGGGTAGGCATGCAGCAGCCACTCGTGCCACCCAAAAAAATGACTTTATAAGCAGGTAGCTAGGATATGGCCACAGCACACAGACCAGCTGGATTTACTCCTGTCCTCAGTCAAGACATTCATTTTAGGACTAAAAGAGGGGGGCTGTACCCAGCTCGTGTCCTAAGCATGCCTGTGGACACCAAGATACCTGGGTTTAAACAGCTCTAATAGGAAAAAAACACTGGGCCTAAACCAGACTGTGGGTTGCTTGCTCCACAGCATTCTCTACATTTGAACCCAATCCCTGGTCCACGAATCCTTGTTGGAAAGAGGGCAGGGTCACTGGAAGCAGTATGATACCTGGAGAGCAAAACCCAAGGTGATGATACCATTCAGAAGGCACAGAGCCAAAAGCAGAGGTGAGGACAGACAAGTGCTTCAGTCCAGAGTGAGGATTAAGACTTACAATAATGGAATCATTTTGGTTGGAAGAGACCTTTCAGATCATCAAGTTCCCCTGTTAACCCAGCACTGCCAAGGTCTCCACTAAACCACGAGCCTCAGCATCACATCTATACAGCTTTTAAATCCCTCCAGGGATGGTGACTCCACCACTGCCATAGGCAGACTGGTCAGGGGCCTGACAACCTTTTGGGGAGTAAATTGTTCCTAATAGCCAATGTAAACTTCCCCTGGCACAACTTCAGATCATTGCCTTCTGTATTGCTTGTTACATGGGAGACCAACCCCTCCTCGCTCCAGCCTCCTTTCAGGGAGCTGTAGAGAGCAGGAAGGTCTCCCCTCAGCCTCCTTTTCTCCAGGCTAGACAACTATTTGCTGAAATAAAGCCCTGATCTTACAATTTGATCTCTCCTGCAAATCCAGCAAGTTGCAGCCCCCTCCCAGAACATGTCCCTGCATCAATTCCGAGCACACTTTTAACACCAGATTCAGAACATCAGTCCAAAAGACCACGTGGTCAATTCTAGGCAGTTTCCAACAGCAAAATCCTTGCATTCATTTAGATTAGAGTTTGTCCACAGGTGGGAATTAACTTTCCAGGTGCAGGCACCCACCTCTGCCAGCCAGGAGGGTGTTTGAGCTACACCAAAACAGGACAGTGTTTATACAACACCAGAGCAAACACCACGCCTGCTGGTTTAATTAGTTACCCCTGAAATTAAAGCCTGTCAAACTGCAGGGAGGCTTCGTGCAACCTGCAAATTAAGTGCAAGGAAGGCGACCTGGGGGTGAGAGATGCCAGATGCAATCCAAGCTGTGCCTCCAAGCATTTTCCACACCATCAACAGCACCAGGAAGGGAGAAATGCAAAATAACACCACCCACATCATCTCTCTGTGCTTCAGAGTTTATTGGGTTTTGGCCTCACCAGGTTAAAAGCTGCTCCATCCCATCACCATGGGTCAGAGGGTTGATAAGAAACCGATTTCATCATTTTAAGGCCTGAGTGTTGATGGGAAGGGTTTATCTGCAAACAGAGTCAGGCACTTTGAACTGTTTAGTTGAAAATACAGGAGGCCCTTAGCTGGATGCTCTCAAAACTGATGCAGAACAAAACAAAACCTCTGCCTGTCCCGTGTGCTATGTCAAAGACATGCTGTACCTGTCTGCTTGGACAGAACCTTCCTCAAGATGAGCCATTTTGGGGAAAGACTCATTTCTTTAGCAAGAGGCTTGGGCACAGAAATGGCCTTTTCTGTAAATCTGGCAAAATCACACCTTCACTCAAAACACCTCTCATGGCTGAGTCCCAGATCCAGTCTGAAAGCCATCTGAAAGTAATGGTAGATTCTTCCCTGCTCAAAGCACAGCTTTTGGGGTTGAGCAGAGCTGGTTTGTAAAACTTTGTTGCACTTCTTGCAAGCACAGAACACCCTCGAACATGAGCACCAATCCACAGTGACACCTCTTCATTAAAAGCATCCCCTAATGAACTGGGCAGCTCTAGGCCACTACAGAGGGAATATTTCCCATTGGCAATCCCACTGAGATCTCTGAGACCTGTGTGAGATCTCTGTGTGTCTGAGACCACACAAACAAATTTCAGATTCTTGCAGCTTGAATTAGGGGTGAAGCCCCATCAGCCACGGTGTGGGGTTGCCTAAGGCCAACACAGAAGTCCTCTTATTAGAGCAAAAAAGATAAGGAGGATACAGAGAAGCCCAAAGCTTGCCCAGTGTCTCTAGAAGAATTCCTTGTTTTAGAAAGTAAGAATTAAAACCAAGTTAAAAATGTCATTTCCCACCGTATTCAGGGACAGACGCCTTGGGCCAGCTGAATGTTGGCCATGAGCAGCAAAGAACCTGCTGTGTCTATTAATTTCTGTGGAAGGAAACTTCAATCCCACCACTAACTCTGCTTCAAGGCTGCTTCGATAAGCACGGCAAGGTGTGTATTTTAATTTTGGCTCTATATCTAAAGCAGGTGTTGGAATTTACAAGCAGCAGGCTGCTGGCTAGAGGAGACAATTCCAGGTATTACCAACATGCCAGGACACCATCCCTGGACATTTTTACCACCTTGCCTAGACACCACCTCCTTTTCTCAGCATCTTTCACAGCAACACCTCAGACTTTCTCCCCTTTAGGATCAAGCCCTTCCATGTCTCAGTGCCACTTGCATCCAGAAGTGCAGCAGATCTTTGGGCAAGGAGAAGCAGAGAAGGCAGCAAGAGCTTTCCAGGAGCTGAGGGACATGCAGCCTGCAAGAGTCAGGGTCAGGCCACAGTGAGACATGCTTTTGATGGGAAAAGAGAACCTGAATATCAAACCAATGCAGATGGACCTTTTTTTTTTTTTTTTCCTTTTAATTAAAACTTGCTTGAAGTGCCACATAAAAGATGGGAAATCCCAGACACAGCCGATGCACTTGTAAAAATTTATATTTAGAAGAATGACTTAAGCACTGGATCAACAGGACAAAAATGGAAACTTTTTGGCACTGTCTACTGTAGTAAAATAAACCGAGAGACAGCTACCACATCCCATATTACCAACATTTTAGCTTCCCAACTCTCCACTTTTACACTAATTCAGCTTTTTTTTCCCATGCACTATCCCAGTAAACAACATTTATAGCTCTCAGAGTCTGTGTAAACACTCTTAACCAGAATACATCACGTGTTCACAAGATAGCCTGCATTTTTTTTAAATTTAGTGCTTAACCGTCAGCTTCTTTTTCAACAAGACAACTAACAACATGATAGTACTTCAGCAGAAAACAAATAGACCAAACTGATAAAAAAAGCCATTTCCACATTTTGCAGAGTGAAGTTTTAAGGGAGATAAAGCAGAGCACCAACATAAAATATAATCCTTCAGTGTCTGCTCTTTATCTGCCACATTATTAATTTGGCAGCTTTTAGTTCAAGCAGTCAGAGACGTGCTTAGCGGATATCCGATCGTCCACTGGGCCTCATCCCAAATTTCTCTAACATTACTCACATTTTTTGTGTGTGGGAGAAGGGTTTTATGCTTGAAGGCAAGAGGGAGGACAAAAGCACTGCCAGGAACCACCTGCCCTTTCCTAAAACCAAATGCTTCCCCTTCCCCCTCCAATCTGGGGAATATGATGGAGAGCCAGCATTCCCACTTTCCAGTCACCATCCCCATAACACTAGGTGAAAATGAAAATATTTTATCCCTTTTAACTCTCCTGACCGTAGGGCAATCTGGATCCAGTGATTTCTTATTTTTACTGCCTTAATTGCATATTTGAAGTAATTTTAAAGCATAGTTTTGGAGGCCCATGACTGCAGAGACCAGGGTTGGACCCTGAGATCGTCCTGCTGCATGAGTCAACTCAATGGCGATGCTCTGTGCCTCAGTTTCCCCCCACCAGTTATCCAGTAGTACCCAAACCTCTGCCCGCATGTCCTGGGTTTCCCATCCTGACCAGGTAACAGGAAAAGTGGCAGCAGGATGGCAAGCAGCTTTCCCCTGGGATTCTTGCAAGGTGAAGGTCTGAAACAAGGATAAAGCTGTGACAGAAAGGTCACCCCTGCTGCAGGGCAACCACAGGGAAGGGTATAAGCATTCGCCCTCCCCAAATACTCACTGCAGGGCTCTGCATTCCTCTGGTCTAAAGCTTTTTATTTTTTTTCTCCCCATTTCCATGCTCGGTCATGTCCTGCATCCCAGCTTTGGTGAACATTTTAACAGCTATTAATAGGCAGAGCAGGAGCTGGAGAGGCACCAGCTGCTCCAGCCAGTCCTGCTGCAGGGCAAGGTGCTAAAAAATCAGGCAGAGGAACAAAAAATAAGAAAGCCCTACTCATCCAAAAGCATTTGGGACCTGTGCTCAATGTCAACGTGACATTTTTACACACCTCCTGGAAAATCATCTTGCACTCCCTTTAAGTCCAGGAACAGAGATGCTCTGGAGACTACAGCACAGCCCCAAGGACTGGAATAAGTTGGTGTATGTCCCTTGTCACCGGGATGGAGCTTGTGACCTTGTTTCACGGATCTCACCAGGAGTCCAGACGGGCCGTCTGGCTAATTGAGTTAATTAAAGCGTTTTTCGGCAGTGATTAACTTCCAGGCTGTGCTGCTCCAGCTCATACCTCAGGAGCAGCAAGAGACACGAAAAATTACTTGGAAGCACTTACTGATGGCTGTTTCTCAGCAGCCTTTGTTGACTGTGAGCAGCTTAAATCAAAAAACAAAAAAAACCCTCAAAACAACACCCACCCCCCACCAAACCTTTATTTACTTTTCACCTTCAGGCTGAGCAGGACAAACTCCACCTGGAGAAGTCCCAGGCAAGGCTGCAGTGGAGGGCTGGAGGGCTGGAGGGCTGGAGGGCTGGAGGGCTGGAGGGCTGGAGGGATGGAGGGATGGAGGGATGGAGGGATGGAGGGATGGAGGGATGGAGGGATGGAGGGATGGAGGGATGGAGGGATGGAGGGAGACCATCCTGATGTCCCAATCCCAGAGCATCTTTCCTGGCACAAAGGGAGGAGATAAACTCCAGAAAGCAAACACTGCTCATCATTCTGCAGATGATGTCAAGGCCAGAGCCAGCAGCATGGGTGAGCTGTTTTGTTGACAGGGTAATCGCCATCTCCCAGGGACAGTAAATACTTTGTTCCCAGCACTCTCCCAGAGGTAACGAAGCAAAACGCTAGCCAAGGCCAAAAGAAAAGCTTGCTTTGTGGCTGCTGCTCTTCTGCTCCCCAACAAGATCAGTGGGAATCATTCCCTGCTCTTCCTTAGGGACTTCGAGAGCTGAATCTCCACCACACAGCACAGAAAAAAGAAAAAAAAAAAAAAGCTAATGATGTTTTGGTTTGGTTTTTTTTAGCAAAGGGGGGGTCAAAAAAACATGGATGGGAGGGACTATGCAATTTCCAAGGGTTTGTGTGGACGCTGCTGGGTGGGAAAGGCTTCTCATGCTGGCTGAGAGCAACCCCACCCCAGCAGAGCTAATCTCATGGCAGGATTTCAATGCGAGGGGCTGGGAGGGAGGCTAGCGAGGGGGAAAAAGAAAGCAAGGAAATGCCACAGAGGTGAGGAGGCTTTTTCTGGCCAGGCGAAGGCTTGTTTTGTTTCCCCCTCCCTTCAACTAGTTACCATTTTCCGGAAGTTGGATCAGTTTAAAAAAAAAAAAAAAAAAAAAAAGAAGTTTCTCTTTGTTTAATTATAGCTGTTGTAGCCCTTCTGCCCAGGGACCCTGTATCCCCTCCTGCTGCTCCAGGAACAGACATGAATGAAGATGATGGCACAGCATCAGAAAAAAACACAGGAGTTAAAGCTTTAACATCTCCTACAAAAAACACAACCCGAGCTCAGATGGATTATTTTTACTCCTGGATGCACACGAGATCCTGGAGATTATGGTCTCAACTTCTTGTGCAACGACCACATTCATTATTCAAGTTCCTGTACATGTTCCTCTTTTTGCTCCCTTCCTTCACACCCTTTACCTGGTGGAAGTGTCTTCTAGGTGGACAACTCCAGTGCCTTCTCCCAGCAAACTGAAGGATGCTGCAACCAATCCCAGCACTTGCTGAAGCCACATCTGTACCTGAGAGCAGGAGCCAACAGCTCCAACCAAACTCAGCCAGGGACTAACTCCCAACTCAAACCCCTCTAGCTCGGCCCAACTTGGCTCATGTTCCCCCACAACACGGTGCTGGTGACTTCCAGAATCCCAGAGTGGTTTGGCTTGGAAGGGATCCCATGGGCAGGGACAACACCCACCAGATGAAGTTCCTCATCTTTTGTTACTGTGTTCCCTCCTACATTTATCAGGTGATAGGGGGGGTCACCCTGGTCTTTGTTTTATTCTTAATATATTTTTTAAAGCTTTTATTGTTATCCTTAACCATGCAGGCCAGACTGATTTCTAGCTGGGCTTTGGACTTCCTAATTCCCTCCCTGCATGGCCTCACAGCATTTTTGTAGTTTTCATGAGTGTCCTGCCCCTTCCTCCAGTGGTTGTAAATTCTTTTTTTTTTTCCTTGAGAGTCAAATTTCCTTGTTCAGCCAGGCTGGTCTTCTGTGCCAGTGACCCCCCCTTACAGCTCTTGGGGGTGCCCTGTTCCTGCACCTTCAAGACTTCCTTCTTAAAGAGCATCCATCCTTCCTGACTCCTTTATCCTTCAGAACAAATTCCCAAAGGATTCTGGCCATCAGGCTGCTGAAGAGGGTAAAGTTTGCCCTTCAGAAGCACAGGTAGTAGTTTTGCTACCTACTATCCTGTAATCTCCAAGAATGTAGAACTCTTATCAATTAATGGTCACTGTGCCCGAGATGGCCTCTAACCTTCACATCTCCTACCAGCCTTTCTCTGTTCACAAAGAGCAGGTCTAGAAGGGCATCTTGCCTGGTTGGTGCACTCACCACCTGTGTTAGGAAGTTGTCTTCAATACTTTCAAGGAACCTTCTAGCCTGCCTGCTCTCTGTTGCATTATATCTCCAGAAAATGTCTGGTAGGTTGAAAACCCCAACCAGGAAAAGCTCATCAAGCCCAACTGTTAACCCAGCATTGCCAAGGCCAACACTAAACCATGTCCCTCAGTACTGCATCTACACGGGTTTTAAATCCTTTCAGGGATGGTGACTCCACTACTGCCCTGGGCAGGCTGGTGTAAGGCCTGACAACCCTTTTAGGGAAGAAATTGTTCCTCATAACCAATCTAAACCTCTCCTGGCATAACCTGAGGCCATTTCCTCTTGTTCTATTGCTTGGTCCTTGGGAGAAGAGATGGACACTCCCCTCACTACAACCTTTCTACAAATTTGAACAAAAGCCCCCAGATGATGAAGAGACACAGGAGAGTATTTAAAAAAAAAAAAAAAAAAAAAAAAAAAAAAAGAAATTACTCTGCCACCTTTGGATTTTAATATATACAGGTTTGAGACTTGGAATATCCACTGTCCTGCAGATGGAAAAGAGATGGGATGCAATGCACACCACCTTCCTGCTGATGGGTCTGAAGCAACACCTCACCTGGTGGAGCAGCAACACCTATTTGTGTAGGAGCATGCAGGAACACATAGCCCTAGGACTAGCAATTTGTTTTCTTTTATCAGTAAGGAGAGCATAACGCTCCCCAGCAGCCCGCTGGGAACCTCTTAGCACCAAAAATAAAACCTTGCACAAATCCAAATGAAGTCAGTAGATTAAAAACCAAAATATTTTTGCGTGGGGACTGGTCACAGGGTTTGGAACAGCAGAGTAGCAGACTGGCCATCCCACTGACAGTGCTAGGTTTCTACCAAAAAAATATAATAGATAGTGGACAATGCTTATAGGACACTGGTGACTTCAAAAACCATGCAACACATCCAAAATGTCAACCTTCCTAGCAGAGGAAAAATGTGAATCCAAGTACAGTATTAAAGAGAGTTGGAAGTCTTATGTTCAGCACAGAGTCTCAGGGGAGACCTCATCACTCTCTACAACTCCCTGAAAGGAGGTTGCAGCCGGGGGGGAGGTCCGTCTCTTCTCCCAGGCAGATATCAGTAAGACAAGAGGGCATGGACTTAAGCTCTGCCAGGGGAGGTTTAGGCTGGATATTAGGAAAAAATTCTTTCCAGAGAGGGTGATCAGGCATTGGAATGGGCTGCCCAGGGAGGTGGTGGATTCTCTGTCCCTGGAGATATTTAAAAAGATACTGGATGTGGCACTCAGTGCCATGGTCTGGTAACCACAGTGGAAATGGATCAAGGGCTGGACTTCATGATCTCAGAGGTCCTTCCCAACCCAGCTGATTCTATGATTCTAAGATAACTTGGACCCATCAAAAAACAAGTTTACCCCCAAAACACCATCAACACACACAAGAGAGCATGGCTGCCAGACAGGCCTGCAAAGCAACCCAGGCAGCAAAGGGGTTTCATGAGCTCACTCACCCTCTTGTTGCTGTGAGCCATTGATATTCACTCCTCTCCATACAACTCCTTTAGGACCTCAATGGAGTGGAAACACACAAACACAAGGACCACTGGAAGAAAATCAGGCCCCCAGGATGCAACGAGGACCTTGGGAGTCGATAGGGGCCACTGGTATCCTCAAAAAAACATAGAACCATAGAATTGTTCTGGTTGGAAAAGACCTTTCAGATCAAGGCTATCACCAAATCATGGCCAACAGCACCACATCCACATGGCCTTTCAATCTCTTCAGGGGTGGTGACTCCACCACTGCCCTGGGCAGCCTGTGCCAGGGCCTGACAATCCTTCTGGGGAAAAATTGTTCCTCACATTCAATCTATACCTCCCTGGATACAACTTGAGGACATTTCCTCTTGTTGCATTGCTTGTTCCTAGGGTGAAGACACTGCCCCCCCCCCCTTACTCCAACCTCCTTTGAGGGAGCTGGAGAGGGTGAGAAGGTTTCCCCTCAGCCTCCTTTTCTCCAGGCTGAAACACCCCCAGTTCCTTCAGCTACTCCTTGTGCTCCAGACCCTTCCCCAGCTCTGTTGCCCTTCTTTTCGTGGCTCTGGGGATAGTTTTGGTGTTACTGAGCTATCACTTGAGCATTCAATGAAAACCAGATGCTGCTACCTGAGCTGCTGGGAGCAAGCATCTCCACCCTATTCAAAAAGCCACGATGTAAGGAAAGGGCCATGTCAGGACATGCCACTGCCCACTGGAAGACCTACTTCCATCAGCACACGCTACAGGTCCAGCAAGTGCTTTCTACTTTTTGATTTTCCAAAAATAAACATTATTTATGGCCACAAAGGGAGCTGAGGCTGCAATCTGCACTTTGGAATGAAACAAACCCTGCAGCTTTGTAACCACGGAGTGAGCCTGCCTGCCTATCCCCTAACAACTCCTTGGGTCCTCCAGGGAGAGAGATGGGACCACTTTCGTGAGGAGCAACCCTCCTGCAGCACACCAGCACACCCAGGGTTTCATGGCCCCTCTGGGCTTTGCTTCCAGGCCCTGGCAGCAGTGGGAAGCAGGTTTTTCCCGTGCCAACTCCAAGAGCTCTGCATATTCCCTGCCCCAGCCAAGGCTGGCACGGAGCTTTGGGCATCCCCCAAAAGTGACAGCCCTATGCCTGAGCACTGGTCCCTTACCAGGGTTAACACACAGATTGTTTGTGCCATGATGGCAACAAGCAAGCAAAAGGGAACAGGAATGGGCTCTGATGATGGAACTCAGGTTCTGCATGAAATGACACGGAGGGGGGGACTTGTTTTGTGCTTTTTAAGCCAAAATCTCATTCTACATATTCTAGGGAGCAGCCTGGCTGAATCCACCCAGGACTATCTACAGCCTACACACAAAAGATGCTCAATCCTCTGCTTGGGGAACCCCTCCACCACCGCAGACACCCTTTCCACCTCCATGGTAACCCCTCCACCATGCTGCTTGGTGCCTGAACACTAAGCAAGGTCCATCCACAGCCAACATGCAAGAAATGCTCAACCCTTTGCTTGGGTAACCCTCTTACCTCTGTGGACACCCTTCTACTGCCATGGACAGCCCTCCACAATGCTGCTGGACAACCCGGGTTGAGCCCTGCCAACCCAAAGTACACCCTTTGCATGGACAGCAAAGTTCCAACCTGCTGGAAACCCATCCCACCTCCTCAGCATCCCCTGGGACAGTCTGCAAAGCTCAGGTGTTTTCAGAATGAATTTGGGAAAGGAAAGGCAGGTGCCAAAACTAAGGCTGAGAGACTTCAGGAGGAGATTATTTACATCTCCTGTTTCAGCTGCCATCAGAAATTCACCCATCAAACCAGAAGGCAATGCAACTTTCAGACCTCTTGAAAAGATGACCAAGGAGGATGCAAATTTCACTTCACATCCTGACCTCCAGCTCCCTTGCCAAAAAAGCTTCTCGCCAAATTGAAATCTTTTTCTCATTTTAAAAAAAGGCAGCATTTAAACCACCTCCTTAACATAGAGGCAAGCTCTTCTGAACAACCCTACCAGGCTAAAATAAATATTTTGCTTCACAAATAGTTTTCCTCTCATTAAAATGAAAACATAATTATCATGTCAAGCACAGAGGCGAGCAATCACTCCATGCTGTATCATGCTGCTCAGGCTTTATTTGATTAAAAGTAACACTGCTACTCCCGTGGCCCCATCTGAGTTATTTTGGAAATATATATGGAAAGCTGGCATCTTTGCCAGCAAAATAATCCCAGTCAGGAAAGGCACATGCTCGGTGGAGGCTGCAGGTCCATGGCAAGGCAAACTAGCAAGCATCCTTAGCATCCTCTTGCTGCTTGGGGCTTGGGGTTAAAGCTTCCCATAAGAAGAGCACAGCTACCCTGCAAGTGTCTGCTAGGAAAGAGAGAAAGGGGGAAAGAGAGAAAAAGGGGGAGAGAGAGAAAAAGGGGGAGAGAGAGAAAAAGGGGGAGAGAGAGAAAAAGGGGGAGAGAGAGAAAAAGGGGGAGAGAGAGAAAAAGGGGGAGAGAGAGAAAAAGGGGGAGAGAGAGAAAAAGGGGGAGAGAGAGAAAAAGGGGGAGAGAGAGAAAAAGGGGGAGAGAGAGAAAAAGGGGGAGAGAGAGAAAAAGGGGGAGAGAGAGAAAAAGGAAGGTGTTGCCTGAGGACACCCATACCAATGCTGCTTCAGGGTATCAAAATCCAGGACGAGACACAAATATTCAGAGCTCCAACACATCCCAGGAGGACAAAATTCTCAGTATATTTTTGTTTGTCTGTCTGAAGCAAACTAAGGACCTCATCACCTAGTCAGGCACTAGGAAATAAAGGCTGAGTCTTTCTCACAGGGATGAGTGGGACGTGTCACTCTCCAGACACAGATGTCAACACAACACATGCTCCCCTCCAGCTTCTACCTGCAGGATGCTGCTGCTCTGCTCATCAACAGCTGTAACTTAATTACTGCCCATCTCAGGTGGTGTCACGCAGGAAGGCCAGGCCATGGGGAGGTGGGGGCAGTGATGGGCATTGCACTTTGATGGGCATTTGCAGGATCTTGCATCCTATCTCCTTTTACAGCCCCAGGTCTCTAATAGGCTCCAAATGCGACACAGCTCTACCTGGGACACAGGCACAGAACTGTGTCAAGGTGGCCATCATCCCCCTTCGTATAGAAACTGCTCCAAATTTAAGCACTGCTGAGCTGCTCTCACAGCCAAACTGTTTGCTCCTGAAAAGCTTTATGGCCAGCTATCCCCAATATTTCCAAGCAGGTACTCAAGCACCTCAGCCTGAGGCTGCAACATCTCACCCCTGACCTGTGCCTACCTGTAACACACCTTCTGCACAAGTCCACCTCTCCCACTGAACACTATCCTGCCAGAAATCCTGATTTTGGGTTGGAAAGGACCTTAAGTCTCACCAACCCCTCTGCCATGGGCAGTGACACCTCCCATTAGACCAGGTTGCTCCAACTTGACCTTCAACACTTCCAGGGAGGGGGCACCCCCAACATGCTGCTGCTGCAGCAACCAAGCCTTGAATAATATCCCCTGCTTGCAAAACAACTCCCCTCAGGCAGCCAGCAAGGGGCAAAGAGGTCAGTGACACCATGACATCGGTGATGCCTGATTGTGCACAGCCTCCCAGAAAATAAATGCCAGGTACAGGTGGTGGAAGGCTGTTAAAAACAACCCTGAGCTCCCTGGGAAGGCCTCACCCGTGGGCGATGAGATCAGAAAGAAAAGAAGGAAATAGCCTCAAGTTGTGCCAGGGGGGGTTTAGATTGGATATGAGGAACAATGTCTTCCCCAAAAGAGTTGTCCAGGCCCTGGCACAGGCTGCCCAGGGCAGTGGGGGGAGCCTCCATCATCCCCGGAGGGATGTAAAAGTGTAGTTGTGGTGTTGAAGGACACGGTTTAATGGTGGCCTTAGCTGTGTTGGGGTAACAGTTGGACTTGGTGATCTCATAGGTCTTTTCCAACCATAATAATTCGATGATTTTATTAGAATCCAGCCTGGCCTTCTCCAGCGAGGCATCCCAGCACATTTATGGGTCAGAAATGCCTGCACCTCACCCCCGGGGTCCCGCTGCCGATCGCAACACTCTGGTACCCACCCCACTGTTCCGGCAGGGTGCCTGGGACCTCTCCCCCGGTGTCCCCATCCCCTCCCGGTAGCGCCGGCGGAACCCGGGGTTGGGGGGGACACAACAGGCAGGGTGCCCGGGTCGGGCTCCACATGCACAGGAGGCAGCCTGGACACACATCTTGCACACGCACGGCACATACTGGTGCACACGGAGAGCACAGGGTGTGCACAGCCACAGCAGTGTGTCCCTGCATGCCGCACACGCACAGCACACCCCTGCCCAGCGCTGCACGCTTGCACAGCGCGCACCCACTTGCGCGGCACGGCGCGCACAGAGCGCGCACAACGCTGCACACACGCAGCCTTGCACGGCCCTGCACACACGCGCAGCCTTGCACACACACACACACGCAGCCTTGCACAGCGCTGCACACACGCAGCCTTGCACACGCACAGCGCTGCACATGCATCCGTGAACACGCACAATGCTGCACACGCGCGCAGCCTTGCACACACGTACTGCACACACGCACAGCCTTGCACCCCCTGCCCGCACCCCCGCCCCGCAAACTCTGCGGCCACTGCCTCCCCATGCGAGCCCCGCAGACCCCGTGTCCCCCCCCCCGCCCGGATCCAGCAGCTGCCACCAGCACTCCCCCCGCCACGGCTGAGCCCCCCTCCCCGCCGCCTCCCAGCCTGGCCCGGGGCGGGGTGCGGGGAACCGCGGGCTCCGGCCGCCCGCCCGGCGCCGGCGCCGCCACAAACTTTTCCCCGGCGGCACCGGGAGCCCCTGAGGGAACCGCTACCGGAGGAGGAGCCGCCGCTGCAACCCCCCGGACCCTCCCGAGCCGCCTCCCCGTGCGTGGCTCTTACTTGCTCTTGCTGGCGGCACCGGGTCCAAGACAGGGACCGGGACCGACACCGGGACCGACACCGGGACCGACACCGAGACCGGGACCGTTCGGCTCCGCTGCTGCTGGCTCGCGCCTCTCCGCCGGGCACGCGCTGCGCGCGCTGGCGTGACGTCACGGGGCGGGGCCGGGAAGGGGTCGGGGGATTTGGGAAGTAAGGGGGGGGGCGGAGGGGGGATCCGGTAACGGAGAGGGAACGGGGAGGGGGATGCGAGGGGAGGGCCCGGGGGGGAGCGTCCTTGTGCTGGGCTGTGTGCGGGAGGGGCAGTGTCCGTGTGCAAGGGGCTGTCCTGGTGCAAGAAGCTCACTGGTGCAAACCGGGCGGTTTTGTTCGAGTCCCCTATTTTTTTTTGTGCTCTCTGGGCAATTCAGGCTGCGTTCGTTTGTTTTGTTGCATTTTTGTGCTTTTTTTTTGGGAAAGCTGCAAGGCCACGGGGCGCAGCGTGTGCTGTGTCTTTGCTGCAAAGCTCGCTGTGCCATGCTGCATCCTGTGCTGTTTGGGATTGAAGCAAATACCTCCTCTGATGCTGCTTTCCCGAGATGGGAAATCCTGATAGCAGGAAAAAATACGGAGGAAAACGCTAAAACATCTTCATTCCCAGTAAAGCAACAAATTGCACAACCCAACGACTTGTGTTTAACCACCATTCGAGATGCTGGCTCACAAACTTGCCAAGGCTCTGACCCTCAGCCAAAAAAAACCAAAAAAACAAAAAAATCCATGCTCATTAAAACCCTTGGATTAATTGCACATCCCACCCCAGATGCTGCTCTAGGAAACGGAGCACCAGGAGCAAGGAGAGCACCGGGCTGGGGATGGACACAGCAAGCTGGAGGGAGCAGCCTACACTCCCCACCACTCTTCCTACCCCTCGTTGTTGTTTTTTCCTGGCTTTTAATCGGGATGCGGTGATTAAATTTCCTCTTCCTGGTGTTGACTCCTCCTGCACCCACACTTCCAGAGGGAGACAGGGCTTGAAAGTGAGGGTGGCTGTGAGTTCTGAGGGGGGAGTTGAACCCCCCATCCCAGATGCCAGCTGACGCTCCTCAGCCTCATCCTGCCCTTTCGCCTGCTCTGTTCATCCAGCACCAAAGCAACGAGGCGTCAGACCACTTCAAAGCATGCCTGGGAGCTGGTTTCTGGTGCCTTGTTTTGGGAGGTTTGGGGTTTCTCCAAGGGGAGCTGACACCAGCCGGATCACCCAGTTCTCTAATTGCAGCGAGGTGTTTACTGTGTTCCTTTCTTGAGCTGCTGGGTTCTTCATCTCATGCAGCCAGTGCTGGGCTGACCTCAGGTCTCCCTGACACCTCACAGTCCAAAATGACTTGTCACATTCTGTGTTTTTATATTAGAAATGGTAAATTATCAAATAGTTATACCATTACAGCTTCTGATGGTAACCAGCTGATGTTTCACAACATGGATTGTCCCATTTTGCTCTTAAATGAATTAGTCTGTGTCAGGGGTGAATCACACTCTCTTCTCCTTTCTCTGACAAAGCTTAAATCAATTTTTTTTTTCCTCTGCCTCTCAACCTTCTGGTTTGTTCTTACTCATGTCCATCTTTTCCTAAACAGCTGAAGCCCTGGAGGTGATGGTGGAGACTTCTGGATCATCCCAGGCCAATGTCTTTACTGGCTTTGGGGGCAAACACCACCATTTTGGATGAGCTGTCTGCTGGGTCAGAGGAGACTGACGTCCACCTAGTTCATCTTGTCAGCCTCGTGATCCCTTTGTGGTCAGTTCCTGTCTCCAGGGGAACTTGAACTCCTGCCTCTCTGCAAAGCAGCAGCTCATGCCAGATCACCCCCTGCCCATCCTGGGAGCTGACAGATTCTTTCCCGGGATGCACCAAGGATGGACACTGGGCACATCACTGGTGTGGCTGAGCCCAGGACAGAGGGATGAGCATACCTCCCCACTCCTCACCCCCCTCTCTGCTTTGCAACCCGAAGCAGCGCAGAGCAAGAAGGGGCCATGGGGTGTTTGGTCATTGGGTGGGTGCCAGACATGGCAGGGACCAAATCCCTGAGGATGGAAGAAGGTGCTCCCCCAGCATCCTTCCAGCAGGCACAGGATGGAGGAGCTGGGCTCCTGCCCCTGCAGTCTGCAGCAGCCTTCTGATGCCACGTCCCCTCTGCTGGCACATCCCCTCTGCTGCCACAGTGGCTGTGGAGTTCCAGCAGAGAGCTGGGAGAGAGCTGGGAGAGAGCTGGGAGGGAGCCAGGCACACCAGCAGAGCCATCCCACCTTTGGCTGTGTGCCATTCCCCTTTCCCCTGCCAGGAAGCTATACTGGTGAGCAATTAGACCCTGACAGGATGCCCTAACAAGCTCAGTCAGGCTTTTATATGGTGCTGGGAATGAGTCTTGCAGGAATTCTACGTTTCCAAGTTCATTTCAAGACTTTCTCTGTCCTTGGGCTGGTGATGTTTCTCAAGCAATTACTCTAACCTGGATAGCTGTTGTCCCCATTTGCCCCAGTAGTGCTCAGGAGAAAGGCTGCTCCGGTGGGATGGCACATGGACCATGGAATCACAGAGTGGTTTGGGTTGGAAAGGATCATCCAGTTCCAACTCCCTGCCGTGGGCAGGGACACCTCCCACCAGACCAGGTTGCTCCAAGCCCCGTCCAACCTGAGATTCTAAAGGAGGAGAATCTAAATCTTCCCTCTTTCAGCTTGAAGCTGTTCCCCCTCAGCCCATCCCTCCATGTCCTTGTCAAAAGTCCCTCCCCAGCTTTCCTGTAGCCCCTTCAGGTACTGGAAGGTGCTCTAAGGTCTTCCCAGAGCCTTCTCTTCTCCAAGCTGAACAACACTAACTCCCTCAGCCTGTCTCCAGAGCAGAGGTTCTCCAGCTCTTGGATCATCTCCATGGCCTTCTCTGGACTTGATGCAACAGTTCCATTTCCTCCAAGTGTTTGAGACCCCAGAACTGAACACAGCACTGCAAAGAGTGTCTCATAAGAGTGGAGTAGAAGAGCAGAATCCCCTCTCTCAACATTCAGGTCACACTGTTGGAGATGCAGCTCAGGACACAGTTGATTTCCTGGGCTTGCAGCATGCATTGCTGGTTTGTGTTGAGCTTCTCATCAACCTACACCCTCAAGTCCTTCTCCTCAGGGCTTCTCAGAGACCAGTGTGTATCCAGCTTTTCTGGGAAGAGAAGGGCTCATCTTTGCTCTGATGCTGCCTCTTGAATGGCATATAGAGTCTGGGCCTCTGCCTGTCTTGGAGCAATCTGTTCCAGTGGAAGGTGTCCCTGCCCATGGCAAGAGGGTTGGAATTAGATGATCTTTAAAGTCCCTTCCAACCAATCTGTGATTCTATGAAAATGCTGACACAAGCCACTCTGAAAACAAGCCTCAGCCTGATAAGCATCAAACTCAGCATCACCAACCCCCTTTCTGGGGCTGAAAGTGCAGGAGGATGTTCTTATGGGTGAAGTGGTGGATCTACCACCAGTGTTGAGCTCCTTGCAGACAGGACTGTTCCCATATCTAAGCCTACGAAAATCTACCTCCCAAATGGAATCTAATAAAATCCTGGCTCTCTATGGGAGTGTCCAAGCTCCCAGTGCAGCCAGGTTTGTTGCAGCCTGTTGCTATGCGCTGGAGGGAGTGTTTTTTCCATGATCCTCTGATTTTGGTAGGAGTCCAGCAAATCCTTTGGCCTGTACCGTACTATAGATTGCTCTCCGAAGGTGGGGAAGGGAGTGCTTGGCTGCCAAGCTACAGTTAATAATCCTTCACTAGTACAGTGAGCCTGGCCAGCTCCCTGGAGTGAACTCTTCCAGGCTGACCTTCTCCTTGCTGTGAATTAATTACAAATGTGATGGTTAATGATGAGGGACAGGCATCACTGGCATTTTTTGATGTCCCAGCTTAGTTCTTGCCATACAAAGACAGATCTTCTCTGGAAGCAGGTGGCAGAGCTATTGCTGCCTCCATGGGAAGTAGAAATTCTTTATTTCTTTTGCATTCCTTGGCCAGGAACAAGGTGGGCTCTGGAGCATCGCTGCCAGAGCAGCACTTCTGGGTGCTTGGTCAGGGTACTCAGTTTTTATCATGAGATTAAAGTAAATAAGTGATTCAGACAAGATTAATTACATATGTATCATTTTCTCACTTCAAAACCAATTACCCAGAAAAGGTTCTAATAAGTTAGTCTTGGAGCATTTGGAACAGGCAAACAAAGCATCATCTTCCTCCTGCCAGACTCCTCGGGGGGAGTTTTTCTGCTTCGTTCTCTCAATTAGATGACACTGGCAATGAAAGCAGGGCACATTTCCTCCTCCACTACCCATCTCTGCTTCAAACATGCATTCAACCTGATTTGGTTTTGTAGCTGGAGCCTGGAGAAATTTTTTTTTCCACTACATCCCAAGCCACAAACTGCAAATTTCACATGAAATCTCCAGCCATTGCAAAACTGAAGGTGAAAGCAGTGATTTCCTACACTATATTTGCAAGCCTGGTCTCTGCTTTTCCCTTTCCTCCAGGCTCCAGGCACAGCATCCCCAGACAAGTTAATTGGGGTGACCATTGCAGGTGGGTCCCTCCTTTCCTGAATTTGAGGCTGCCTAAGGAGAAGGGAAGTTGTGGGATGGGTTCACCTGTGACCGCTGTGCAGACTGCTCAGTCCTGGTGTGCTAAGCTTGTAAGGTGACTTACAAGCCATGACTTACTTACCAGTCACCCACCCAGGTAACAATCCTTTCCTGCTAATAACAGGGATTAGGGCTTTTTTAAGCCTGATGAGGAAGGTTGTGAAGCAAATGACAGGGCTTCCGGATCAGCTTTTCATTTCTTTGGCTGCCTGACATCTCCTGAATGACTGGATGAATGAACAAAGGAAAACCAAGAGGTGGAGATGAGAGATAAGAGAGGCCCTGGGGACCAACCTTGCACCTTCTCTGGCCCTCCAAGTAAAATCTACAGCTTTGCTTCCACAGTATTGTAACCAAAGTCCTTTCTTTTTAACCAACCATTTCCTATGAAAAGGACTCTTCCTTTTTCCTCATCACCCCAGGAGACATCCTGGGCCCACACCTCCCATCTTGACTTGACAAAACCAAGTGCCCATTGCCCTGCTGAGCCCTGTGAGCCACGAGTTAACCACTGCTGTTTCCCACGGAGACTTTCTCTCCCTCCCTGCATCCTCTTGCACAAAATGAAATGGCTTTTGTTTGCCATGAAAATTCTCCTGGCAACAGAATGACAGAAGCTGCAAAAAATGCCTCAGCTAAAAGACAGCTCTATCTAAAACTAACCAGCAGTATCAGTCTGATTTATCAGTGCTAGGAATGAACACACTGAGCAAACAAGAAGGGGGAAATTGCTGCTGTTTGTGATGGCTTCATAGACAAACATCCCTGTCTGGCAGAAGGGCAGAGTTGTCAATACTTTAAGGTAACTGTGAACCTTAAAATGAGGTTGAGAGAAGAGAGATGGGTTCTCACCTACAGCTGCTGCCCCCAGCCCACTGACAAGTTGGTTACAATATTGGCAAGGATTGCTGCATAGAATCCCAGACTGGTTTGGGTTGGAAAGGACCATAAAGAACATTCACTTCCAAGTCCCCTGCCATGGGCAGGGACACCTCCCACCAGACCAGGTTGCTCCAAGCCCCATCCAACCTGGACTTCAACATTTCCAGGGATGGGGCAGCCACAGCTTCTCTGGGCAGCCTGGGCCAGTGTCTCACCACCCACACAGTGAAGAATTTCTTCCTAAGATCTTATCTAGATCTCCCCTCTTTCAGTTTAAAATCATTCCCCTCCACCCTGTCACTCTATACCTTTGTAAAAAAACCCTCCCCATCTTTCCTGTAGCCCTTTCAGGTACTGGAAGGTGCTCTAAGGTCCCCCCAGAACCTTCTCTTCTCCAGGCTGAACAGCCCCAACTTTCTTAGCCTGTGTCCATAGCAGAGTTGCTCTTGGATCATCTTTGTGGTCTCCTCTGGACGCACTCCAACAGCTCCATGCCCTTCTGGATCCAGCACTGCTCTCAAGGTTTCCCCAGAGCAGAGAAGAGGGGGAGAATCCCCTCCCTAAACCTTTTGGCTATACTGCTTTTGATGCAGGTTCTTTTCCTCATCAGAGTGCTGATGGATCATCAGACAGGAGTAACACAAGAGTAAGGTCTTGATTTTGCTCCTCCTCTTATGTACAGAAGCCTTGTGTGGCACCCAGATGCACTTCTGGGGGTTCTCATCCTGGAGATGCTGAGCACAGCCAGGACTCAGAAGGCTCCCAGGACTCTGCAGCACTAGATACTTGCAGACTTGCAACCATTCCTCTTTTTCTTAGCTCTTCTTTCTCCATATTTGAAGAAACTTCCTTGCTGCCACTCTCACCCATGTGCTTTCTCCCCAGAGGTTCCTGCTCCACTGCCCTTTCCTCCATTATTCCCCACCTTGGTTTCTTTGCTACCTTTAGATCTGTCACCCCAGCTACCCAAAACTGCCTCCAAGATAAAACCAGGTATGTTTATTGCTAGGGAAAGGGGGGCAAGGGCATGGGATGGGGCAACAAGGAGCTTCTTCACTAACCCCCCAGCAGCCTGGCAGGGATTTAAATCCATAACCAGATGCAAACCCTCCCCAACTTCCACAGGGCATCCTCTGCTCCCCCTCCCCACAGCCCACAGCCCCCAAGGACACTGCCACAGTGGTATTTTTTGCAATGCTCATGGTTGCATGTCCTCAGGGTTATTACCTGCTAACAAGGGCAAAGAGCAACAGGAGTCAGGTTATAGCTGTATAAATTCATGTTAAATGTCAGATGTGCCCTGCAATGCCAAGTTATGTTCTGCAGAGCCTTCCACACATTGCACCCTCTGTGGCTCCCTTTAACAAAGTGGGTCTTGTAGAAAAGCCCTGCCTGGATAAGATTTAAGTCATCAGAGATAACCACTTGGCTGTTTCTTGCTCAGACCTCAATACCTCCTCTTGCACGATAAAACACACACCCTTTCTGTACCATCAGACTTGCTTTTCAATGCTTCATTATATTTCAAGGTCATGGCAGATCCAGCAGTTTGCTCAACTGCCCTGGAAAGAAATGAAGTCACAAAAATTTATTTTTTTTCTTAATAAATGCCTGCACCAAGCCTGAATTGCTTTCTTATAAGCATGCAAAGGGGAATGGAAAGCACTCGGACCTCCATTTTTTTTGCACTCTGTCTTTTAGAAGTCCATTCTTTGTACTCATTTTCTACAGCAAAGAAATGCTCAGTTCTTTGCTTTTCCAGCTGGCAAGCACTGGGCTCTCATTCAGTTCCTGGTGCCACAGTATTCTTTGCTTGGTTGTTATGAAACTGTACCTGTCACTGTGAAAATGGTGGAAATCAGGCAGACCCAGCCTGAAAGTTGAACTTCCCCCTTAGCATCCATCAGAGGAGTTGCTGCCAGCAAAACCAACATTATTCCCATTTAAAAAGTGGAAAAAAATTGGGCTGGAGGCCGAAAGCATCAGTCAGGCTGGTTCTGTCCTGCTGGGCATCAGAAGGAGAGGACTCAGACATTATATGGGTCATTTGTGCTGTGGTCTGTGCCAGGGCCAGGGGCACCCATGAGCCACAGTTAGGAGACTCAAGGCTTTGTGGAAAATAATTGGTTTCTTTTAAGTCTATAGTGAAATTCCTGCTGCCTTTGACTGTCAACCTTAGCATGACAAGGGCTTTCATAGCCTTGTGGAATCCTTTCTGTTGAAAAAGATCTTTCAGATCATCAAGTCCAACCATGAAGCCAGCACTACCAAGGCCACCCTTAAACCATGGCCTCCACATCAACATCGTCCCTCCAGGGATGCTGACTCCACCTCTGCCCTGGGCACTCTGTGCCAGGGCCTGACAAGAAATTGATCCACATATCCAATCTGAACCTCCCTGGCACAATCTGAGGACATTTCCTCTTGTCCTATTGCATGAATTAGGGCTCTGAGTCTGAAGGATTTTCAAGATATGTGGCTCCAACTTGCCAGGCAAGAGTGTTGAGGGATGGAAAAGGCAATCCCCTGTGCAGCACTTCTGAAACAGCTCTCACATTATTTTTGTCTCTGACAACATTTGGACCCATCGTGGGTGATACTGGGGCTCCCATTGCTAAAGAAACATCTGTCAGAGTGTCTGTCTGTGGGTCTGCACGTTCCACGGTGTGCAAAAACCTTCCTGTGGACATGCCATTTCTGTTGAGACTCTGGCTGCAAAGCAAGGCAGCTGGACTAACTGGTTTTCCAAGAGCAAATTTTTTGGCACATCTCCTGAAACCAGGTCAAGCGTGAGCACATCTTGGGTGCTGGCACCTTGCAGGGACTGAAAGTCTGCTGGCTCAGGGACCACATCTCCCAGATATCCCTGGGAACCCGTTTGACATCTTCTAAATGTTATATTTATTCAAATTATTCCCCCTGGTGCTCATAAGGCATGGATACCCAACTGCTACAAGCTTTCATTGCTCCTCTATCCTGATCCTTGCAGAAGATGAAGTCCAAGCCACCGTGTTGGTAGACTGCTCTCTTCCCTGAGGATGATCTGGGGCTAATTGCAATGGAATCTGACCAAAGCATGGCAGTTTTGAGGATAAATATGTACTGGCAAAATTTTAGATTGAATAATAACTGTGTTGGGCAGAAAGAACTTGTAAACGTTTCAGGAAGTCCCAGCTGCTGAAGAAGCCAGGATTTGGCAGCTCTTCTATGCTCATCCATCCAGCAAGTGTGCAATGCTCACCTTTCTGGGTGCTGGTGGAACTGTGTGGTGCCATCCCTGGAGTTTTCCCTTTCAATAAAAATAAATCAGACTGTCCTTGGTGCCCACAGTGAGAAATTCTTGCAGTTGACACCTCCCTGAGGGGGCCTTAGCATTGAAAGTAAATTCTCTCTTGTGATAAACCTCCCAAATCCATTGCTGGATAAGTTTCTAAAGGCTTTGAGAACTAGAATGAGCAAATAAACAAGCTGGGATTTTCCCCTGGGAATGTGGAAGGGTCTCCAATGCAGCAGAAGCATGATCAATAATTGAGAAGGAAAGCTGCTCTGAGCCCTCACAAAGCACAGCCTGCACATCCAATATTTATTTTCAGGTCTTAAATAATGTATATGAAAATCCTTCTAACTGGATATTTGAAGGCAAACAAATTTATCTCATGAAAAGTTAATTGTTGAGAGCATCTCTGAAAGAAAATCAATAGTAGCCACAAAAAAATACCTCCCATCTCCTCAACACAGTGGTCCTGTTCCTCCTCATAAATTAAAGGGCAATTCTGTAAATCCTAATTAAGAAATTATTCACTATCAATTAGCTCATGTAAGTAGATTTCACTCACTCCCTAAGCTAAATCACTTAAGTCTCTGCATTTCCTCCTCACTGCTCTGGTGCCAGTGAGGTGGGATGAGAGCCAGTCCTGGTTCTGCCACTGGTTTCCCATGAGAGCCTGGTGGAATGAGTTCATTCCCATGGGTTGGTTCACGAAGCAAACATGTAGCAGCTACAGTAGGTGAATAGGAAAAAAATCAGGCCTTTTTCAGAGAGGTGGCACAGGATGGAGGTGATGGGGTCTTGCGTGTCATGGGGATAAACTTTAGGCCCAGTAAATGGCCCACAAAGGGATGCTGAGGCTTTGATGAGAGGAGATACCACAGCTAAGGACAACTTGAGCAGGAAGTGAAGGGAACAAAGCTGCTTTACTACTGGCTTCCACCTTGGTGTATCCCACTGCTGCAACACAAAACAGTGGCCACCATGGGTGGGAGCTCTCTAGGAAGGAACACGGAGGAAGGGCTAAAAAGATGCTCAGAGGGCTGGAACACCTCTACTGTGGAGCCAGGCTGAGAGAGTTGGGATTGTTCAGCCTGGAGAAGAGGAAGCTCCTAGGAGACCTTAGAGCATTTTCCAGTACCTGAAGGGGCTACAGGAAGGCTGGGGAGGGACTTTTTACAAGGGCATGGAGTGCTAGGACTAGGGTGAATGGTTTCAAGCTGAAAGAGGGGAGATTTAGATTGGATCTTAAGAATGCTCACCACCTTTTGCTGTGAGACACTGGTGCAAGTTGCCTAGAGAAGCTGTGGCTGCCTCCTTCCTGGAATTGTTGAAGTCCAGGTTCCATAGGGCTTTGAGCAACCTGGCCTGGTACAAGGTGTCCCTGCTTGCTGCAGGGCAGCTGTTACTAGATAATATTTAAGGTCCTTTCCAACCCAGACCAGTCTGGGATTCCGGGATTTTGTGACCAGGGCTGACACATTCCAACAGGCATCTGCTTGCATGTTGGCAGCAATATCTGCTGTTAAATTCACCAGGGTTTAATGCTGGCACTTTCTCTCCCTGCCCCATCCTTCAATCCCCCTTCTCCTATTCCAGGGCATGAGAAGCACTCAGCCCCACGTATGCAAACATCCCATCTCTGTTCTTGGAGGAGACACAAGTCTAGCCACCAAGCTTCATGCCCTGTATGGGGCTACCCATCCCCATCCTGCACCCCAAACCTGGGGGTGGCAGGGCTGTCCCCACAGCATCCCAAGCCCTCAATCCTTCTGCCACCCCCAGGGCATCTTAGCACCTCAGGCTGCAGGTCCTGAGCTGCTGCTGTCACCTCAAGCTTCTTGTTATGAAACCTGAACAGATATGATAAGAAAGGTTCATAACCTCTCATCACAGCACAAGATTTCTCATCTCCAGCCAGGCTTTCCTGCTCTGATGTTTATTTTCTGCTACATCCAGCAGCCAGCACTGGGTGAATTGCCTCTGCTGGGATTTCATGTCAGCCTGATCAGAGGAAATTGGTTTGGACAGCAAGTGATAGAAACGTTTTGTGCTTAACTCAAAGAATCCCATTCTGGCTTGGGTTGGAAGGTGCCCTAAAGATCATCTTGCTTCAACCCCCCCTCCCTTGTTCAGGGACACCTCCCATTACAGCAGCTTGCTCCAAGCCCCATCCAACCTGGCCTTCAACACTGCCAGGGAGGGGGCAACCTGGGCCAGTGTCTCACCACCCTCACAACAGAAAACTTATTTATATTTTATCTCAATCTCCCCTCTTTCAGCTTGAAACCACTCCCCTTCATCCTGTCACTCCATGCCCTTGTAAAAAGCCCCTCCCCAGCTTTCCTGTGGCCCCTTCAGGTACTGGAGGGTGCCCTAAGGTCTTCCCCAGTCAACTCAGCCCTGGTTAAAGGTCAGCAGGACTAGACTTGGCTCCGACTGGGCAAATGCAAACCAGTAGGAAAAAGCCTGGAAGCAGAGCAATGTGGATCCAAAAACCTTCTCCCGGGTAGCAAGAGATGGTTTAGCCCACACCACCCTCTGGAGATCAGAGGGTAAATGGAGGGAGGGTCAGGAGGACAGAGGTGCTGCCCTGTCTCCTCACACTTTCACCTAAGGCAGAAACACAACCTTCAAAACCATAAGCAACCCCAGAGCAGCTGTAAACCCAACACCCTCATGCAAACCAAGCCAAACTGACAGAACGAGCTTTGCCACTTTTCTAGGAGTAATATCTTCCTGGGCTCTACAGAGAACCAAAGTTTTGCTGACACAGAGCTCTGGTGGGCACCCAAATTACTCACCAGCTCCTTTCTTAAGGCCAGGCTCTGGGGTTGAGGGAGATTTGCCACCCAGGAGGATCTGCAGGTGGTGGGAGAGCTGGGGAAACACGGCTGTGCCTTTCATGCCATGTTCAAAAGGCTGTTACCTCCCTGAGAGCACGTTCCCTGCTCCTATCTGATTCCAGCAGCTCTCATACTCCTCAGGAGCTGGGACAAACAGGAAAGCAAGGACTTACTTTGATCACAGCCTTCAACACAAGGAGGCTGGGTCTTTTGCTTAGACAACAAGGCAAGAACTATGAGGGTGGGCTCTGGGTGCTGGGGGAGCAGTGCGCGGCCTCCCTGGAGGATACTGGGACTCCCCAAACCTCTTTGGTGGAATTTCTGACCCCCTGGAAGGGCAGGAGGACTTGCTGATGGTTTCTCAGCTAAGCACAAAGCTTCTTCCATCAAAGAGAGATGCTGACAACAGCCAGCCTGCCTGCTGGCTTTCATCCTGGTGGGAGGAACTGTTCCCAAACTGGGATTCGTGACCACTGATGGAAGCTACTCTTTTTGGGGGGTGACCCATGAGAAATTCAGCTCACAGACTTGGAAAATGCAAACCATAACACATCTTTAAGGCACTGTCAAATGCTGTAGACCAGAATGTTGTACCTGAGTGGGTCTAGCTGTTTATTTTATCTCCCCTGATGGGCTCCAGAGACACAACATCAACCCAAGCTCCTGGGCCTTCCTTTGGAGCCACAGAATGGTTGAGACATCAGGCCTATTTGGACCCAAATTCTTTGCTGTGAGGGTGGTGAGACACTGGCCCAGATGGCCCAGAGAAGCTGTGGCTGCCCCATCCCTGGAATTGTTGAAGCTCAGGTTGGGTGGGGCTTGGAGCAGCCTGGTCTAGTGACAGATGTCCCCTGCCCATGGCGTGGGGTTGAGACTGGGTGATCTTAAAGGTCCCCTCTAACCCAAACTATGGACCCTTTTGATTTGAGCCCGAATTCTTTCTTTTCTGCTCTGAAGACTGGGAGTGGGCAGATAAGCATTTATACAACCAACTATTTCATTTTTCTTGATGACATCATCTTCGCTCCTTTGGAAGCCACAGCTGAACAGGAAGGAGGTACAGTGTGCATTCATTATTTAGCTGAAGATGCTTAAAAGAATTAAAGATGTAAGCTAAATAATTTAGTTCCATGCAGATGGCTCTCCTGCCTGAGGAGAAGCAGGTGGCTCTTTTTGCAAGTCTCAGCTGCTTGGAAAAAACTCAGAAAACTTGAGGTAAGACCACCCCAGTGATGTGAAAATCCTGCATCCCTCCAAGCCCACCCCAGATAGAGAACTTGATGCTGTGGAAGTGGCAATACTAATGTGGGTGTTATAGCAGCTGTAATGGGATAGGTTGTCTCAGATATTTTTACAATACACTCTTAATTTGGGATGAAAGCACCATTTTCAAAGTGTATCAAGAGTTATAACCAAGCCTCATAAGACATCAGAAAAGCATAAAACTGTGAGGAAGATGGCTAAAAAAAAAATACTGTATCCAGAATCTCCTTTTCAATGCCAAATGTTGTTCCCAGTTTTTGCTGTCTGTAATTCACCCAGGCAGTCTCCATTAGAGATTCCAGTAAATCATTTGGGGAGTGGGAAGCATGCCAGTTTGCCTGCAGATTAATGGCATGTCTCACTTCACTGTTATTTTCTTTGCTGGCATCAGACTGCCTAAAAACAATCAAGTCTGACTTACCCAAAAATCAATGGGAGGAACATGGATAATAGGAAAGGAAAGTTTAAGCCTTGCCCATTTTGTAATTAATACAGTGAGACTTGTGAGCTCTTTTAGAAGATGTTTGTTCAAACATATATATAAACTTTTTTTTTAAGGTAATACTTACATTATTTTACGTATTGTACTTGTATACAAAGAAAGGTATATATATAAATATGTATACTATACATTTTTAAAATTTCATATGTGTATTTATATCCCCACTTACTCTAAATCATATTGTCCCCTCCCTCACCAAACCCAACAGCAAACAACAGGACTTCTCCTTGGGGTCCTCCAGGATCTCAGCCATTGAGTCCAACAGCTCAGGGACAGGCTGGGCCACTAGGAAAACAAATGCAGGTCTTCTGGTGGATTTGCCCCGTTCTAGAAAGGAGCTGTGACCCTCCTTGGACAGGAAAGAATGAGATGTCCCTTCAGACCTAGCAAAAGCCTTGGTGGGCTTTCCATACCACCTGTGGACCACTCATTTTCAGACTTTTCCCCTTGAATGAGTCCTTTAAAAGCAATTCAGCTTTCACATCCCTAAACACCATGTCTTGGCAACCAGCAGCCTTCCTCTTGCTATGGGGCCTGCAGCACCAGCCCTCGCTGAGCAGGGAATTTGGGTGATTCAAGGGCAACCACATACTTTAAAGTGGAGGTGTGATCACCTTTCCTGATTAGTGATACACTTCACTGGACTTTCTGATTTCTCATTAATATTAACATCACTGTCCATAAAATCCTTGTTAGACCAGCCTGGTGTATCATTTACTGAGGAAACTCCAGAGATTTCACCCTTGGGGTTTTTTTTAAGTGTGGCCTGGGGAAACTGAACTTGCAACATTTTTGGACCCTTGGAGAAACCAACAAAGCTGTAGTCAGACTTTTCATGAAGGAGGACATTAACACCAAGTACAAGTCTCTATCGCGGTGGCTGGACCAAGCCTCTGAACATCATGACTGAGGTTACCCTCTCCATATCTGTCATCTCTGGGTGCTGCAAAACTCTAGCACATCGCCCACCACTCTGTCTTTCAGAAGATATCAGGCACAAGAAGCTCAACCTCTTTTACAAGATACAGGGAACAAGAGAACAAGGGTGTCCTCATCTGCATAAGTCATGTCAGAGGGCCACTGTGCACAAAATCTGTCTACCTAATCCCCTCTTATGGGGAATTAGAAAGGTGGCATGGTCCTGCCCAGTCCCTTCAGCCACCCTAAAGCCATCCCTTAGGCAGGAGCTGAGCTGGCAGAAGAGCCCAACCCACACAGTGCATCCCTGAAGAGGAGGACAGCATCTTCTCACTTTCTACCCTTTCCTTTCCTATTATCCATGTTCCTCCCATTGATTTTGGGTGAGTCAGACTTGATTGTTTTTAGGCAGTCTGATGGCAGCAAAGAAAATAACACCTACCCATAGGTGAAGATTTAGCAGGAGGTGCTGAAGGGATGGCTGTGGTGTGCACTCTGCTAGCATCTTGAAGCTCAAAGTCACCTCTTTCTCCATCCCTGCCTTCCATGGGGGATGGAAAGATCCCAGGCTTCTCCTGCTGCCAGGGAAGTACATGTTGGCTCCTCCTCCAGCAGCATTCCCTGTGCACTGCCCAGATATTGCAGCTCCACATCTGGCCTCTTATCTCCCTGCTGCAATGGTACCTCCTGGAGCCACAAAAATAAGGACATGGAGCTGTTGGAGCAGTTCCAGAAGAGATGGAGATGATCCGAGGACTGGAGCAACTCTGCCGTGGAGACAGGCTGAGAGAGTTCCACCTAGAGAAGAGAAGCCTCTGGGGAGACCTTAGAGAACCTTCCAGTACCTGAAGGAGCTACAGGAAAGGTGGGAAGCCACATGTGGGGAGGCTACAAGGGCATGGATGAGGGGCAACAGCTTCAAGCTGAAAGAAGGGAGATGTAGATTGGATCTTAGGAAGAAATTCTTTGCTGTGAGGATGGGTAGACACTGGCCCAGGTTGCCTGGAGAATCTGTGACTGCCCTATTCCTGGAAGTATTGAAGGCCAGGTTGGATGGGGTTTGGAGCAACCTGGTGTAGTGGGAGGTGTCCCTGCCTATGGCAGGGGGATTTGAACTGGATGATCATTATGATCCCTTCCAACCTAAACCAGTCTCAGATTCTATGATACATGGCCCTGGGGCTTAGACAACCCATGCAATAGCTCTTGACTCCATCCTTTCATGCAGGGTTTCAGACCAAGCTGGGGAGCATGCTGAAGGGAAGCAAGGCTCCATCTAAGCTTCTAAAGAAGCAAGGAACAGGAATAGCAGCTCCGTGGAATTAAAGGCTCCTTAGTGCATCTTCCTCCACCATTTTAGCTGGAGGGTGGATGAAGCACCAGCTGCAGCAAAGAAAGAAGCTAGCAAGAAAATATGGGGTGTTTCCCTTCCCTCTGGGGTAGTGTGGCTCCAAAACTTTGTGGCCCAAAGACAGGAAGCTTTGGTAGCCCTGTGGCTGCACCTGAAGGTGTACCCAGACATTAGAGCAACCTTACTGCACAAGAAGCTGTGCAGGATGGGGCACATGGCACAGAAGTGCTGGCCAGGACCCCACCACCACCACCCTGGGGTCATGCCCAGCACAGTGCAGGAGGTGCAGTTCTGCACAGCCTCATTCCATGCTGGCGTGGTTTATGGAGACCTTAGCAAAAGGGGGCCTCTGATGGCCAGGCTTGAAGTCATCATTTTGATGGCAGACACGGAATGAGCCTAAACCAAGGTCCAGCTCAGCTCCAGTGAATGCTGGTTGGATGGACACACTGCTACTGGTAATGATTTGCAGTGATGCTCATTCTTCTGGAGCCTCAGCACTCATGAGACAACCATCTGCAGCAAGAGCTGACCTGCCACAAATCATGTCAGCTCCCCCTGTCCCAAACAGAGACTTCTTGTTCCAGCTCCAGGACTGGAGCACACTGCTGATAAAGGGGTCACTGAGACATTTCCAGAGTCAGAGGAGATGCCTGGCAGGTTCCTTCCCATCTGCACTGCTGGCAGAGAAGCCAGAGCCAGTGTCCCAGTAAAGTCAATGTGGCTGCTTCACTTCCATGTCATTCCAACCTCTGCACATCCAACCTGTGGGCTTGCTCAGCAGCCAAGGAGGTGAGGTTTGCTCTGTTCTTCATTGTGTTTTTCCTTCCCTATTCCAGAGCAGGTCCTGGAGCTGTGATGCCACCTCAGCAAGCTTGGCAGATGCCTTGTTTCAAAGTCTTATTTTTAAACCCTGGATGAGTGTTGGTTGAAACAGAACCTCTGTGTGGCTCTTTACAGCTGAGGTTCTCCATACTTCTGCGTTAACAGTAAATGCAAACCCCAACGTGTTGGTTTTTAAGTAATTAACTCAATGCTTTAAAATACTTCTTTCACTGCTTAAGGCTTGGAGAGGGAGGAACTGCTGCATCTCCATTTTCTTTTCAGGAGCCTGCACAGAGTGATAGGAGCTGCCGGATTCCATTTCTTTCCTGGTAAGGACAAAATGCCTTTCCTGTGACCCAAAGGGTGATTTTTTTTATAAACATTCACTCATCTCCCGATGGCTCCTGAAATGGGGCACATTCATTGTTCAAGGCATGTGGGCAGCCAGACGAATGCAACAGAAATTGCAGTAGGGCCCTAGGATCATGAAAACCCATTAATTCTTGGCCACTTTACAACTGTGCAATTCGGAGGCTTTTTGGTTCAGTTTAATCTAATCTGGATTGGAAGCGATGTCCCTGAGGAGCAGGAGGTCATGGAAAACCACTCTCCCTGTGCTGTTTGGATTGTGGTGTGATTTCCCAGAGCAGCAATGAGAAGGATGAGAAGCCTTTTCCAAGGAATCTATGCCCAGCATCTCTAAAGATCTGTTGTGCTCGGGTCACTGCTGTAATGGCAATGAAGCTCCTTTTTCCAGGGGGGACAGACAGGGAGTGGGTTTGTTTGACAAGACATGAAGTTTTTCATCTTGCTGTAAAAGAAGGCACAGAGGGGTTTTTTTCCCCCTAAAAATACCCATCCAGTAGTCAGGGTCTAAACTTTTCCACAGGGTAACTTTTGCCCCTAGGATACATCCATATTTGTGCCCTAAAAAACCCCAGTCCTTGGGGTTAAGATGCTCAGTCCATGGATGCCCTGGATGCGATCACAGGCTCGTTAAGCTTGAATACTTAATGCGAATTGGAGCCAGAGGAGGCACAAAGACCCATTTGGGATCCCTTGAAGAGGGGAAAAAAAGAAAAAAAAAAAAGCATTAATCTGTTATTTTGCACTTGCCAAGAGAGCATTCCCTGCAGGCTTCAGGTTGCAGAGGGAGAGCGGGGATGGAGGGGGGGGAGAAAGTGAGGGGGGATCGGGGATGTTACTCTGCCTGCTTCTGCCAGTCCTCTTCCTTAGCTGGATTTGTATGTGAAAAGGGGGGAGCTATCAAATGATTTTTAGGCTGTAGCTCACTGGGAAGGGCAGAGAAGATCCAAGCCCCCCCCCCGGAGATGATGAACGGGAGCCAGCCCCCGCTATCTGAACCATTGCTTCTCAGCCACTGCCTTTATCATGCTAATATCCTGGGGACAAACAGTGCCAAGAAATTGCTTGCATTCCTCCCTGGAACAACAAACCCACAGGACCAAAACCTGGGACCCCACATGTTTCCTCTGAGCCAGGGCACGGCCGGTTCCTGCTTTCAGGCTACTGGTTCTGCTGGCCCATTTCCCTTTTTCCTCTACAGTCTAGCTCAGTTCCTGCTTGCATTCCGGTGACAGATCCATCAGCCATGGGTCCTCCCTTCCCAGCTCCCACTGTCTCTCCCCTGGCCTCTTCTTCACTCCACATCACTTGCAAAGGCTGAGGCTGGTACTGGTTTGAAACTCTTGCAAGGAAAAAGGATCTGGCAGCCAGTCACAAGTGGTGTTCCCCAGGACTCAGTGTCAGAGCCAGGTCTCTTTAATATCTTCATCAGTGATCTGGATGAGGGTATTGAGGGCAGCCTCAGTCAGTTTGCAGTTGACACTAAGTTGGGTGTGAGTGTTGATCTGCAGAGGGATCTGGGCAGGCTGGATCCATGGGTTGAGGCCAGTTGCATGAGGTTCAACAAGGCCAAGCGCTGTGTCTTGCACCTGGGCTACAACAACCCCATGCAATGCTAAGAGTGGCTGGAAAGTTCCTGGCAGCAAAGGACCTTGGGGGTGTTGGTCAACAGCAGCTGAGTATGAGCCAGCGTGTGCCCAGGTGGCCAAGAAGTTCAACAGCATCCTGGCTGGTATCAGCAACAGTGTTGGCCAGAGGTATCAGGGCAGGAATCATCCCCGAGGGGAGACTTCCACATTCTCTACAACTCCCTGCAAGGATGTTGGAGATAGTGGGACTGGTCACTTCTCTGAAGGAACAAGTGACAAGATAGGCAAAAACTGCCTCAAGTTGTTCCAGGGGAGGTTCTGATTGGGTATTGGGAACAATTCTTGTCTGAAAGGGTTGTCAGGCCCTGGCACACTGGTGGAGTCACCATCCCTGGAGGGATTGAAAAGCCTGGCTGAGGGCCATGGTTTCATGGTGGCCTTGGCAGTGCTGGGTTAATGGTTGGACTTGGTGATCTGAAAGGTCTTTTCCATCCAAACTGATTCTGTGATTCTTTTGTGATGCAGAGGTCTGAAGCAGGAGAAGGTCTTGTGCTCTCCATCCCCAAAGAGGTTGTGTTATCAGCAGGACTCCTGGGTGTCTACAGTTCAGGAGCAGGGGTGCCAGCAGAAGGGACACTGTCCCAAACCTGGTCCTTGGCCTTCTCCACGAGTCCTGCCCCTGGCCGTGCTACTCCTCTGACACAGTTCTTGGAAACCTCTTGCCATTGGGATGCTGACAAGGGACAGGATGAGCTGAAGAGAATCCTGGGAATGGAGAACAGATGCCTGCAAGCCAGATCAGTGCAGGGGCAGACCCATCCCATGCCTCACATTTCAGGAGGCATTGCCTTTCCCTGCCAAGCACCACACTTTGCCCAAGGAGTCCTGCCTCAGGGGGCTTCTCCCTCAGCCAGCAGCACTCCACCCTCACTGCTTTCAAAACACCTAGGAAGGCTCAGAGTTCCTTCTGGATGAGCAATTAGCTTTAATTAAGATACAATTAGAGGACTTCTATTCCATTATAGCCAAGCAGTGGAATTTGGAGCCACTAATTACGGCACAGAGGTGGCAGCAACCCAGAAGACTGCGACCCTGGGGTGACCTCTATTTGTGAGTCCTGCCAACTTCCTGCTCCAGGTCCACAATTCCCCTCTCTAATTAGTGTCCAGGCTGCTCTCTTTCAATAATTCTGCTTTTCTGAGAGGATCCATTCCTTGATGGGCTGGAGCTTGCTCTGAATTCAGATAAGTGAATTTCCACACAAGGGACAATTACGAGACAGACCCTGAGGACAATGTGGTGCTGGAGCAAGATACAGCACCATATCTCAGTGGAAAAGCAAGAAAAAAACCCCAAACTCAAGTCCTGCTGAGTTTGTATTCCTGTATAAATAATTGTTTAGGAGATAGATGAGAACATGAAGCAGAATGAAAATACTTTTATGTTATTTAAGCACTCAATTTCAAGGAAGACATGGTGCATGGTGTTTGTCAGCCCCTCGATTTTCTTTGGCACCAGGGCCATAAACAAGAACAGAGCAGCACCAAGTCTCTGAAGTCCAGGAGAAGTCATTTGGCTTTAGAAGGACTCTGTAAATATTAGGACAGACGCTATCTTAAAAGGCTCAGTGCCTTTGATTATGTTCCCTTGTCCAGCTTCCTCCACATATTTTTGTCTCATCATCTCAAATATTGAACTATGTTGCCTGGAGAGAATGTTGTGAACTGAAACACCACAGCAAGTTTCTTCTGATGGAGCCTGAGCTCCAGCAGAGAAATTGGCAGGTAGGCTGGGAGCAGTGTGTTTCCAGTCACAGGCTCAAAAGATGATTTTTTTTCCAATGGCAGAGCTGTTATGGCCATGACAGCCCAAGGTCATTGGTGAGGTAAGATCTGTGAAGACAGCTAGTATCTTTTTTAACTCACTAAACAAAAAGAAACCCCCAAACTGGAAAATTCTAGTAAAAATTTTAGACATGCAGGGTTTCACAGCATCTCCGTCACTATGAGGGGGTAAAATGTTCCAAACAAATGACTGCAGTTTCCAAAAAAGTCTTTAAAAAATGAGAGTGGAATTTGTTTCCTATCCACATGACTCTGGAATCTGGGGCTTTCAGTAAGCATCGAGTAAGGTTAGGCACACAGCAATATCACGTAAGCTGACAACACTTGTGCAGCTCTAGTAATGGGTGTAGGAGCTGTGGGTTGGATGAAGGACCTATAGGTTGGGTGGTATAGGAACTATAACCTATAGGGTGGTATAGATTGGGACAGCCTTGCTGCTCTGGCCAGCTCATTAATACTAAATTTGGAGATCCTATGCTCTCCTGCAGCCCGTTTGCTATGAACTGGCTTACAGCTCCTGTCCCACAGAGGATGGATTTGCCCTCGTGTCCCCAAGAGGGAAGGGGTTCTCCACCATCTTTTTGCTCATCTACTGAGCCACCAGAGCTTATTGTCAGTGGTCTTAATGCTCCTCAGGCAAGAGATCTGTCACAGGGCTTGCTGGCCCTGTCACGTTCTCCTGTAGGCCATGGCAGAGTTCCCATCAACTTTAGTGAGAACAGGGACCCAACCATTGTCTGACAGCTTTGATATTTTCTGTGACTATTTTTGTGTAAGGAAGGTCAAAGTGAGCACAGACAGATAGGAGAAGGGTGGACAACTTCAAAGCTGAGCTCTGAAGTTTTTACAAGCTGGAGTCCGCAGAGCTACGTGGACATAGGCAAAGCAGTGCTAAGCAACCTCACTTTGAAGAAGGATCCTGAAAACTGTTTTTAGGGTGGAAAGATCCTTCTAGAAGAATATTTTGTAACAGCCCAGAGCTTGTAGCTTTTGGCTTGCTCCTTCTGTGTTGTAAGTTCAGCCTGATCTTCTCACTCCAGATCACTGTGATGCAAGTCTGCATTATTCATGTGGTTTTCATATATCATATCTCTTATAAGCATAGAATGGTTTGTGTTGGAAGTGATGTCAAAGATCACCCAGTTCCAACCCGCCTGCCATGGGCAGGGACACCTCCCACCAGACCAGGTTATTCTAAGCCCCATCCAACCTGACCTTGAGCACTTCCAGGGATGGGGCAGCCACAGCTTCTCTGGGCAGCCTGGGCCAGTGTCTCACCAAACTCACCATCTCTACCCAATGAGGTCATTAATGTTTGCCATTAGCCAAGGAAGAAAAATGTCCCTTAGGGCTATTAACACTGAAGTTGAGATTTTTGCTTGACTCATTCTACTCTGTTCATGGAGTGATTGTTAGGAACAGGAATTTGACTGAAAGATCAAAAGCAAACCCTTGTCCTGGAGTGTCTAGTGCCAGCAAATTGTTGATACTTGGGGCAGACATGTAACACCCACAAAGAAACAAATGCTCAGTTCATAAACTGATCTTGTTGAATATTGCAAGAGGGCAGGGAGAGGGAGTGCTTCAAGATCCAGAGGAAGCTGCCATCCAGAAAGACCTGGACAGGCTGGAGAGGTAGACCCATGTGAACAGCACGAAATTCAACAAGACCCTGCACCTGGGTCAAGGCAATCCCAAGCACAGTTACAAGCTGAGTAGAGAATAGATGAAGAGCAGCCCTGAGGAGAAAGACTTGGGGGTGTTGGTTGATCAGAAGCTCAACATGGGCTGGGAACGTGCCTTTGCAGCCTGGAAAACCAACCATGTCTTGGGCTGCATCAAAAGCAGGGTGGCCAGCAGGTCCTCCTCTGCAATTCTGGGTCCAGTTAGGACATGGAGCTGTTGGAGCAAGTCCAGAGGAGGCCACAGAGATCTGAGAGCTGGAGCATCTCTATTCTGGAGACAGGCTGAGAAAGTTGGAGTTGTTCAGCCCAGAGAAGAGAAAGCTTGGAGGTGACCTTAGAGCACCCTCCAGTACCCGACGGGGCTACAGAAACTCTGGGGAGGGTTTTGTTACAAGGGCATGGAGTGACTGGACAAGGGGGAAAAGCTTCAAGCTGAAAGAGGGAAGATTCAGATGAGATATAAGGAAGAAATTCTGTGCTGTGAAGGTGCAGAGACACTGGCCCAGGATGCCCAGAGAAGCTGTGGCTGCCCCTTTCCTGGCAGTGTTGAATGCCAGGTTGGATGGGGCTTGGAACAACTTGGTCTACTGGGAGGTGTTCCTGCCCTTGGAAGGGGAGATTGGAGTGAGATGGTCTTTAAGTTCCCTTCCAACCCAAAGCACTCTGGGATTCTGGGCTTCTCTGATTCTGTGATTCTAAGATGCAAGGACTGCAATTGAAAAGAAACTCCCAGGGAACTCGTGACCCAGCAGCAGTGAGATGCAGGATACAATTTCAGTCTTGCTCTAGACATGAACCTTTGTAAATCTGCTTTCATACTTGCTGGGCTTGCTCCTTGCCCTCCCCTTAACTCTTCAGCTCTCTGTAGGGTCTCCTTCTGTGCTGGTGGCACAGGACCTGGGGGTAGGTACAGCAAGGATGCTGCTGCAAGTGTGCTCACCTCCTTCTCCTCTGTATCAGGGCTTCAAAGGTCAAGAGGGACGCAGTTCAGCTCCTACCTTGCACTGTGGCATACCGTGGTCCTGCTGTCCTCCAGAGACAAAGTGTCTCTCTTGGGTGATATTACTGCGTGTAGTAGCACAACACACAATGGCAGCAGACAACCTCACTGCCTGTAGGAAGAAGCTGAATATCATGGCCCAGACATGACATGTGAGATGTTGTCTGCTGGGGCTTTAGGGCTGTAAGGGAAGTAGAAAATAAGACTACAGTTCCCTTTACATGCTATAATTCATTTTCCTGCTGATGTATTTTAGGTTTGGGCTGGAGAAGAACATTTTTTACTTCAGGGTACTTGCAATGTGCTGATTTGGCTCTTTCCTTTCACACTTTTACTGGTTGCTGGACAAACAAAACCCACTTTCCATTCCAGCTTGGTTCAGCTGAAACTCCAGTTTCTCATTTACCATCAAACTTACAAGTCAGAACTTCCACAAGAAGTTCATCTCCTGGCTTCTGCAAGGGAGGGATTAAACCCTTTCTCCCCCCTCAAACTGTTGCCCAGCTGTAGCTGTGGGGAATACTAATTGCTGAAACCTTCCTCTTAGAAACTGATTCCTAGGAAATTAATTCCCTTGGAGCTGCTTTCAGCATGAGACTTGCCTCACAGAGCTGTGCTGACAACAAAAGCCAAGCCAAAAGCCACCTAGTGCCTTTTGCAGCTTTCTGCACCCACATCTCAGGTGGGAACAGTGTGCCTGGAGTGTCTCTGGAACCCATCTCCAGTGGTGAGTGAGGGGCTGGAAGCTCATGTGGCCAGTACAGCATCAAATGGCTCTTATAGAATAATTGAATACATGGTTTTAGTTGGAAAAGACATTTAAGATCATCAAGTCCAACCACAAACCCAGCACTGCCGAGTCTACCACTAAACCCCACACTTAAAGTGGGATTGGGGCTCACAGGAGCCCATTTGCAGAGAGTGAATTATCTCAGTTGTCAGCTTGGGGAGACAGCCTGCCTCTCATCCCAACCATAAATCCCATGAGCTCAGGTTCCTCCCTGTGTGTCCAAAGGCAAGGGCACTCTTCCAAAGCTGGCCTAAGATGCCTGGTGGCAGCATATGCCAGGCCAGCTTGGGCAAGAGGATGGGGAAGGTGATACTCTGCATCTTCAGTGAAAGCAGAGCAGAGCTTAGGCTATTTTTGATGGCTGTCTTTCCTGCTGCAAGAGGATTTTGGCAGCCAGGCAGCCCTTCCTAAAAAAACGTGAGTCTTTCCATTCCATCTGAGATGAAGCCAAACTCACCTGTGGCCAGACTTGGGGTCCTATGGACGGCTTAGTCTTCTGCTGGACCTCTTGCAGGACCTCCTGCGATGCAATGGTTCTGAGATAATTGCAGCAAATGCTTTCCTCACACAGGAAATTGATGCATGGTTGGAGCTCCAGGGAGAAATTCAGCCTCTGCTGGAACCCTGGCTTTGAAGCAAGCAAGAAAAGTGCTTTGGGGCTGAAAATAACTAAATAATAATTAAAAAAAAAAAAAAATGGTAGGCATGACTTTTGCTAGAAGTCATGGAAAATATCTCACTAAAGGAACGGTAGTAAGGATCTTGCTGCCTTTAGACTTGGCTGGCCTTGTTCTGTGCTTCTGCTCTGGACCCAGCTGACCTCCTCCTCTGGCTGCTCAAGAGTAAGCTGGGCATGCACTCTGAAGCCCACTTTTTATTGGTTGCCCAATCCTGCTCATGTGCAGCTGGGGTCAGCCCTAATTGGGCACAGGTGGGCTTGGCACAAGCTCACGCCTCCCACCTCGTAATTAGCACCTGATTGCCTCATTTCACTACAGGGGTGATCCTGCAGGGCAGTGCCAGAGCCCCAGCTGACCACAGCTGAGCTGACCCAGCTGAGCATCATTTGCAGAGATGCAGGATCTGAGGCCCTGCTTCTCCAGATCTCAGCAAGCTCCTGAGTGCCATTTATTCCGAGGGGACAACTCACATTCTTCACTGATTTGCTGAGCACATGCACTTGGGTTTGCTGAAGGATTCACATGCCTGGAAAGGGAGTTTTAGAAGCAATTTCTTTTTTATTGCATTTTTTGCCCTATTGTTTTTTACTCTTCTAATAAATAAGAACATTCCAGAGTTTTGACATCACTTGAGGGGAAAAAGAATGAAGGTATGAAATGAAAACACAAAGGAAAGCAGAGCCACAGGCAGAATTATTGCTCCTTACTTTATTTCTTGGACAATTTTCCAAATGCCAGGCTCTTTCAGGATTATTTGTATCATAATTCAAGCAAACATCTTTCCCTTGTACAGCTCTTGAGCAGCTAAAATATCTCTTTCACCTGAGGTCACAGCAAGCATAGGTAAAAAATATTACTCAGTTATAAATAATGGAACCTGTTAGGAGACACCAATGCTCCATTTCTGTATTTGAGAAGAGGGAATGGAGAGCTGGCATCAGCTCCTGGTTCCAGCAGTTCAGAAGTTCTCTGATGTACATACCTGGCTCTGCTGCAATGCAAGAAAAGTGGACACTTGGGGAAATCAAAGTTCAATCTGTTTTGAAGTCCTAAGAGGCAGGAGAATTGAGGATGGGCATATTTGAAATGAAATGAGCAGGTATTCTACTGCTTTTATTCATGGAAAAGTCCTTACACAAACTGGTGAGAAGGGAACCACCAGATTAATCTTGTAAGATTAAGGTGATAGAATCACTGACTGGTTTGGTTTGGGACTATAAAAAACCATCCAGTTCCAACCTCCCTGTCATGGGCAGGGACACCTCCCACTAGACCAGGTTGCTCCAAGCTCCATCCAACCTGGACTCAAACACTTCCAGAGATGGAGCAGCCACAGCTTCTCTGGGCAACTTGGGCCAGTGTCTCACCACCCTCATAGCAAAAAAATTCTTAATATCTCATCTGAATTTCTCCTCTTTCCATGTGAAACTGTTCCCCTGTGTCCCATCACTATGTAAGCTGTAAATTAATATTTAAAATAAGGTAAAATCCCTTGCTTCAGGGCATGAGCTAATTAAGAGATGGAAGAAACCTCCTCAAGATGGTCACTCAATAGCTGCTCTCTTCCAAATGCTATATACCTTTTTTTTTTTGGAGGCACAGCACTTGGCTGATGATGCCATCAGGCTCGGTGGATTTGAGAGATAGTGGACTGCAAATTATTGTGTGTCTTTCTCTAAAAGCCTCTGCGGAAACATTGTAGGAAAGGCTGACAGAGAACTGCATTTAATGCAGGGTTTTGACTCTGGCACTTCTCATCTCTGAGCTAAGGAGCTGCCACACACCCAGACTCAGGACAGGACCAGGCAATGCTTCACTTCAGTTCAATGAAATACAAGAGCAGAGTTTTGGTACCTCTAACTCCAAATCATCAGCAAGGTGCTGATTACTGAGAGAAATAAATGAAGCCTTTGGACCTTGATTTAAGAGTACATTTAAGTATATGCCTACATCTAAGCTGGTAATGGCAGTAGGGCTGTTCCTAGGCTGGAAAGGAGGTGAAGGTTAATTATGTTGCTGAATCAAGGGCTTCCAGCATGGAGAACTTGAATGTTAAATGTCAGCACGCAGGCAGATTCCTATGGCTGGTTACAAATGACTAGGATTTATAATAGCTGTATATCCTGGAAATGCTGACAGCTTTAAATATAGCTCCACGGTTGTGATAAATTGTTGGCATTTTTTTCTTGTTAGCCTTTTGTAACTAAATTTAAGGTATCCATTTCAGTGTGATCCAATTATGGCAGTGTAACCAGAACAGCTCTCCATGCAAGTGGCCACAGCTATTTTTGTCCATGCAACTTAAGTCTGCATTTCTGAGCTCATGATTTATGGCAGTCTTTAAATTAATAATAAGGTGCCTATCCACAGGCAAATATTTGTATTGCAAGATCCATTCAGCAGGGACTCGGAAACCAGCTGAGGCTTCAATAGCAGCCAAGATCCAGTTACAACAGCAGCACAGGTCCTGTTTCAAACATCACCTGCCCTTGCACCACCATCATCAACTCCTCATTGCTGAGGAGACCCTGAGACTAAGAGCAGTTGTCTTAAACTATCACCCCCAAGAGACTCATTCCTGAGACCCAACAGAAAGGCTTTCAGCCCCCCCACCATGGGCAGGGACACCTCCCACCAGACCAGGTTGCTCCAAGCCCCATCCAGCCTGGCTTTGAAGACTCACAGGGATGGGGCAGCCACAGCTTCTCTGGGCAACCTGGGCCAGGGTCTCAAAACCCTCACAGAGAAGAATTTCTTCCTAATATCTAAATCTCCTTTCTTTCAAAGAATTTGGGTCCAAGACTGAAGCTTCCATCAGCTGAAGGCGCTGCTGAAGAGAGCTGCCACCTCATAGCCCAGCTTGTCCCCAGGTAGAGCAGGGAAGCATTGGGCAGCACTGCTGCAGGTGTCCTCTGCTGATCCCAATCACTTCCATATAATTCATTCAGCATCCCTCACTTCTAATTAACATCATTAATGCTGCAGAGCCCACGTGTCTTGTGACACTTCACCTTCCATCTGCTCACCCTGCAGAGGGATAGTTTTCTCTCCAGTTTTCACACTGCCTGCATTCCCACCATGCTTAGCTGAATGCTGTCCCCTGCCTCGTTTCTCACCCCATCTGGTGACAAACCAAAACCCAGAATGGATGATGTCAAGTAAAAACTGGCTGATAGACTTGAAAAGATGGGTAAGCATTTGAACAAGACAGCCTGAGGCTGGTGGGGATAGATCATAGTCACAGAATCATTTTGTTTGGCAAAGACCTTTCAGAACACCAAGTCCAACCATTAACCCGGCACTGCCAAGGCCACCACTAAGCCATGTCCCTCAGCACCACATCCACATGGCTTTTCAGTCTCTCCAGGGATGGTGACTCTACCACTGCCCTGGACAATCTGTGACAAGGCCTGACAACCCCTTTAGGGAAAAAATTTTGTCCTAATATCCAATCTAAATGTCTCCTGGCACGACTTCAGGTAGTTTCTTCCTACCCTCTTCACTTGTTCCTTGGGAGGAGACCAACACCTGCCTCACTCCAACCTCCTTCCAGGGAGCTGTAGAGAGCCAGAAGGTCTCCCCTCAACTTCCTCTTCTCCAGGCTGAAAACACCCAGTTCCCTCAGCTCTTCCTCATCAGATTTGTGCTCCAGACTCTTCCCCATCATTTTATTTGATGACAGCAGTATTTTTTTTTTCAAAATAGGAGACAAAAAGACCACTCAGGGCACTTCTGCTGGCATTTCCCCTCTCCATGTTCAAGGGTACAGCAGCAGAAAACAGAGATAAGCAGTGCTGAAAGACTATGCCCACACAAGCTGCAAAATTTGCAAGCCTGGTGGCAAAAAGCAAAGACAAAGCTATCTCAAGGCAGGAGAGAGCCTCCAGCTCCCTGACCCCAGCAGCAAGCAGCACTGCTGAAGCTGCAGAGTCCTGCTTTGGTTTCCAAATAGCTCATTTATTCTGTTCTCACTGCTAGAATCTGTGATTCTTTGTCCTTGGTTATCCCAGCTCAGGACATGAGGCCTTTGCTTTACACTCTCACAAATCTGACTGCATAATGGGTGAAATGAGCCCTGGCAGCAGGGACAGGTGTTGCACCAGTCCTTGGCTCCACTTGGAAATCCGAGCCTCCAACAGGCATCTACAAAGCTCCGCTTGCTTTTCCAAAAAAAAACCAAAACAAACCAACCCCTCTCCCTGCCCCTTTGGAGATCCTTGTAGGCCAACCCAGCCCATAAAACTCCAGCACCATTCTGAGACAGTCTGAGCTCCTGCACAGAGCCAACCTGTGCTTCATTTTCAACTTGCAAAGCAGAAAGAATCCCTGAGCAGTTTTGTTTGGTAGGATATTTCTTACAGACACAGGAGGGCTCCTGTTCAAGTTGAATCACCAAGTCAAGGCTTGGTAAGAGCAGCAGGTAAGGCTGTTGCCAGGTAAGGTTACAAGAACTGGAGAAGAGCCCAGAACCATCAGTGTCATAGAATCATTGACCTCTTTTGATTTGAAAAGACCTTTAAGATCAAGTCCAACCATTAAACACGTAAGACCTTGAAGACTGGCTGAAATAATGTCAAGAGAGCTCATTGGTGATGCCCTCTCTTTAGTAAAAAATTTCTTTCCCAAAAGGGTTGTCAGGCCCTGGCACAGGCTGCCCAGGGCAGTGGTGGAGTCCCCATCCCTGGAAGGATTGAAAAGCCATGTGGATGTGGTGCTGAGGGACATGGCTTAGTGGTGGCCTTGGCAATGCTGGCTTAATGGGTGGACTTGGTGATCTGAAAGGTCTTTTCCAACCAGAACAATTCTGAGATTTTAGCAATAAAAGATATACCTTTTTCTTATAAACAACTGCTTCAATGAATAAACCCACGGAGTAATTTCTTTTCCAATATTCCTGTTGTTGACTCATTTCAGCTTTAAGAAAGATGATGCTGACATCTTAATTTGAAATAACATCTGCCCCTGAGGGCCAGGTCCTTTCAAACTACCACACTGGAGAGCTGCAACTGAGGTACTACAGCAAACCTAAACTCAGCTTCCTAAGGCCCATCTTCCCTGGCATCTGAACAGCAGGGAAAAAAACCCAGCAAATGCAGACAGCAAGCAATCAGTGCAGAGTTTATTTGAATAAACTCTTGTGAGTTAAATAATCCCGGGTGTGATTAGCACTGAAGATGTAAAAAATGTAAATATTTACCAGAACATCTTCAATATCCTCATAGAGCCAAAAGGTCAATTTCTGCAGCATGGTGGAACTTTCTGCTATCACAAAGTCTGAGCTTTCAGCACTCTCAGTTGACTGCAAAATTATGCAGGGAGCTTAAAGATAATTATACTTCTTACAAAGCCAAAGGATTACAGTTTTATTTGCTTTCTGTTCCAAGTTTGATGTTTCTATGCTTTCTTCTTCCTATGTGAGACTCAGAAATCTCCTTAAACAGAAGTTGCAATTCCTACTTTCACTCATGGAGCTGTATTTATGAAAAAATAGCAAGCATCCTGATGTCTGCAGGAAATCAGGGCTAGGAGACCCAGAGTAAGTCCCCCATTAGTTCCAGAATAGCTGCCTTCAGTTCTCCTTCACTTCAGCAACCTTTTGTTCCAGCTGAGCAGGTCTGCACACAAGCCTGCCAGTCACCTGCCAGGAGGGCAGTGGAGGTGAGCACTGGCTATTTGTACTCACCTCACGCACACAGAAAGTCATCACTCACCTCATTTCACCATGAATTTAAAGTAGACACCTTGGGTCTTTCCAAGCTTTCATCCAGGCAAAGTGAGCACACAGTGATGGGTGAATATCTGCCCTGGACTGCTGGTGGCACTGGTTCCCAGTAAGATTGGATATACAGTCACATTGGAAAAAAAACCCCAGTTGCTGGGTTCCTTCCCCAGATTAGAAGGGACCTTATTTGAGAAGGCGTAAAGCTGGTCTTAGTTAAAAAGGGGCTACGAATGGGCTAGATCCTGTCTTAATAGGACTGCACCTCAAATACCTCCCCAAGGGCACAGAACCTGTTGTGTATGTCTGCATTTGGAGTAGACTGTGAATTTGGGGTGAACCAAAAAGAGCAGTTTCTCACTGCCTACTGTTCATAGAATCTCAGAATGGTTTGAATTAAAAGGGACCTATATAGATCATCTCATTCCAAACACCCTGCCATGGGCAGGGACACCTCCCACGAGAACAGGTTGCTCCAAACCCCATCTAACCTGGCTTTGAACTATTCCAGGGATGGGGCAGCCACAGCTCCTTTGGGCAAGCTGGGCCAGTGTCTCACCAGCCCCACAATTGTTTAGTTTGGAGAAAAAGAGGCTGAGGGGAGACCTCACTCTCTACAACTACCTGAAAGGAGGGTGGAAAGAGGTAGGTTTTGGTCTTTTCTCCCAAGCAACAAGAGGAAATGGCCTTAAGTTGTGCCAGAGGAGGCTTTGATTGGATAAATTAAAAAAAATTCCTTCCCTGAAAGGGCTGTCAGGCCCCGGGCAGTGGTTTAGTCACCATCTCTGGAGGGATTGAAAAGCCACGTAGTACAGTACTGAGGGACATGATTTAGTGGTAGTCTTCAAGTAGACTTGATGATCTGAAAAGTCTTTTCCAACCAAATCCATTCATGTTTCCATGCTCCTAACCTGTAGAAGTGGGCAAAGAGGACACAAGCAGCCAGAAAAAAAGCCTTGTGTGTACATCTCCCCAGCCTCTCCTGAGTGTAGGCGAGAGCCCTGGGATTCCTGCTTCCTTCAGGCATGTTTTGTGTTCACACAGCAGCTGATCCCAGCTGCCATGCTGCTTGTCAGGCCATGAGGTCCCTGGCAGGCTGTGAGTCCTGGTGCTGTGTGAGGAGTTCCTGCCCAGACATTTCAGTAATCCACCAGCAATCCAGGGGGCAGGGGAACTGCCCAACTCATCAATGCCTGCTGCCTGAGCTTGGCTTTTCATCCCTGCTGCCAAACTTTCAGAACCCCTGGTGACACCCTTGTCTGCTTCCTGTGCCTCTGGAGGGGGAAACTTTTTGGGGCACGGAGCAGCAGAGGGGCAAGGTGCAGGTCTCTCCCAGCTACATTTTGGCACCCCTTGCTTTGCCCTTGCTCTTAAAAATCTGGGAGTAAAACCTGAGGTAAATAGGCTGGAAGCAATTCTTAACAAGCCTGTAAAAGCCACAAGCTTGCTGGGATTTAAGAGGCAAAACTGCAGGAAAGAGGCAGCACTGCGTGTCTTGCTCATGAAGATCCCATCACCTATTCACACATCACCTGCAAAGGCCAGGGTTGGCAGAGTTTAAAAGAAAAAGGAGGAATAAAATCTTCTTGCTGACATCCTTAATGCATCAAGAAAGGTCCCAGCAAGTCTTCTTATTTTTTAATAAAAAGCTGTTGGAAGTTGAGGTTAGCTCATTTCAATGCAAGCAGAACGTGCAGAGCCTACGTGCTAAAAATTCACACAGTCCCTACTAAAAATGGTGGGTTTGCCTTCAGAAAGCTGAGAAACAGATATCTGAGCCAAGTGGGATTTTTTGACCTGCTCTGTCATTGGACCTCTTCCCACTTCAAGTCTTGGGCTGATTTTCACAGCAAGCCAACCATTTGGTTTGGCAGACGTGCTTGGGCCAGACCTGCCTTTTATGTAGTGCTGGGCTGTTAAAAAAGAAAATACACAGCTCCACAATACAACAAAACCAGCTGTTCTTGAACAGCAGTCAAGAGGGACAATAAGTCTTCTCATGCTGGGAAGAATTAGCAAGCCTTTCCTTCCCTCCCAGCCAGCACAAGGAAGGGAAAGGCTCTGAGCAGCACTGGCCTCAGAGTAAACAGAGGTGAGCTGGAAAGCTGTCTTCAGGCTGAGCTCTAAAACAATGGGGCCCAAGGGGAAATGGAAAAGCAAATATTAATGTTTTGCCATTCACATGGTCCCGGAGAAAAGAGAACAATATCTTCAGTGGAGCACCACCTTGAAGTCTTCCTCCTCCTCCCCTCTTACTCTAAAATGTCATCTCGGCACTTGTGATCTCTCTGACTGAAATAAAGCAATTGCTGAGGGCTGTCTGCTGCCCACTGGAGCACTGCTGCCTGCTTTTCCCATGCCAGCCTGGAGGACAATTTAATTATAAATGTATTCCCCCGCCCCCTGCTCCAAGGTCGTGCTTCTCATGAAGCAAAAATTAGAAGCAAATGAGAACCCCTTTGCACTTTACTGTAGCAATGAGCTGTTCCCATCAGCTGGGAAAAGAGCAGGGTTTGCATAAAGAAACACATGCACCCAGCTCCTCTTAAACCTGACAGGAAGGGTGAACAAGGTGCCAGAGGACTCAGCAAATCTGGAACATCCCCAAGAAGAGGCAGAGATGAGGTCTTGGCTTGTTCTTTGCTTCTTCTCTGTCACAGCACTGCTAATCCAGCCTGGCTTTGTTAGACCTACCACTCTTTTGCTGATCACTGGTGCAGTAGCAGGACCAAGGTCTCCTGGCCAGTGGACTCATCATGGGAATGATCCCACTGAAGGGTGAGGTTACTCCTGCAGGAGGGATGAAGCCAAGTGTCGGGGAGGATACTCCTGGGGATGTGGTGACATCTGCTAAGAATGAGCTCTGAGAGACTCGTGCTGAGCAAAGTGCCTCTCCTGGCTGCACCAGCAGCACCTGGGGGGCTTTGCCACCAAGGCAGGTGATGAGCAAATGCACTGGAAGTGCAAGCCAGTCTCCTTGGGCCCCTCTCTGCAGCAAAACATGGAGAGGAGGAAACATCAGGCTGCCTTCTCTGCCTCTGCACAACTGTGCCAAACACACCAAAATGCAGCTGGGCTCTTATCCTAGCCCAATTGTTCCAGAGGCAAATGAGACCAGGAAGAGGAGAGAGACCTTGTTCTTGGCCATTTGATCCAGGGGGTTGTCATGGAAACTGCTGCATAATTAACACCTCCCTCTCAGCTCTTACATGCTCTGGTTGTGTAGGAAATGGGCTGCATCGTTTGGTGCTTTTCAGTTATTGTTGCTGTTATAAAGAGAGCTGTCAGCCCTTTCTTCTTGAAATAAGGTTGCTTCAGCACCGTGAGTGTCTCAGAAAAGATACAGCATTGCTGGGCATTTGCTGCCTTCATCCAGGACCATTTATTTGTTGCTTATCAGCAGCCAAGACTGTCCTGGGCTCTCCTTTAATTCATGGCCTCCAGAGCAGCAAGGAAAACTGCTGGTGGTCTCCCAGAGCAGGGTGCCAAGGGGTAAAAAAAAAAAAACTTGTTTGGAGGGCAATGAAAATGTAAGAGTCCAACCATAAGCAGCAGAGCAAAGCTCTAGAAGCAGGTCCAGAGGAGTTCACAAAGATGATCCAAGGACTGGATGGAGCACCTCTGCTCTGGAGAGAGGCTGAATGAGGTGGGATTGTTCAGCCTGGAAAAGAGAAGGCTCTGGGGAGACCTTAGAGCACCTTCCAGCACCTGAAGGGGCTACAGGAAAGCTGGGGAGGGACTTTTGACAAGGGCATGGAGTGACAGGATGAGGAGGAACAGTTTGAAGCTGAAAGGGGAGATTCAGATGAGAACTTAGGAACAAAATCTTTGCTGTGAGGGTGGTGAGACACTGGCCCAGGTTGCCCAGAGAAGCTGTAGCTGCCCCATCCCTGGAAGTGTTCAAGGCCAGGTTGGATGGGGCTTGGAGAAACCTGGTCTGGTGGGAGGTGTCCCTGACCATAGGAGGGGGGTTGGAACTGGATGATCTTTAAGGTCGCTTCCAACCCAAACCCTTCTGTGGTTCTGTGATTCTGTGATAGAACCCCACAACACATCAGTGCTGATGCTGATTGCTGCAGATATTTACAGCTCCAAGGCCAACAGCATAGCCCAAATCTGGCCAAGATAGATTTCCCTGCCATTAAGGCATCATGTGGAGTCACCTGCCAAATGCTGAAACAGTCCTAGCATGAAAGGTGTCCCAGATTGATGCTGGTGCAGAAAATTCAGCCCCTAAATGGGGACAGATGTGTGAATCCCTTCTTCCCATCCCTTCTGCAATTGCTGCTCCATGGGTCAGCACTGAGGAGAGGGGACACAAAGGATTGTTGGGGTTCACCTCTGGCAGAGAAGCTGGGTAACCAGGGCCATGCTACATCCTTCTGCTCTGGCTTGATGATCCAAAAGCCACCTCCTTACTTTGTGACCCTGCTTTTGCTGTTCAGCCAAGCCAGTGTGGCTGTCCCTGGGTTTGGCCCTCAGAGGCTTTGATTAGCTGCTGCCCAAGTTCATCACTTACTCTGTCTGGGAAATAGCTGTGGATGAGATGTGGCTGGCTCTTCTTCCTAGCCTTCAAAACTGGACTTTCTGAAGTGATGGATTTCATCAGGGACAGCAGGTGAAGGAGCCTGGGGGAGACTGGGCAGCTAAAGAGGACAATGTGCAACCATGGGCAGGAATCTGTGTCTCCTCCTAACAAGGAGCTTGAGCCCATGCTGCCTTATGCTCAGGCATGGAAGGGATCTTTCAAACCAGAATGGGATTTTGTTTCCTTCTTTTTTTTTTTTTTTTTTTTTTTTTTTTTTTTTTTTTTTTTTCCAGATGTAGCTGAAAACTCAGGGGTTTGTTTCTTGTTTTATTTTAAATAAACCTCCCAGTGTGGGCTGCATTACCATCCCATCTCTCACATTCTTTCTCCAAATAAGTATTTATTTAATAAAATCAGAGAACATGTACTGAGAAGCCTCAGCAGTAGTGGTTTTCTTTTGCATAGCAGCTGGTAGCTGTACCCTGTAACAGAGCAGGTTCATTAAACTGAGCCACTTTGATGTTCTCTCTGGCTGAGATGCAGGAAAGTCTGGGGAAACACGTGATCCTTCTAAGGGAAAGCACTTGTTTTGTTGATCAGTATGCATTAAAGCCTGGCTGCCTGGGAGGCAGGAAGCACCAAGTAAATAAAGCATCTCTGCTTTAAGGTGCAAAGCAAGCAAGAGCAATATCCATCCTGACAACCCTCCTCAAGCTGGGGTGTTCGCAGACACCTCCATCCACAACCTTCCACTTGCTAACTGATGCAGCCCGTGGACATTCAGGCATCCCACCAGCTCCTGGCCCAGCTTTGTGCAGCAAAAAAGGAGCTGCAGGTGCCTCTTCACACCCTGCTTCCACCCGAAATAAGGTGGAAGTAATTTGGTGGGACACCACAGGTAGGGAGCAAGGCCCATGGTGGGGTCTGAGCACCTCCTGGCAAGGGATGAAGCAGGACATGTGTCAAGGCAAGGCTGAGAGCTGAGATCTTACGTCTGTGATCCAAAGCCAAAAATGCTGCAAAGAGTGAAAAAGAAGCTCCCTCAACCAAGGAGGAGCATGAGGTTGAGCTGAGCCATGGACAGGAGCTCTCTCACTCCTCTTGGGCAGGAAGGCAAGAAGGGAGGAGTTTTTCCTGGCTTGGTAGAAAGGTTATTTTAGAAATAAAGAATTGTTTTGTTGGAAAAGACCATTAAGATCATGAAGTCTAACAACCACCCCAGCACTGCCAAGGCCACTACTAAACCATCAGCACCACATCTACATGGCTTTTAAATCCTTCCAGGGATGGCAACTCCACCGTTTCCCTGGAATGGCCAAATGAGGATTTTCCTGGGCCACTTAATGCAAAGCACTGTTTCTATGGGCAAAACCATGGATCTCATTCTCCAGTCAGAGAGACAGTCCCAGTGTGGCTCTTCCTGTACAGTCTCTCTTTCTCCATCACATGCAGCTCCTTCCCCAGGGCACACACTCGTTGGTGACAGCTCTTCTGCACAGCCCAGCACGTGAGGAGCAGATAGCACCCTGAGAAATGGTTTTCAAAGAGGTGAAGGCCAGATGTATGTCTCCTGATTAGGAGGAGTGCCATAAAAGCAAGGAAGGGATGCTGGTGCCAGGAAAAGGCCAAGGACAAAGAGTTGGAGGAGGAAAGGTAGTGAGGAGAGGAGGATGGAGGATCAGCACCTGGGCTGAAGTTCTCCTTACCTGGGCAAGGTGAGAAGATTGGGCTTCCCATGAGGAAGTCTCCTGAGAGAGACACCAAAGTGGTCCAGACGTCACACCTGGTGGCAGAGGCAAATCAGGATGCATGGACAACTCTCAGGGTGAGGACACAAGGCTGGTGATGAGCTGTGGCAGGTGACAGATGACATTTGCCACATCAGATGCCATGCTCAGCTTTAATGCATCTCTGAGTTTGCAGCAAAGAGCACCGCTGAGGATGTGCCTATTCTGGTATCTCTGAACACTGCACAACACTGCACACTGTGTCTCTAATAAATAAGAAAAAAAGACATTTGAATCACTGTTTCTCCCCTCTTTAAACAACAATTTCTTGTACATCCTGATTGCTGGCAGCAAATGTGGTTACCACCAGGCCGAGAGAATCTCACTTCTGGGAAAAAAAAAAAACAAACAAACCAGCAAAAAGAACATTACAGGGCTGCGCCATCAAGTGTTCAGGTATTAAATTGCACCGCAACAAAGCTCAACAACAGCCTCATTGTGGGAGCCTTCCAGTGTTTGTCCTGGCCTGAGGACAACAGGAAGGGACAAAAGAGCCCTGTTGCAGGCACTCAAATACCAAATAAGGGAGGAGAAAACACAGACTCACAGAATGGTTTGGATTCGAAAGGACCTTAAAGATCATCCAGTTCCAACGCCCCTGCCAAGGGGACACCTCCCACCAGACCAGGTTTCTCCAAGCCCCATCCAACCCAGCCTTGAACACTGCCAGGGATGGGGCAGCCACAACTTCTCTGGGCAACCTGGGCCAGTGTCTCCCCACCCTCACAGCAAAGCATTTCTTCCTTACATCTCATCTGAATCTCCCCTTTCCACTTGAAACTGTTCCTCCTCATCCTGTCCGTCCATGCCCTTGTCAAATGTCCCTCCCCAGCTTTCCTGTAGCCCTTTCAGGTACTGGAAGGTGCTTCAACGTTTTCCCACATCCTTCTCTTCTCCAGACTGAACTCCCTCATCTCTTTCAGCTTCTCTCCAGAGCAGAGGTGCTCCAGCCCTTGCATCATCTCCATGGCCTCCTCTGGACTTGGTCCAAGAGTTCCATGCCTTTCTCGTGTTGGGGCCCCCAGAACTGGACACAGAAAACATCTACAGTGTACTTTTTCTTGTTTCATTTGGTCTTTTAATATTGGGCAATAAACATCCTTTGCAGGTGGGAAGGGAGGAGTGCCATGACACTGTCAGTGTGTGATGAACACCCGGAGGGTGGCCTGTTCCTAGGCATCACTTCCTCTCCCAACCAAATTCCTGCTCTAAATGTCATCTATTCCTCTGTGGTTTGCCCTAGAGGCTGATGGGAAACTACTGGGGAGACACAGCCAAGGTTTTCCCAGGATCTGCTGCTCTCAGATATCCAGGGCATTGCCACACTGGGTGTGTGGGTCTGGCAGCATTCTCCTTTATGGACACTAAGGCTGGGGGTAACCAGTGCCAGCATCAACCCCAGGGATGTGAGTGGTGTCTCAGACACAACCAGCTGCTGCCATTGACCCCTGGTCTGGTGTTTGCTCCAGACTCCTGCTTGCCCCTTTTCTGTAGAGATGCTCAAAATCATGTCATGGTGCTTTTGTGTCATCATGGGGTTGATCCCACCCCATTTTCTGCTACCTTCACCTGCAGTGATGGTGCAGTTGGCAGGTCTTCTCTCTTCCAAATTTCCCTTTGGGGTCACACCAGAGGTGTGAGCCTGCCATGGAATAGAAACCCCAAGACCTTGCAAAGGCAGAAGTGAAAGAAGCTTTCAGAAACCTCAGCAGGTCTCCAGAGCCTGGGCAGAGGAGAGGATACAGTGACAGTTTTTTAATGCTTTGAAAATGAGGGAGTGCTGCTCTAGGCTTGGCTGGGTGACAGACATTCGTGCTGTCAGGAAGGTCATGGTAAAAGGGTTTTTTTTAAAGAGAAATATGATTCTTTGAGGATTTCCCAGTGGGTGATCCTGCCATTTTCTGCTACTTCCTGATTGCAGCAGCTGAGTCACAGCTGGCTCTGGAAGGCTGAGAAAGTTCAGGAGGGAAACTAAGTGGTCCTGGTGTCTCTGGTGACCTCTGCAGAAAATCAGAGCTTGAGCTTTGCAGATGGAATTTCTCAAAGGCCATAAAATTGGGCCAAGGTCTATGGAAATTAACAGTGAAGATGCTCAGAGGATGGGAAGTGAGGGGAGGGGGTCAGGGAAAGGGTGGCTGTGTTTCCCTCTTGGAACCATCCAATCCCAGACTGGTTTGGGTTGGACAGGACCTTAAAAATCATCTAGTCCCAGTGCCCCTGCCATGAACAAGGACACCTTCCACTAGACCAGGTTGCTCCAAGCCCCAGCTTCTCTGGGTAACAGTTTGCCTTCACTTGTTTAAAAAGGTGTATAAAAAGTGAGGACTTTTGTATTTTTCACAAAAACTTGAAACACCTGTCCCTAATTTTGCCACCCCCCCTTTGAACATAGTTGGTGGGTGTCAAGAGAAAGGGATTTTTTTTCCCCTTGAAGCTCCAAAGCCCTATAAAATGTGAAGTTCAGAGTTTTTTCCCCAAACTTTACGATTAAGCAGCTGTGACCGACACTGAACTTCCAGTGTCAGAGCAGAAGCAAAAAACAAAGTCAGAAAAGTAACTTTGAAACCAAACAATCAAAAAAATCATAATTTTCTGAACGCTGGCCTGGGGTGGCAAAAGAGGTGAGGGTGATGGATGGGGGAGCTGTCAGGGTTTCCCAAAATCCTGGTCTGGGTGAGGCTGCCATCCACGCCCCAGACTCAACCAACCCTTTCCTGATCTAAACATCCCATAACTTCTGTGCAGTCCCAATCCCCTTCCCCTGCACCCCACAATGTGTCCCATACCCCCAGGCAGCAAGTCCCCAAGGTCATTTACTCCATTTATAGACCTCACATCAGGGAATGTGCTGCATAACCTAAGGCAGACCCCCCACATCTCCTTCAGAGGGAAGGCAGGAATCTGGTGGAGGGAGGAGGGGACGTCTCCATATTATTTTTATTCCCAGACTGGGCTCCTTGCCAACAGTGCTGCTGGTATAAATAATGGAATATGATGACAGGGACATTTTTAAAGGAGAACAAATCACCAGGCTACTCTTTAGAGGATCTTTCCTCTAGTTTCAGTGATGCTAATGAGGGAGGTCAATCTGTTTTCATTTCTCCCTGCCACCCAAGCTGGGACATTTATCTCTTTTGACAAGAAAACTCTCAGAGCAGACTTTGGTCCTTCATCTCATGTCCCTTTCTGGGGAGGAATATGGCTCTGAAGGCCATGACAGGCCTAAACCTTGGCATATGTCAGAAGTACTGCTCCCCCACCACCTTTGCTGCCTGCAGCCATCAGCTCACACACTGCTGCTCTTGGATCCCTTCTATAGGGTGCTGCCTCCAAGGTCACCTCACAGTGTGCTGGGGACACCCTGTATGGCACCAGTCCAGCTCCACCAAGCCAACTGGTGATGAAGGTGCCTGCCCCCAGGCAGAGGGACTGATGTCTTGAAAAGCAGAGGGGTCAGGGAGGACAACTGGCAGTGTCATCATCATCTTTCCAGCTCTGATCTCATATCTCAGTCATCTCATATCCCAGTGACCCACTCAGGAAGCAATTCCATTTGCAGAAGAGCAGATGTTAGACCACATCACATGTCAGACTATGGATAAAACTCAACATATCTTCCCTTCTGTAGTGCAGCCAAATGCCTGAAGTTTAGGAGACAATCCCCAGGGAGCCAGCTTTGCTGGGAATTCTGCTTTTCCTGCTGGGGCAGCTGGGAGTGGCTCAGGGGCTCCCATCTTCACAGTAAAAAAACCAGAGCTCCTCCTCTATGGGCAGTTGAGATCTGTCCTTTTGAAGGACTGGGCTTTGGGATCTGTTCCCCTACCCTGTCTGAAGGGGGAAGATGCTGCCTCCTCCAGACAGGCTGGATGATGATGTCCCTAGGGAAGAATCAAACAAAGATGACAATGAAAGTGACAGGAGCAAAGCTCAGCTCAAGCAAGAAAAGGTGAGTCCTCCAGGGTGCAATTCATCATAGAAGTGGGTGGTGGATACCAATAGGTCCCCTGGGCTCAAGGGGAGCTGAGAACAGTTGGAGGACCAAGAGTGCTTCAGGGAGACATCATCCATTCCTGCCACCATCTTCCCTGCCATTGTCACGTATGTTGTGAGCAGAACATCCACCAAAAGGGTTAAAATCTTTCCAAAGCTGGAAAACCAGCTTGTGAGACCATTGGTGGCCTGAGTCACAGGCACTCAGTGAGAGGCAGAAGTAGAGGCAGAGCCACCAAGTCTCCTGCTGCACCAGATGTCCCCAGAGTAAAGGATAAAAATGCACGGTGTGCCCTGGCAGCACAGCTGGGAAAATACATCAAGAAACATTTCTGAGAGAGATCAGGGTGATGGGCACCTCCTACCTCTCGGAACACTTGCTCTGACCACACAGGTGGGGACTTCTGCCACTGCCAGGTAGGACAATGCAGGGCACGCCATGTAACGTGGCTTTTGTCACCTGTCTGAAGCTTCATTAGAAAACTTCTATTTTTTTTCCTGCTGAGCCCTATTAGATTTGTCAAGTGAGCTGAGAGCCTGGAAAATGAGAGCTGGCTCCTGTCAGGCACCATGATGTCCCTCCATGTCATCAAAATTTTCGCTCCACCTTTTCTCAACCCTCTTGCTGATGGGAATGGCTCTGAGGAAGCTCCTTGGTGTCCATGTCTGGCTCCCAGCCCCTCACCTGGTCATGGTCATGATTCACATTGGGTTTTTTCACCTTATTTAACAGGAGAAAAATGTTTTGCACATTTCAGTAGTGGTTTTGATCCAGGCTAAGAAAAAGAGCCCAAAGGAGGGATTTATGTTAACAGTTGGTGCAAATTCCTGGGTAACCCTCTTGAAAATGCTGTTGTACATCCTTCTGCAGGGCTGGCAACACTGAAACATCAAACACCCCAGGACCATGGCTCAGTTTCTTAAAAATTATGAAAGTTCAGTCACTATTTATGGTTCTTACCTCTTCATGCTGCAAATAGATCAACCGTAAGATTTTTTTTAAAAAGAGAAAAAAGAAGTAAGTTTTTTTTTACAGGGAATGCAAAGATTCACAGTTAAGCAGCTCTCTAAGGGTTTGAACAGAAGAACACAAAAAACTGCAAGAAATGCAGTAAGAAATAGTGCTGACACTATCTGTGTTTCAGGAGACCTGGTTTCTTGCTTTATTGTCAGATTGCTGGTCTATGAAATATTCGTCTTTGAAAATGGAAAAAAAAAACAAAAAACAGACCCTGAAACCAATCACAATTCTCTGGAGCCTTCCTATTTGGTGAATGGGCTCCTGGTACCTTCCACTAATTAATTAATCTCCAAAATCTAAATTGCTTCTTCTGTGTTCCCAGTCTGCAGGAAAACTTAAGCAAGACCTGAATGCTTAAGAGGGGAAGCTGAATTTATTTAAGGTATCATTTAGTAGCAGCAATTTTCTGCCTTTGTTTATGTCTGTCTTCTCTCCTGGACTGGTTTGGTCTCCAGAGGCACAGCAGCCTCCAGGTTATCTATTTTTACCCTGTGAAGGGTCAGGGCTGTGGGCTGTGAATGGTCTAAAGCTGTAGCAAGAGCAGCAGGGATGCATCCTGGGGCATGTGGGTGATGTTCCCTCTGCAGAACCATGCTGGGCCTATGAAAGACACTCATGGATCACACCTGTGGAGGTGGGAAAGGGAATTCCAGAGGTTATCTGGTCCAACCCCCCTGCTAAGGTTGCTCAGGACTGTGTCCAGATGGCTTTTGAGTATCTCCAAAGAGGGAGACTCCACAATGTCCCCTCGGCCAATGCTCAGACACCCTCAGACTGTCAGAAAGCATTTCCAGAGGGTGTGCAGAGGGACTTCCCTCTATTTCAGGGTGTGCACATATGGCCCCTGGCACTAAAAAGAACCTGGCTTCATCCTCTGCACCTGGGGCTCTAAATAGCCCCAGTTCTCTCAGCCTTTCCTTGTTGGAGAGATGCTTCAGTCCCTTCATCACCTTCAGGGACCTTGGTACAACTTACTGGATAAAGTCCATGATTCTCTTGTACTGAGGAGGTGGAGGACCCCAGCACTGCAGGGGTGGGCTCAGCAGTGTTGAGTAGAGGGGAGGCATCACCTCCCATCACCTGCCAGCAAAACCTCTCTGATTTCTCTCATGTATCCCAGGGTGCCACTGGCTGTCTGTGCAACAAGGGCACGCTGGTTGCTCAGGTTCACCTCGGGGTCTGCCACAAGCCCTGGCTTTTTTCTGCAGAGTTGATTTCCATTTTGGTGACCCCCAGCACGTTCTGGTGCCTGGGATTGTTTCTCCCCAGCTGCAGGACTTTGCATTTTTCACTGTTGAACTTCATGACATTCCTGGCAACCCATTTCTCCATCCTGTTTAAGTCCCCCTGAACATCATCACAACCCTCTGCTGTGTCACCTACTTCTCCCAGCTTGGTGTCATCTGCCAATTTGCTGGGGCTACCCTGTCATCCAGATCATAAAGATTTTGAACAGGGTAGGGCCAAGGACTGATCCCTAGAAGAAGGGCCAGGCAAGCGCATGGTGATTGGCATCTTTGGGGCTGGACGTGTCCTGCCTGTTCCAGCAAGCCACCGTGTCACCACCCCGGCAAGGACAGCGGGGACCCTGCGGGCATCAGCTCCATCCACAGGCAAACGCTTCCCCCTAGTGACTCCAGAGCACAAGAGCAAGAGGTGGAACTGCAGCCATCGAAGGCAAATCTTCTATTGCTGCATGGGGCTTGGGAGTTAGTCTGGGTGAGAGGTTTGCCCTCAGCTTTTACACCTGAGGCTCTACAAATGCAAATAACCCTCCTTCCACCCATCCCTGGGATGCTCTGCAGCTGCTCTGAGAACCAGTAGGTGACTGAAGTGAAAAGACCCACTTAGCTGGGAGGATGCAGTTGGGTGCTCCTCCCTTCTCCTTCTCAAAAGCCTGGGATGGGTTGACATCTGCTTGCAGAAAGGCAGTGAGCCCTGATAACAAGTTCCTACATTCCCTCACTGCCTTGACTGGTGGAGCCCCAGTTGGTGCCACATGTAGGTGGGGTCCTTACTGGATGCAGTGGGTTCAGTCCCTTCTTCCTCCTGGGCAGGACAGGGTTCAGCAGTAGAAGAAGCAGGAGAAAGAGCATAAGCAGCCAGGAAGCTGAGATGTCACTGGCTCCCCTGAGGCACTGCGGAGTAGACACAAGTGACATAGCCCACTGGCTGGCTCTTCAGGCCTGGGGACAGCCAGGGTGGACTGGGGACCAAAGTGGGGACCAATGTCACCTGAGTGAAGGAGGAGGTGGCTTAGTGATAGGAGAAGCAGGAATGGCTTCAAACTGAGAGACAGGAGGTTTAGATGAGATATAAGGAAGAAATTATTTGCTATAAGGGTGGTGAGACACTGTCCCAGGCACCCCAGAGAAGCTGTGGCTGCCCCATCCCTGGAAGTGTTCAAGGCCAGGTGGATGGGGCTTGGAGCAACCAGGTCTGGTGGGAGCAAGATGGTCTTTAAGGCCCCTTCCAATCCAAACCAGTCTAGGATCCTATGGTTTTGGTGCTGTGGGTGCTGCCACCATGATTGCTCCCAAGCGACAGCAGAGCTCACCTCCCCTCACCTCCCTATCCCTCCACGGCACCTCTGGGCTCATTCACTGCTCATAACCTTCCTGATTTACACCCTAATTGTGGTAATTCCTCTTAGAATGAAAAAGATGCTGCCTTCCTCAACAGCAAACCAATAAAGAAGTGCTGCAGGTGTGAAAGATGAAATTGAGTGAGACACAAAGGCCAGGAAGAGAGCCTACTCCTGACCACTTTTTGTCCCCATAGTGTCACTCTGAGAACCACCAAATCTGGCTCTTACGTTTTGTCTCAGAATTTAGGTTTTTACCCTTTTGGGTTTCTCAATTTTTATTATTTTTTTTCACAGTTTAAAAGTTCTAAAGAAAACCAAGTCAGACCATATGACTTTGCTTTCGTATTTTGGACTCCAGCTTTTTTTTTTTTTTTTTTTTTTTTTGACTGACTCAATAAAAGGGTCCCAGAGTCAAGCTGCACATCAGATGGGCAAAGCACGAGCATCCACACTTCCCAGGTCAATGGATTCCTATGAGACTTTCAGATTAGACTCCAAATCTGATGGGAAGGGAATGGGTGGGAAGGATTTTGCCAGGCAACAGCCCCTAGAGCCATCAGGTGTGAAGGGCTTCTCTGGGCCTCTGAAATCTAAGAGCAAGGCTTGTCTCCAGGCCATCACCAGGTGGCCCTAGAAAACAGCTTTTGACACTATTACTGAACCTTCTCTGGTTAAATCAGATTCCTTTAGTTTACTGGTTTTAGTTTTCTGAAAAGAAAAAGAAAGACAAAGAAAAGTGGGGCAGATGCCAATGTCATCTGTCCTTCACCACCATCTCTGGGAGGTCCTTTTGGACAGGACCCTCTTGGACTGTTTTTTACTCCAATGCCAAGCCATACAGGGGGGAGGCTTCTGTGCCATGGAGTATTTGTCTGGTATCAAACAGAGGTTCCTTTGTGGTGCTGTGCAGGTGAGGAGGCTCAGCCACTGCCTCTACAGCAGGGACAGCAAGATGCCAGCACTGTGACTGTCACATAGATGCCCACTGCTGCAGACTGGTTGGCAACCTGAGAGCATCCCCAGGCAACTCAATGCAAAGGAGGCATGGATGGATTTGCAAGCCTTTTGTTTGCCACTAAGCACCAGCACGTGTCCCAGGGGCTGCCACCCTCCTTAGGAATAACATGGAAATATGGGAAAAGCACTTGGAAACTGCAGTTAAAGGAGATTCCCAGGGGAAGGTTCTCCACACAAGACCTTAGGATAGGGGGAAGCAGATAACACATAGGATGTGTTGGCAGTGGAATTGAACCCAGCCCAGCTGTAGCAGGGTGGTTTGGTGGCTGAGCACAGCTCTGTGATGGATGGGGTCTGTATTCATCTCTACCCCAATGACCCCTGGCATCAAACTGGGCTTCATCTTTCTGTGTCAACAGGCTCCACCTGGGAAGCTCAAGCAGGGGAAGATACTTTGAGGTTCCGTGCCCATCCCTCACCTGGCACTGGGGTTATGAAGTGCTGGCTGGCTGGGGTGCTATAAGGAATTCCTGTCCCAGCTCTCCATCCATCCAGCTGGAGAAACTTAGATTAGTAAATATAAAAGGCCAAAAGAGGGCAGCTTTTAACTCAGATTCCTTCCCCAGCTCAGCAAACAGAGGTACTGGCTGGAGCAGGAATTTGCAAGCAGGACCAGCACCTCAGGAGTACCAGCCCTAGGCACCCACAGAATTTCTGCCAGACTCTGGCTACTGAACCTCACAAGAATCAGCACTGACCTCCAGCAGTTTAACCACAAAGCCCCAAAACAGACTCCCTCCCATGTCCCATCACCCTGTGGTGACCCTCACAGGGTGGATCTGCTCTTGGTGCTCCTCACCCACCTCCCTTTCCTGGGGGTAGCATCTCCATGTGCAAAATAGCCCAGAAGCTCATAAGCATTTCTTGGGCTGTAATTCCAGACCTGTGATGGGAACATGCAACTCCAGCCCCATTTCTACACTTCCTAACATGGCCCAGACCCCACTTAATTCAATTACAGCTTCATTGCATCCAAATGTCTTGAATTAGCAGGCAGGTAATGTTCAGCACCGTGTGAAATGGCACCAGAGGCCTGTCTGTGTCCATTCACCTCACCCCTGTGCCTGGAAGGTGCCAAGCAGAGTGGTGGTTCCCCAGGACCCAGAAGCTTGGGCACTTCTTGGAGTGGTGGAGGGAATATTCAATCACAGCATTGCAGACCAGTTTGGGTTGGAAGGGACCTTACAGATCATCAAGCTCCAACCCCCTGCCATGGCCAGAGACACCTCCCACCAGACCAGGTTGCTCCAAGCCCCATCCACCTGGCCTTGAACACTTCCAGGGATGGGGCAGCCACAGCTTCTCTGGGCAGCTTGGGCCAGTGGCTCACCACCCTCACAGCAAATAATTTTTTCCTCAAATCTCACCTACCAATGCCTCTGCCTCACTGAGGAGGAAAGTCAGCAAGGAAGAAGCAGGATTGTTCAGAGTGCAGCCTTGAACCTGGATTGTCCTCTCTCACTGTGCTGCCCACAGTGCCCAGGGGACAGCAGGGATGCTCCAGGTCCCCTGCCAGCCAGCCGTGGACTAGCCTCATCCTTCCAGGCTTGAGGCTTTAATTTAGTTAATTTAATTTAATTAAGCTGTTCACAGAATCACAGAATGTGAGGTGCTGGAAGGGATCCCTGGATATCATCCAGTCTCACCATCCTGCCAGAGCAGGTTCACCTAGAGCAGGTTGCACAGGATGGGCTCCAGGAAGGTTTTAAATGTGTCCAGGGATGGAGACTCCACCACCTCTCTGGGCAGCCTTTCCCAGTGCTCTGCCACCTTCCAAGTAAGGAAGTTCCTCCTCATGTTCAGATGGAGTTTGTGTCCATTTCCTCTCATTGCTACAAGGAGAATTTGAGGCTGGAAGGCATCAGTCAGGTGAGAATCAGCAGCTAAGATCTGACCACCCACATGATCCTGGTGCAGTTTTTCTCTAAATCAGGCTGACTAAAGTAGCTGTAAACACTTGGTACACCAGCTAAACACAGGTAAAACAGCTCAGAGCAAGATTTTCCCCTCTGGTCACAAAACAGCTCCCTTATGAAAAAACAAACAAACAAAAAAAAATCCAGAAAAAAAAAATTAAAAATATTAGCACGGGCAGTGAATAAAATGCTCTGACATTTGGGGGGGACTAAGCAAAAATTTGGGGTGCAAATCACCCAGGATGTCATTTGAAATGCTAGAGTGCTGCTGTAGAGCAGCAAGTGATTTATGAGCCTTAATTTCCCCCAGCTCTCTCTTCTTGCCTTGCTTGCAGCTCCATAGGCTCCAAGATTTACTGCCTTGGGAATGGGTGCTGGGAAATGGAGGGTTCATCTAAGCCTCCTGCTTTTTTGTTAAGATAGAGTGGCATGGAAAAATTATAGGGCAAAATCTGCATCTCTGACTCCATCCCAAGGTGAAATCCCTTGCAGGAATTTTGCCAGGGTAGGGTGTAGATAAGATTGAGCGTTTTGGGGGCAGGAATGAGGGAGGGATACAAACCTGAACCATTCTGTAGGTTGTCCCTGTGTGTGCTTAACCCTACTGGACTCAGCACCCCTTCTCCTCCACAGAAGGGTTTTATTCAGCCTTCCTTCAAGTTTCCAGCCTGTGCCCAGACAGGTTACACAGCTCCAGAGCAGCCCTTCAAGGCCAGATTTTCTCCCCAGCCAGAATGAGTGATTAAAGGGGTGTTCAGTGTGTACCCCAGCACAGGACACAGGTCCAGGGCAGGTACTCCCACCACCATCACCAAAATTTTCCCTTTGTCTCCCAAATTAATGCAGTGTCCTGGGGCACTGAAACCAGCAGGGTTTCATTCTCCTCTCCTCTGGCCCAGGGAAGCAACTGAGCATAAAATCAGCCATTCAGAGCTGTTACTTACCCAGACAGAAGTCAGAGGTGGGTGGGTGAGAGGGGTTATTCTCCTCCAGGCACTGCTTGTGCAGAGGGTGTTGGAGGTCTGGTATCATGCCTTATCCAGGTGGGAAGAAAGGGTTGCTTCTTTGCCCTCAGCCCAGGAGATGTTTCACCCATCACTAGATGCGTCCTCAGCAAAGAAGAGATGAGGGGATGGAGTATCTGCTCCCAAATCTGTTCCTGTGATGCATCAAAAGGAGTGTGAGCAGCAGGTCGAGGGAGAGGATTCTCTTCCTCTACCCTCTCTCTTGAGACTCCTCCTGAAATGCTGACTCCAGTTTTGGGGTTCCCAACAACAAGGACACAGAACTGTTGGAGCAAGTCCTGAGGAGGCCACAAAGATGCTCAGGGTGCTGCAGCACCCCTGCTCTGGAGACAGGGTGAGAGAGTTAGGATTGTTCAGCCTGGAGAAGAAAAAGCTCCTGAGAGACACTAGAGCATCTTCCACTGTGGGGACAGACTTTTTAGGAGGGCTGGAAGCAATTGGACAAGGGGTAATAGTTGTAAACTGAAAGAGGGGCATTTTAGGGGAAAAGTGATAGGGAGAGCTAGGGCTGCAATGCAAGTGTAGGATAAAAAGAGTGAGCTTTCTTTTGTGTTAAAATCTCAGGCTAACTCAGCAGAAACCCATTATCCTCACCTCGTTTTAATCCACTAGGCTGCAGCTGGTTGTTGTGTTTGCAGAGGATATTTCCAGGCAGTGTAGCACCAAGGAAATGCCTCTCCATCCAGCAAAAATTGGCAAGCTGTGGAATTCTGCTTCAGTGTGCTGAGAAAGCTAAAAGCTTGTGAAGCTTCATGGTGGGTTTATACGAATGGAGGGGGAAAGGGGCAAAACAACCACCAAAAATTATAGTACATATCTGCCCTGGTCATATGCACCTCCAGCTGCCTCTGCTTCTGGCTGCTTAGAGACACAAGCAGCTGAGTGAGATGGATGTTGTGCTGCCTTGTTATAGCTGTTATCACATCAGCTCCTTTAGAGGCAGATTCTGTTCTTGATTTGTGCCTGTTTTAGCATTTCCCAGAGATGCAGCTGTAAAGTCGCCTCTAAGCTGGTCCTTGAGGGACTTTGCTTTGGTCTGAGAAGGCATCTGAGGTCATGAAATGAAGCTGAGCTGCTGTGCTGGGGATGAACAGATTATTCCTCACTCCTGCATTAAGAGCTCTGTGGATTCAGTCATTTCTCCACTATGATGCTGCTTTTATCCACCCCTCTATCCCTGCCTCACCCAGCAGCCCCCAGGGACATCTCAGAACTCTCTTTCTCTTGTCCACAAGATCTCCTTGGCCTAAGAGCCTGCATGCCCCAATGGACAGAGAAGAGATGGAGGGCCCTGTTCCACTGGACACCCACCCTCCCAGCAGTGCAATGATGATGATGAAGCACAGAAAACCACCCAAATGAGGCTGTTTCCCAAAACCACCCAGGTAGCAGAGGTGTGAATAGAGAGATGATGTCCTGTGAGGTATTCAGTATCTATTTCTCATTTATTCCCCTTTGCTCACCCCCGTTAACCCTTTCTGTGTGGGTACTTATCTGTACCATGCAGAATAAAGCACTGCATTTTCCAGGAGGAAGGAGTCCCAGTAAATCTGTGATACTCTTTCCCTACAGAGTCAATATCCAAAAGGTACCTGTGGGATACATAGGCTGCATTATGATCCTGCATTACTTAATGATCCTTAACGATCCTGCATTACCTGGCCTCCTCATTATCCAACTGAGTGGGCTCAAAGGTCCTTGGAAATTAAGAGTGGATGAGGAAGGAGAGACACACAAGGAAAGGATGCTGACCATGGCAGGTGCAGCTGCCCTGCCCCCAGAAAGCCTCCCTAAGGGCTGTTTCCCACTGTCAGGGCTCACAAGGAGGGAAGAGCTGTTCCTACACCACATTTGCCAGTGCTGCCTTTTCCATCTCATGCAGGCACCTGAAAGCTGCCCCTCAGGCAGAGCTCTCCCATGACACCCTGGCAGAATTGGGGAGCAGCCCTCCCAAACTGTCTGGAGACACCAACCTTGTGTCTTGTCCCCACCATCAGCTTCTGGGGAGGTGGCTGCTGCAGCTCTGGCTCTCTGTGCAGCCTTCCCACTGAATTAGTCACGGGGATGTTTTTAATTAGCCTCAGAAATCCCCAAGAAAGGGGGCAGCCCTAATTACAGCTCTCTCCTGTCAACTTTGTTGTGGCTGCTGTCTCTGCCTTTAACAGAGAAACAAAAGGGAGCAGGGTAAGACAAGTGATACTATTAAGAAGGAAGGAGCAGGGCAGGAACAGGGTACCCTGCACACTCCAGCAGTTGGGATCCTCTCTGCAAAACAAATTTCCCCCTCCCCAAGTCACCAGCTTCTCCAGAAACAGCTGACAAAGCTGCAGCTTTAACGTTTCGCTTTGCCTGCATGATAAAGGACTAATTGGACACAGATTAAAAGTCACTATTAGGGATAATCTGCCAGTGGAACATGTAAGCCAGGAAGCATCCTTGCATTGCCTCTGGGCCGGTGGATGTGCATCGGCTCCAGCCCTTTGCGTTTCACACACACACCCCCCCTCCCCAAAAGAAAAAAATAAAAAAAGAAGCACAAGATGAGCTGGGGGAAGGGAGATGGGATGAGGGGTTGGAAGCTGGGAGGGAATAATTGCCATATCTGAGAACAGTTACTATGGCAGCAACACTCTTTTTGCTGCTGGAGCAAAATGTTGGGGAGCAGCAGCACTGCCTTTGTCAGATACTGGCAGACACACATTTAGATGCTAATGCTGGCTTTAACCTTGTCTGCTTAACCTTGATGGCATGGAAATGGGGAGAAAAAAACAGAGGGAGTGATTTATGGAAAAGATGGGTTTGCTCACCCTAAATTTGCCTCTGGGTGTATTTGCCAAACTCCTCTCAGCTGCCATTAACACTGTTATTAATATTATATACAACACGGTGCTTAATATTCCCCAGGGGTCTTACCAGCTTGTTTATGGCTGGTTGGCATCAGCCACAGAGCAATTTACCACTGCCATGCTTGCTTCATTTATCCCTGTCCCTTTGAGATCTTCTGCTCTAAGGCTGTTTCTTAGGGCAACCCTCAGGTTTGATCAGCCTGTCTGCCTCACCTCGCCTTTCCCTATAACTTGCAATCAATGTTGGTGTGAAAAAAGGAGGAGTGTGGAGGAGGGAACTCTCTCCCTTGGATTTTGACTATTGAGGGGAAAGGGATTTTGGTGGTCGGTTTAGAAAATGAAATGTTTTAATGTGAGGCTCAAAGCTGTCTTCAGCAGTGGGGCTGAAGGGGGAAGGAGGGAGAGGGTTAGAAGTAATGGAGGTAATTCCCTGGGGAGATCTGCCTGGCCATGGCACCAGGGGCTGAAACAGCATCTCCTGTGCTGGAACCAGTGCTCCTGGGCTTGAGAGTGAGCTCACAGCCTCAAAGTAAATTCCTAAAATCCAATTTACTGTGCACAGCCCAGCTGCTAATTGTGGAGCAGCCAGGGCTGCCCTTACCCTGGGATCATCAGCATTTCAGAAAGCTTTTGCTGGAGGAATTCAGGCAGAAGAGATGAAAGCAGAGCTGGTGACACCCCTCACACCTATGACCCTATTCTTCTATTTCGAGCACTTTTTTTGCTTTCATGCTTCAGCTCCTAGAGTCAGGTGATCACTCACAGCCTTCTCCATCAAAGCTCATTATCTTCATGTGGTCACAGAGAAAAGCCTGAACTCACAGCCAGCGGTTCAGGACAACCTTGGAGCATAAAACATTTCCATTTTCCAGCCCAGACAGTGCCTGCACTTTGCTTTTTGAAGGGCTGTGCAGAGCAGAGGCGATGCCACCTCACATGTGCCAACAGTGCACTTCTCCCAGCTGCATGCTGGTGGGGATGGAGCTCCCCACACTTTTCACACTGTCACCACATGGTGATTTTCATCATCACTGAGCCCAGCATCACCTCTGGAAATTGTCAGAGAGAGTGAGCTGCCAGTATTTTTAATGATGGCATGTGTTAGTGGATAGTTTTATCTCCACCTAAAGCTGCACCACACATCATTGGGATGAAGTATGAGAAATTATCCCATTCCAGCCTGACAATCCTCAATGCATGCTGTGTGATGAAAATATCTTAAATTAAGAGCAGTAGCTGTCTTCCATAGTACACTTCTTTCTCTGGGGCTTTCTAGTTCAGCTGTCAGATAGAGCTGATATTTATTTTACAAATGCTGTAAAAGAGGGAATGGGTAATAATGTAAGGAAAAATCCTGCTGTTGTTCCTTGGCTCAAGAGCAATAGCAGAAAACACAGAATCCCAGACTGGTTTGGGTTGGAAGGGACCTTAATGATCATCCAGCTGCAACCCTACCTGCCATGGGCAGGGACACCTCCCTCTTGACCAGGTTACTCCACGCCCCATACAACATGGCCTTGAACACTTCCAGGAATGGGACAGCCACAGCTTCTCTGGGCAGCCTGGCACAGTGTCTCACCACCCTCCCAGAAAAGAATTTCTTCTTAATAACTACTGTAAATCTCCCCTCTTTCAGTTTAAAGCCATCACCCCTTGTCTTATCACTCCCTGCTCTGTCAGAAGTCCCTCCCCAGATTCCTTGTAGTCCCTTTAGATACTGGAAGGTGCTCTAAGGTCTCCCCAGGAAGGCTCCACACTGAACAACTCCAAGTCTCTCAGGAGATGAGAGGTGCTGCACCCCTCTCGAATGAAGGCAATGGCAAAGAGTGGGGCATGCCTTGCCCAGGACACACAGTGAAGGTGGCTTCCCTGTGCCCACGGTGGCTTGGAAGAGCTTCAAGGAGGAGTAGGTGGGTTGGCAGCTTCATGGGGCGTGGATCCATGCTGGGCCCGGGGCAGCTGTCCTCATGAGAACCTCAGAGGCTCCTCCATGAGTTGAGGGCACTCAGGGAGTTCATGAAGGTTAGAGATGCAAAAAAGCAGAAACAGCAGTGATGAACCTTAGTGTCCTGCTGCCCTGGTTCAGGTGAAGTTTTCCCTTCCTGGCATCTCCCTGCTTTGGGAGGTTTGGTGATGGAGATGCCAGCTGGTGGTGATGGTGGTGGTGACTCCCTAGCTCACAGAACCTTTTCAGGAGTGCAGCATCGCTCTCCAGCTCTCCTGGCACATCTTGTGGCTGGTGCTAGTCGTCCCCACAAGAGCTGTGCCTGAAACCCCGATTTCCATAGCCGGGGATGACACAAAGTGCAGCAGAAGGTCCCCCCCTTGTGTCTCACATGCAGGAATAACGCTTCGGCTTCGAACTATTTTGAGATCCCTTGGAAAGGGATTTTTCACTATTTCTGTGATGGGTGACGATGAAAAGCAAAGGTATAAAGCAGCGTTACCCACCGGCGGGCAGGGGCACCCGGACAACGGGTCGCAGAGGGTCGGAGACCCCGAGCAGCTCCGGGCGCAGACAGGCAGAGGCGGTGCGGGCAGGAGAGGTGCGGGCAGGGCAGGGGAGGGCAGAGAGAGGGGTCTGGCAGGGGCGGTGCAGGCTGGGGAAGAGGGGACCGGAGCAGGCTGGAGAGGGGACAGTCAGGGGCGCTGAGGGCAGGGCAGGGCAGGGGCGACAGGGGAGGAGGGGGGCGGTGCAGGCAGGGGAGGTGCGGGCAAGGGCGGTGCGGGAAGGGGAGGGGGGGTGGCAGGGCAGGGCAGAGTAGGGGAGGTGCGGGCAGGGGAGCGGAGGGACGGTGCAGGGAGGGGCGGTGCAGGGAGGGGAGGTGCGGACAGGGGCGGTGCGGGCAGGGCAGGAGGGGGGCGGTGCAGGCAGGGGCGGTGTTGGCAAAAGGCGTCGGCGCGGCCCCTCCTCCCGGGCGGGGTGATGCTTCATTTCCCCCGTGTTGCCGCCGCGTGGAGCCGCGCTGCCCGATCCCTGCCCGTCCCGTCCGATCCCGGCTCCCCCAGCCGTGCCCGGCGGGCCGGCGGCGTGGGGATGGGCGCGGGGCTGTGAGGGCGGCCCGAGCCGTGGCCATGGGGAACATCTCCTCCAACATCTCCGCCTTCCAGTCCCTGCACATCGTCATGCTAGGCTTGGACTCGGCGGGGAAGACCACCGTGCTCTACCGGCTGAAGTTCAACGAGTTCGTCAACACGGTGCCCACCATCGGCTTCAACACGGAGAAGATCCGGCTGAGCAACGGGACGGCCAAGGGCATCAGCTGCCATTTTTGGGACGTGGGTGGTCAGGAGAAGCTGCGCCCGCTCTGGAAGTCCTACAGTCGCTGCACCGATGGCATTATCTACGTGGTGGATTCGGTGGACGTGGATCGGCTGGAGGAGGCCAAAACGGAGCTGCACAAGGTGACCAAGTTCGCCGAGAACCAAGGCACCCCGCTGCTGGTAATCGCCAATAAGCAGGACCTGCCCAAGTCTCTGCCGGTGGCCGAGATCGAAAAGCAGCTGGCCCTGCAGGAGCTGACCCCTTCCACCACCTACCACATCCAGCCCGCCTGCGCCATCATCGGCGAGGGGCTGACCGAGGGCATGGACAAGCTGTACGAGATGATCCTCAAGCGGAGGAAGTCCCTCAAGCAGAAGAAGAAGCGGTAGAAGCTCCGCAGAGGCGGGGAGGGTTGATGGGGAAGCAGACAAAGGGAATTACTGAGGGGGAGAGAGAACCAAAGCGATTCTTCTGGGTTTGATTTTATTCTTTTTTTTATTATTTTATTTTTTACCCCCCTCCTTTTTTTAAATGAAAAGACAATAGTGGTGGTAACAAAGCCGCTTCTGCCAGCCAAGCCTCTCCCACCGCCCCTCTCCGTGGACCACTGTGCTCAAAAGGGCCGAATCCAGACCTCCTGGGAAGTGGCAGAGACACCACCCGCCCCCCCTTCCATCCTCCGGTACCACCGAGCTTTTGTGTGTCGGGGGCGAGCAGGGCAGGACCCTGTGGAAGTGCATTTGAGAGAGAAGCCCAGCGTGGTGCTTCTGGATCTTTAATGTGTGCATTTTGGGGAGGGGGCGGGGGGTGGCGGGTGGAGGTGGGGTGGGATATGGATGCTGGGGGGAGGGTATAGATGGATGCTATGGAGAGCATCCGGTGTCGGCAAGGTCAGCGGTGAGGGGGCTTCCAGCTCGCATCCTTCACCCGTATTTAGCGGTGGGAAGGGGTGTGGGAAGTGTGTGTGTAGGGGGGGCAGCTGGACCAGCAAAAAATGTCTAGGGAGGGTGTGTGTGTGTGTGATGGATAAGGGGACCAGCCTCTTGTTTTAGGGTGTGGATGGGTGCAGGGCAAGGACAGGCAGCCTTCAGCCCGGGGGGTGTGAGGCTGTGGGGGTGCTTAGCAGCTGCTGACTGGTGCTGAGCTTTGAGCTGTTTGCTTAAGAAAAAAAAAAAAAAAAAAAAACAGCACAAAAAACGAAAAAAACAAAAAAACAAAAAAACACAAAAAAAAACAAAGGAAAAAGCAAAAAGGCAAGGGTTTGGGTGAACTGCTGAAAGCGTTAGGGCGGGGAGGGGGGGGGGGGGGGACTGTTCAGAAGCTCCCCCTTCTGAAAGCCTTCGTTGTGTCACCTGAAGCCAAGCTCCGAGCTGATCTTTATTGTGCCCGGGCAGAGGGATGCTCCGAGGTGCTCCAGGGGCGTTATCCCAACCAGAGAGGACAATAAAAACAGAGTATCAAACTTCAGGGTAGGGGATCATCGGGCAGCTCCGCAGGCAGTGTGGGAAGAGAGGGCAGGAGTAATGTGGGAGTTTTGAGGGGGGTCATGGCAGTGCAGAAGGGATATGGGGGGGGTTCATGGCAGTGCAGGAGGGACACAGGGCTCCCAGCACTGCCTGCTGTGGTGGCCAGAGCTTGCAGGATCTCTTCTGGGAAGGGAAGAGGGCAGAGTGTACAGACACGGGGGGAGGATGGGGGCTACCTGCTGAGTGCCTGCAAGCACCCCGGGCAGGCTCAGCCCCCCCCATGTCCTTCTGCAGGTGGGTGTTTGGGTAGCTGGATGGGATTGGGGAACAAAAGCCATTTGCTGTCTGTGCATTGGCCTGGACCCAGCTCTCTGGAGGAGAAAACCAGGATCCGTGCTTCCCACACTCACCACAGAGCAGACACAGGCAGCCCTTGGGAGCCAAATATCCTGAGTTTTGAGCCACACAGGATTTTCTGGTGATTTTTACACCAGCCTTCCCATTTGAAAACCCATTCCCAGAGTAGCCAAGGAGAAGCCACCAAGCAGACAAAAGAAAAAATGTCCTTCAGGTTGCAGGGAGTTGATTCTCCCTTTGCAGCGTTGAGTGTGGCACCTTCCAAATAGCATTTTATTGTTGGTTTGTTTTTTGGTGGGTTTGTTCTTGGGGTTTTTTTTGTTGGTGTTGTTTTTTTTTCCTTAAATTTTTGTTAGGAAACAAATGTTGCAGGCAAAGTAGTGTTTCTCTTGCAGGATATGAGCTCCTAAGGCAAGTCCCAGCTTGTGTGCTGAATGGGTGGGCTGGTCCCATCAGTTCAGGTGGCTCTGTTCCCGCTTCCTTGGGTTTTCTTTTGCTTTGTCTTCACCTCCAACACTTTGGTACTTCTTGTGAGAGAGAGAGAGAGAGAGAGAGAGAGAGAGAGAGAGAGAAAATAAAAAGAAATATTTATTTTTGATGCCACAGAAGCCACATGCATTAACAATTTTTTGGAGAGCAACCCATTTTAAAGGCAAAATATAATACTTATAATATAGAATATGTTTCCTCCACCAGCTCAAAATGATCAGGTTTTTTAAAATGATATTTGCAGGCTATTAGTTGTGGGTTGTGCTGTCAAGACATACTTGGTTTAGCAAACACTGGCTTGGAAACCCTGGTGATGTGCATGTACTCAGCTTGGTCCTTCCTGGGGGTTCTTTGCACCCAGCACCTCTGAGCATCCCTTTGGAGAAGCTGGTTTTCAGGAGAGCACTTCACTGTGCACTTGGAGGTTCAGCTGAGCCAGGTGGGAGGCTGTGACCATGCTGTCTCTGCTTTCTGCAATAATTAAAGAGACTTTCCCAATTAGTAGCTAATGGCTTCCATGGTATTTCTGTAATGTTTCACAACCATACACTGATTTTTCCTGTCTGGAGAGATGTGTGTCGCCTATGGTAGGCTAGAAGAAGAGGGGCCTCAGCAGAGTGGTTAAGGGAAAACACCTGGATTGTTGCTCTGAAAAATCAATTGAGCTTTTTGCAAGGTCGTGCGTCTTCTCTACATATGTTTGAATGACTTTTAAAATTTGTTTTTAGCAGCTGTCACAAGGTACCAGTCTCATTTCCCCAGGTATCATTGCAGTGTTCCTCTCAGTGTTGGATACCCTGCTGCCCTTGCCATTGTCTGTCAGTCTTTGTTCCTCATATCTCTTTTTTTTTTTTTTTTTTTTTTAAGATGCAGACATAATGCTGTGAACTGAAATAAATTATTTATACAATGAAAGGGCCTGATAAAAAAAAAAAAAAGTGTTCTTCTGCTTATTTCTTAGTATCAATGCTGCATTTCACAATTGGCTCTTGCTGCATGTTATGGAGGAGGTTGCTCCTGGCTCCCCAGGGAGGGGGAGATGTGGGGATGGAGAAGTGACCTGCTCAGGATTGCTCTGCACCCAGCAGCACGCTGGCACGGGGAGAACACTGATAATTGTGTGCTCAATGAAATCTGAGCTCTCATTCATGCAGGTTGCTGAACTTCTCTGTTTCTGTCCCTGAAAGTGGAGAAGGCTGTTGGGTGTGGGGATTTTCTTCCCTTGCCTCTTTATTTTAAACTGACGTGCAGGAGGGGATATCTTAAGGGGAACGGGGTGAAAGTTTTGCTTTTTCTCAGTGTGGCTTTTTGGAAGCTGGTGCCTGTGAGCAAGGCATGGCAGTGGCAGAGAGACAGAGCTGCAGGGGCACGAGCAGGATGCTGCAGAGCTGCAGCTGCCTCTGCTCCAGGGTGGCTGTTGGGACAGGATATATCAGGGTGACATTTCATCAAGGAGAGCCAGAGCAGGGTGGTAAATGACTTTTTTTTTTTTTTTCCTTCATGACTTGGCAGCCAGGGAAGATACGATGAGCCCAATTGGTGAGACCAGGGCTTATGAGCACACCTCCTGCCCTGGGTTTATGCTGGACTCCTCTCTGCTTCCCTGGCTTCCCAGGTGAGAGGAAACACTCCCTGCTTTGCAGGATCAGAGCCCTGGGGCTCCAAAGGACCTCAGAATGAACCCAGGGGCTTTTCCAGCTATGCAGTTACTGAGTTATCCAGGCTGTGGGTACAGGCCCAGAAATCTCTCAGATTCAGCAGAGCTGAATGGTGATCTGTGGCATTTAAGGAATGAGCTGGGTGCTCAGCTGCCACAGAAGTTCCCTATGAGCTGCTTCCTCACACAGAGCATCACTGATGAGTTTCTGTCTTTCTGCCATGCAGTGGGCAGCATGGTCTGGTCCAGGACTCCTGAAGATGCTTCTGACCATTGTTTCCCTTTGTGCCTCCAGCCCCATTTTCAGGCCACAAATGGGACATCCATGTGCTTCTTCTGGCCTGTGTTTCATGGATCTGAAAGCCAGTCAGAGGATTCCATGGTGTCCTGCACTCTTCTTTGTGTGAAGAGACTTCTCTTCACCAGTCCCACCTGGCAGGAGCTTATTTATGGAATTTTTTCTGCTGGCATGGAGCTGTGCACAGACTGGTGTCGTTCCTATATGAGCTCAGTTGTGACCCAGGGCAACCTTGGACTCACAGGGTGACCTTGTTCCTGCAGGGGGATGGATGGGGCTTTCCTCCTCCCAGTTAAAGGGGGGGAACCATCACTGACCATGCAATGGAGGAAGAGAAACATCCTGCAGGGCTTGGGGTGTCAGTTTAGAGAGGCCATGTCCTGGTCTGTGTGTGCACAGGACCAGCTGGGAGAGCAAGCAGCAAGGAAGTAGTTTGGCTGTCAGAAGCATTGCATCTCCATGAGCATGGGCTGGGAGCAGGCAAGAGGAACCCACAACCATTTCCAAAGGGAAGAAGAGGCAAGGAAAACATGGACCAGGGCTGTGGTCTAGCCTGCAGCAGCAGGAGATGGGGTTGGGACAGAAATAACCAGAGAAATGAGCTACTAGCATGCTCCTCACCACCTCTCTGCAGGTCCTTGATGTGAAAGCCACTAAGGGAGAGCTCCTGAGTAACCTCTGCTTGCTCTTGGTGCAGGTGCTTCAGACACAGGCCCAATGGCTTGGCATGTCCCAGGTATTCATACATGACATCTTTTCCACCCCAGGAGCCCTGTAGCCTCTCTATGGTAGGGTCTCCCTCTGCCTTGCCCCTTGATGGCTCAGCCACGTGGGTCCTCCCTTTTCTCCCCTCATTAAGGTAAATCAGTCTGCTTTATTTTAAATGGGATTTGCTTCCCAAGCAAGTGTCTTTGCAAGGATCATCTTGGTTAATGTCATTCACAATGTGCTGAACCTTCAAAGCATGGTGTAGTGCAGAGGGAGCTATTAACACAGCAGAAGTTATCCAGTTATCCACAACCTCTGGTGTCAGAGGTTGAGGGAGAGTGGTGAGGATCATCATCTCTTCAAAAGGGACCATAAACAAGAAGAAAAAAAAATGCTGATTGGAATTTGGGGCCCTGTTTGCTTTGCTTCCAGTCATTCCCTTCCATGTGTTGAAGCTGCTTCTTCAACACTGAGTACCCCAAATCACAGGGATATTTTTTTTTGTCTGAGCAGCAAGAGGCCCCTGCTGTGAGTTGGGTCTGCACGACACTGGGTCACATCGTGAAAAAAAAAAAAAAGGTTGTGCTGACCTACTAGAGCAAAATGTCGACATTTTGATACAAGTACATTCTTACCAAGGTCACTTTGTGATGACAAGGGGATAGGGAGAGCCAAGCCTGGGAATATTTGCTTTAATAAACCATTCTGCTTCATCCATCTTAGCTTGTGTTTGCTTCCTGCAGATATTCAAGGGAGATTCAAGGGAGGAAATCTTCCCAAAAAAACCCAACAAAAAAAGGAAAGAAAACAAAACAAATAAACCCAAACAAAAACCCAAGAGTGGCTCACCTGCAAGTACATTAAAATACTGGTGGAAGGTGAGTTATGAAGCCCATAAATCCCCCAGGTGTTTGTACTGAAGCGATACCCAGAAATAATGCCATGAGCCCCAGGGAGCTGAATCAGAATTCATGACTCCCTTGTCCTCCCTCCCTGACAGTCTTGGTTAGGTGGCATCTTCTGGCTTCCAAAATGCTGTGGAATGAGGCTGTAGGGTTATGAGAAGTGCTGCTGAGACCACGGGCACAGAGAGGAGGGACACAGCCTGCTTGCAGATACCAGGGAATGTGGGGCAGAGCTCATCTCACCCAACTCTTCATAAACTGACAGATTTTTTTTAATTATTATTTTTATTATTTTTTTTTATTACTTCATTCCAGTGGTTTCCAAATTTTGCAGCTGAAGCAGTCTGCAGGCCCTGATCCTGGAGGATTCCCAAAAGTTGTCTCAGGAGACAGGTACACCAAAAGCTCCTGATCCCACCATCCTGCATTGCTTTCAAATCTGTATTTTGCTGCTGCAAAGGGAGCAGGGCACAAAGCTGGGTCTTTGCATCCTTTTTTCAGTCTTCACCACTGACTCCTGCCTAACCTTGATCACATCACTTTAGATGACCCCAGGCTTCTTTTCTGGAGGTAAAAAAGAAGGCTGCCAGCATTTCTCTCACTTCCAATGCTAAAAAAAAAAAAAAGGAATTGGTGGTGGTGGGGTACTCAAATTTCTGCACTGAAGATGCTAAATGTATGGGGTGGTCCCTTACATGGTGGGGAAATGGGCTGAATGGTCCTTGGCTGGAGGAGATTGCTGCAGGTCCAGGTATTCCCCCTTGCAGGAAAGCTACACCAGGGCTGAGTGCCTTGGCTCAGCATCCTGAACTTTGGGTTATGAGCTGTGGCTGCCTGAAACCCTCAAGCCAGATGCTCCAGGTTAATATCAGCCCCTGAGCCCATTGCTATTGGCTTTCCTGCAGCCTCAGGGATTGCAGGGCTGAAGGAATGGTCCCCAGGGTCCTGTCTTCAGGGCTGGAGGCAGCTCAGGTCCCTGTGGATCCACCCATCCAGAGGTGAAGGACCAGCATGGCAATGGGACACAGGAACACAGGACAACTCTTGTGTTGGTTAATGTTGACACAGCCCTTGGGAAACTCCCTCCCTTGCTGACAAGGAGGACTTTCCAACATTTTGGTGACTTCCCCATCCTTTGGCTTCTGCTACCTGTCTCAGTACCCAAAGACAGGAAGGGAACTTGGCCACGGTCCACCCCAAGAGTATGAAGGGGGAAAGAAGATACTGCAAAGATGGGAGGGAGAAGTGAGGGGCTGTGTCTGGGGAGACCACAGCCATGTTCAAGCTCCTTATCTATAATTACTTGCAAATAAGTCCTGGGTACATTTATATATTTATCCATATCTGTGTATATATCCAATCCATGTTCTGTTTATATATATATATAACATGCAGAGAAGGTACCAACAGACCTCTAACTCTGCAAATATTTCATTAGCTCTTGTGTCACCAGAACCTTCATTCTCCCCAGGGCTTCAGCCCCAGCAAGGGACAGCCTCAGTGTGTATTAGGAGAGAGAAACTCTGGGCTGACTTCAAACAAGATGGGAGTTGAAAGAGCCTCTTCCTCACCAAAAAATTCTTTCCAGAGAGAGTGATCAGGCATTGGAATGGGCTTCCCAGGGAGGGGGTGGATTCTCTGTCCCTGGAGGTTTTTAAGAAGAGACTGAATGTGGCACTCAGAGCCATGGTCTGGTACCACAGTGGCAGTGGATCAAGGGTTGGACTTCATCCTTTCCAACCTGGATGATTCTGTGATTCTGTGATTGAGCTGAGGGTTCATCAGGAAGCTGGAGATGACCAGGGATGATTTTGATAAGCTGAGCAGGGCAAGGTGTCCTCTGGAGCCTATTTGCCTGGGCAGATAGGAACAGACCCAAATTTCCCCTAAGCCCTGAACTGGGAGTGCTGCAGCAGAGCTGCCCACAGAGGGTGAGCATCCCAAACCCATCACTGCCTGTGTCTGGGCAGAGCCTGCCAGGTCAAGTCTTGGCACTTGATAAACCAGAGTGAGAGAAGCCTGCACAAAACCTTGGCATCTGTAATGGAGCTTCTTGGAAACCATCCAGTGCTCCTCTTCCCGTGCCATTCAGAAAGGAGAATTCATCCCAAATGAGCCATTTTGTGGAAATGCAGATGGCATAATGCCACAGTGGGTGTGAAAAACAATCAAGCCACAGTGACCTTGAGCATTCGGGCAATGCTGAAACAACATTCTGGAATGGATCATGTTCACTTCAAGATGTTTTTAAAGGCATGTTCTGTTTTTAGATGTATATAATGAAATGTACCTTGGAATCTGAGCGGGGCATAACGGGAACAGGGCACAGGCAGCACTTCTGCCCCTGCACAGCATCTCTGGCTCCCCAGGAGCATCCCACCCTGACACACAGGGGTCCTCTGGCCTTACTGGGAGGCCCTTCATCTTCTCCATGCCGTGGCTTTTTTTTCTCACTGGGTATCCAGGAATCTCTGCTATCAGTTGTCCAGAAATCTCAGGAAATTCTCCAGAACAGAAACGGCAGCAGAAGAAGCTCTATCCTCTTGCTCCCTGCTCCCAACCTCCCTGTCCCATTTGAACTTACTTTTATCATGAAATGTGCAGAAAAATGGTTCAGTTCCTAACGAGCTGAACACCTTCAGTCAAGGCAAGACTTGGCTTGCAAAGAATGTGAATAATTTATGTGTAGATAATAGTGATAGGGGGAGCACAAAGCAAAAGGAGTTTGGCTTTCATGCCTCCCCATGCTGTTGCTGAGGCTTGGCCCTACCCAGGATAGCTTTTCCTGACTATCCCAGGTGGACTTATTTATAGGGGAGACCTTTCTCTGACTCGACAAGCAGAACCCTCCTTTTTGGTTTCATGCAATTAATTCACTGGAGATGCAAACACTAACCTAGGGGGGGAGGAAGGGGGAGGAGAGAAATAAAAATAATACTGTTCTTCCCAAATTTGGCCTAAACCTGTATTATTTTGCATGCTTTTGTATCCTGGATGAGCTTTTCTCTGTAGGCAGGGCCCCAGAAATGGTACAGAAATCCAGCTCCAGCCTTGCAAACAGAGCAGCTCACTCTCATAGTGCTGGCATAAGCCAGAAGCCCTGACCTATTATATATATATATATATGTATATATATATATATATACACACACATACATACTTTTTTTTAAAAGTCCTAGCAAGGTTTAATGCTGGGCTCCTGGGATGGCAACTAAATTTTTTAAAAAAATCATCAAAATAGTTTTATTTTATTGGTGGCCTGTACAAGAAGGCAAGTAAAGAAAAAGAAAATTGGTTCTGTCCTGGCTCAGACACAAGGGCAGATATCGAGCTTGTGAAAGAGTGGCACAGTAGAAGAACAGCTTCAATAAGCAGATTTAATATCTGAAATGTCAGGAGATTTTGGACAGCAGGAAAATCCCTGGGAGCCTTGCACTGTGCACTGGGAGAGGCATATTTAGTTCTCAGTTCCATATCATGTCCTCCAATGCTTAAAGGGGGTAAAGGACTAAAAATGATTAAAGATTTACAGCTCAGCTACTCTTTGCAGAAGGGGAAATGTTGAAAAGGAAGGGGAAAGGGTTTGGAACTAGGAAACAGAGACTCCTGAGCATCCCTTCTCTAGATAGGAGCTCCTAGGACATTGCAGTTCATGAAAAGCCAAGTCCAGCTCAAGGTAAGGGGGGTGGGGGCAGTGGTGCTTAGAGCTGAAAAGGTAAATCTGCTCAAAAAGATGTCCTTTTCAGTGCACATGACATTGGCAGCTTCAAGTCTCAACTCAGAAAATAATGCAGGGGAAATTCTAAATATTTTTAATTTTTTTTTCGTCCTCTCCTTCTCAAAAGGGACTTCTTTTCCAAGCAAAAAGAAGCCTAAACCAGAATTTCTCACTCCATCCCCAGGTGGTTTTTTCCTCCTTCTTTCTGGCTTTGCAGTTGATTGGGCCACATGGCAAACCAAAACCATCTCACATGGAGATTTAGTCTTTTCCCCCTCCTCAACACCTGCCATCAGCAGAGGTGAGAAAGGGTGGCAGGGAGGTTGGTTCACTGGCTCTGCTTGAAAATACCCCTTAAGGCAGATACAGCATTGGTGGCAAAAAGGTGTAAGGGTTATGTCTTTGCTCAGTGACCCAGGTCAGAGGGGAAGCTTTGCAAAGTCATCTCCGAGCTGAATTGAGCAGGTCACTTGATGCAGGTATGAGCTACAACTTGTGGGAAGTTGCATTCTGATTTAAAAAAACCACCCTCCCTTGTCCAAGTGGGCTGAGCCTATTTGGAGGCTCCTCTCCATGATGCTTCCTCCCTCATTCCCTGGGCACAGACAGGAGCAGAGCCCAGCCATGGCTCATCTCCTTTGGGTGACTCTTGTTGGTGGGGAGGCTTCTCCAGGGACATCCTGGGCAGGCAGCAGGGCTGAAGGGGAGGACAAGGGGAGGATGGGTGGAGCTGGCAGCAATGCACAACTTAGAGCCCACCCAGGTCCATACTCTGGGCTAGAGCCATGGCTTGGGCAAGCAGAGGGCAGCTGGCAGCTCAGGGGTGTGCAGCTTGGATATGGGCAGTGAGCCTGTGGGCAACGTGGATTTGATTTTTATTAATTACCTAATTATGTTGTCCATGGCTCTGCCTTAAGACAACTGAGTTAATTGGTCACAAACGAGCTCTGGATATATACAAGCTGTAATGGAGACAAATCACCAAAATCCCCTGCGAGCTGGGCCCTTTGTCATTCTCCTTTTGACCTGGTGCAGAAGAGTTTCTGGTGAGTTGTTCCAGAGTTTCTGTGTTGGTTTTCTGTGTGAGAGGGACTTTTGAAGAGGGCATGGAGTGATAGTACAAGGGGGAACAGTTTCAAGCTGAAAGAGAGGAGATTTAGGTGAGGTATTAGGAAGAAATTCTTTGCTGTGAGGGTGGTGACTGACCCATTCTGCTGAGAGAAGTTGTGGCTGCCCCATCCCTGGAAGTGTTCAAGGCCAGGTTGAATGGGGCTCAGAGCAACCTGGTCTGGTGGGAGGTGTCCCTGCCCATGGTAGGGGGTGTACGTGACCTTTAAAGTCCCTTGCAAGCCAAACCAGCCTGGGATTCTGGGATTCTGTAGCTTCCCTTCCCACCTCCCTTCCCAGCAGCAGGACAATCAGGGGAAGCTGGGATGTCTTTCATCTCCACCACAAGGGTTATTTCATTAGCATCCAAACCAGAGCCATGTTTGATTCAGTCTAATCCTTCCCATCTCCCCAAAATTAGCTTTATTAAAAGAAAACAAAGGTGCTCACTTATGTGATTCAGTCATCCCCAGTTATAAGGACAGCGAAAGAATACTTCCTAGGGAAGAAAAATGGTTGGGGGAAGGTTGCCCCTGAGCATGCACTGGCTTTAAAAGGATGACAGGCAGTAATTAATCACTTCAGAGGATTTGCTGATATGTAATTATGTGCAGTGAAAGGTCTGGGAGCACAGCTTGCTATCAGTCACCACTGCCGATCAGTCACCTCGGCTGGGTCACCTCATCACCTGTCCACAAACAATTTCCCATCTAAATATTTCCTAATCTTTTTTCTGAACCCCTCGGATTTAAATTCCAGCATTTCAAGGGGTCCGTGTTGCATTCCTGTCCTAAACACCTCCAGCAAATTCTTACCAGCCAGCCAGGAGATGGATTCACACTGAGTGCAGGTTTCCAGAATCCTACTTGGTGAAAGGCAAAGTCCTTGAGGGCAGATGCAGGGGGTTGGCTCCTCTCTGGGCACTTCCTGGCACAAATGCCCTTATCCAGGAGGCTTTTCCATGGTTTTGCAGAATCCATCCCACGCTGTGCAGCAGTCGGTGCTTTTTGCACCTTCCATGCTGAGTGGCAGCAGCTCAGCTGCACAGTTGCTGTTTCTGGGGATTTTTTTGAGGGTTTTTGTGGTGTTTAGTGGTTTAGCAAGATCTCCATGGCCTGGGGTCAGCTTGTGACACTGAGGAACCTCACCTTCCCCCTCAGAAGCCAGAAGGAAAGGGGAACCCGAAGCCTGCTGGGTGAGAGGGCAGATGAAAAGAATAATTAAATGAAAACAACCCTAAAAAGAAACCCTAAAAAAGTTTTATGCCAGTTGTAGGATTTTACAGCCCCTGACGCATGATTTTTTTCTCTCTTCTTTGGTCTGCTGCTTTTGTTTGTTTGTCTTGTTCTGTGTTTGCTTGGTTTTTTTCTTTCTTAAATCAGGGGATTTACAGGAGACCCTTCTGCCCACACATTCTTGGTGCAGTCACAGCTACACGTTTTCCATAAAAATGGACTTCCTAGCTGGAAGTAGCTAATGGACCATGCAAAGAGATGATTTTCCCCTCCTAGTTCACAGCCTCTGGCCCCTGTGCTGGGATGGTTGGAGTGAAGGGGAATGAGGGATGGGGCAGCTGATTCATCTCTGGCCCAGCTTCAGTCCCGGCCTTTGCTGATCCCTCCCCAGGGGATGCGTCTCAGCTTGGAGCCGGACAGCGAGACGCCGGGGAGAGATAATCCCTGGCGTATCCCTGCTGCCTCCCGGGATGCAGGGCTGCGGGGTGCGCATCCCGGGGGGAGGAGAAGGGAAGTAACCTCAGCCCCAAGGGGAACGGCTCTCGTCCACCTCCAAAACCCTTCCTTCTTGTAACCCTGGGGTGAGTTGTGGCTGAAGGAAGCATTGTCAGGAGCGTGGCTCGTTCCCCCTGTCCTGATGGTTAAAGGGGGAGAAGGATACGACCCAGGAGAGAGCTGCCAACACGTGTTGATTGAGAGCAGGACGGCTCTCAGCAGTTTGGGATATTCTCCAGCCCCACTGTTGTCTGGAGGAGGCTGTCACACGTGATTTGGTGTGATCCCCCTGTTCAACATTGCTCTACCTGCTTGGATCCTGCTGTGCAGGGGCTGAAAGCATCTAAAAGCCGTGCAGGTGTGGTGCTGAGGGACACGGTGGCCTTGGCAGTGCTGGGTTAATGGTTGGACTTGATGATCTTAAAGGTCTCTCCCAACTAAACGATTCTATTAAAGGGAAAGTGAAGACCCGATGAGACTGATAAAATGAAAATGATTGTCCCAGTGTCAGGGGGATTGGCCTCTCGCTGACCCCATCCCACATGCCAGCCCCGGCAGACCCAGCACCACATCCCTAAGGCTCGGGGAGGGAGAGAGGGAGGATTTGGAGGCAGACTGAGGAGCCCAGCATACACCTGGGGCAGGGGAAGACCCCGCTGTTGCTTTTTCTCCACTTTCTCCACTCAAAACCAGACCATCCTGCCAGGACACCCACCTGATCCCTTGGCTACCTCTTTTTTTTTGCCCGGGATGAGCATTTGGGACAGGGCTTGGTCTGTCTGCAGGGGTGGGTACGGCCGAGGGATTTGGCTGAGCTCATCCGGAGTGGCCCAGAGAAGGATGTGGCCCTTCCCGGTGGGCAGGAGCTTCCCCCCTCCCCCCGAGGAATGCGAGTTATGCAGGGACCAGAGGTCACCGTGATCAGGCTAAGGGAAGGGTGGCTGTAAAAGGAGAAGATAAACCAAATAAATCAGGCTGCAGGAAGGAGAGGAGGGCACAAGTGCACAGAGCTGCCGGAGGGTGGTACAAAGCCCACCCCCCAACCCCCTTTCCCAGGCAGAGGGAGGGGGGGATGTGGGGCTCACCTGGGCCACAGACCAGCACAGAGGGATGCAGAGCTCAGAGGCAGAGATGCTGGGGAGACCTGGGTGCCTGGCCAGGGTAAAGGAAGCAAAAAAAAAAAAAAAAAAAAAACCAGCAAAAACCAAAACAACAACAAAAAATAAAAACAAAAAAAAACATGGGAAAGGGGGAAGTCTTCTGGGTTTTCCTCTGGTAGTTCAACAAAAAATTAAAACGAAAAACCACAACAAGAAAATGAAAATGCAGGGCAAAACCAGCAGCAGTGCATTAGGTGCAAACGGACAAAGCCCTCAGAGTACTGGGTTTTTTTCCTCAATTTTATTGTATTTTATTTTATATGATGCCCATTAAGGGAGATGGCATTCTGTAACCACTGGTGAAGCAGGAGACACAACGTTATTCTTGGAGAAAGTTACAACTGGCCACGAGGTATTTTAAAAACTGTCATTTATTTATTTACTTACTTACTTACTTTTCTGCTTAGGCAGGTGACCTCCCTGGGGCTCCAGCCTTCCCTGTGCCAGCATTCAGTTCTGCACCCTCAGGTCTCTACCTGAGATTATAGAACAGTGGCTTATAGGAAACAGATGGGCATCTTGGGGATGCAGCTGCTGACCTGCTACCCTTCCCTCAGTTCTCCAGGTGAAACCAGGTATCCAGACTCATGGTTTTGGGACACAGAAGGAGCCAGGTAGCTGTACTTACTTACCCGAAGTGCAGAATGAGCCCCCAGTGAGAAGAAAGCTGTGCTGGTGCACATCCATTCTATGTAAGCAGCAGAGCTATAATAAACCCATACCAGATGCTCTGGATCTCATCCCACCTGGTATGGTCAGGGCTGTTGCACCCTGAAGGAGATGATAGTGAATATAAATCATTCTTCAGAGCAAAATACTGAGAACCAACCTCCAGTGCAACCTGGGAAACAAAATGTTACCCTGCTCAGGAAATATGACCCTTAGTGCCTCCAAAAATAAAAGGTGAAGTATTTTAGTATTGTGGCTTTTAGATTGATTTTCTGAGATGCAAACTTGAGCAATTGGGACCTAATATCTCCCCCACCCAGCTCCCCCACCCCCATCCTGAGGAACTCTTTAACCCTTTGGTTAATCTCCTCTAGA